>NC_137924.1:19292778-19497778 GCF_963457725.1 Sprattus sprattus
AAAAAAAAAACTGTATATATATAAATAAGAGCTATTGTCCAATCTCATTGACATCTAGGGAGAAAAAGGTGAGAGAGGCTGGATTGGTATGTCTGGAGAGGATGGTGAACCAGGAAGAGAAGAGGTAAGGTATCTAAGGGGACTGTTAACATGCATAACAATTACAGTATATCCACTTCACCTTGTCATTTTGTTTCTTTCAAGGGAAGAAGAGGTCGAACAGGTTCCAAGGTAAGGATGGTCTACTCCAAACCGTCTGGTGATATTAACTTACATTTTTCAGTCATTTGCATTTATTGTTATGACATATACCCCTAACAGGGAGAAAGCGGGTCGAAGGGGAAACAAGGAATGCCTGGTCAAAAGGCGAGTATATCAATCAAAATGCGTGTATATTTTGTTATTCGTTTACACATAACAATCCTTATCCCATTCACTGTCACTGTGTATAGGGCGCTACTGGAAGACCGGCTGCCAAGGGCGAGAAGGTAAACACAAGAAGCTCTATCCTCACCGAAGCAAACACTGTCACAACCTTTATGTTATATATTTTCTACATTTCTGTATTTCTGTTGTTTAGCAGCAGATACTAACATTGTATATAGCTACAGAGAAATTGCTGAAAGTTGCTGTTCAGTTACACCCACCTTGACTTCCAGTTATTGGGTCTGATGCTGCACCTCCCCCTGCTGACAGACACTTTTTCCAAACTGTCAATCTTGATCAATGTCTCCATTTTTTTTTAAAATGAGAGATATAAAACTTCTAGCAATTATTGTTGAAGAATTGCAAAACACATTTCTGAGAATGCTGTCTTCTTTGTAAAAAAAAACCTTGTAATTCTCTATTCACTGTGTCGTTATTGAAAATGTTTACCATTATAGGGTGACAATGGATTGAAAGGATACACTGGATTGCAAGGCCTTAATGGGCCGAGGGGAGTTGCGGTGAAGAGAGGCCGAACAGTTAAGCGCTTATGTTTTAATGCCAATTCTAGTACAAGCACACATTTGGTTACCTGTTGCCTCAAACATGTGCTAGAACAGAATATTCATTTATAATTATGAATTAAATTTCCCATAATAACTAGACTAACACTTGAATCTCTAATGTAGGGTGTCAAAGGTGATCCAGGACCACGTGGCATGCCTGGATATGCTGGTCTAATGGGCAGACCAGGGATAATGGGACCACCAGGAGAACCAGGAATAAGTTCAGTTAATCATATTCATTTCCAATCAATTCATGCCAAGAGGTATTTAAATGAAGAGGCTTTCACAGAAGCAGACATGTTGTACTTAAAATGTCGTTTGTTTTCAGTACAAATGATAGCCGGGCCCAAAGGAGAAAGGGGAGTCGCTGGAGCCACAGCACAGTGCAACTGCTCCTGGGCTAATGCATTTGGGCAGCCCCATGCACAACTACCGCCGTCTACAGGGGTTGTATCTGTATGTATTTAGGATGATCTGTACACCCTTATAGAGACCATTAATATATAATTGTGGTGTGTTGCTGAACATTAAGTTGCTACATATGAATAATGACGCTTCATACATTTCTTTCCTTAAAATGAATTTAGATATCTGATATTGATAAATAATGGCCTAACACTTCTCTGCTTTGCTTGTGCATTCTTTTATAGGACATTTATATCGCAAACAATGAGAAGGAAATGGTAGATTTACAATCAGAGAATACAATGGTTTTAAGGAAGGATATTCGTGCATTATTCATCTTCACAAATTCAAAATGGAAAAACATTCAGGTAAGCAACCCATTCATCAGTTGGGCTGTTTTTATTTTCAGAATCATGAGAATCAGAATCAGGGTTTTATTTGCCAAGCAAGTTTGCACAAACAAGGAATTTGTCTAAAGTGGCTCTCAGTGTGCTTACACATATTACACAGAATATACATCACAACACAAAACAATACAACAGTGCAATGGTCTAACAGTCCAAGAAGTCTAAAAAAGTATATACAAAGAGGAATAGTGCAAAGAAGAAGTGGAGAGTCCAGGAAGTGCAGGAATAAATAAATACTATACGGTATGAGTATGACAGTTATACAGTAAGGGTGAAATAAATAAATAAATATGATTGCGGGAGTATTTGTATATTGATGTATAATGATCCAGGGTTATTTCACAGTGCCACAGTGGGTCAGCTGTTCAGTAGGGAGATGGCGAGGGGGAAGAAACTGTTGTTGTGTCTGGAGGTTTTGGCGAACAGAGATTTGTAGCGCCTACCAGAGGAGAGGAGTTGGAATAGTTTGTCTCCAGGGTGTGAGGGGTCTTCAGTGATTTTTCCTGCCGGTTTCCTGACTCTGGGGGTGTACAGGTCTTGGATGGTGGGCAGGTTAGCACCAATGATCTTTTCTGCAGACCTGACTGTCCGTTGAAGTCTGTTCTTATCTAGTTTGGTGGCCAAACCAGACAGTGATGGATGTGCATAGAACAGACTCAATGACTGCAGTTTAAAATAGGATCAGCAGGTCTTGGGTAGGTTGTACTTCCTAAACTGGCGCAGGAAGTACATCCTCTGCTGGACCTTCTTGATGATGGTGTTGATGTTGGGTTCCCACTTCAGGTTCGAGGACGATTGTGGATCAGAGAGACCTGAAGGATTCCGCAGCCAACACAGTACTGTTGAGTATGGTGGGGGGTTCCTCCTGAAGTCCACTGTCATCTCCACGGTTTTAAGCGTGTTCAGCTCTAGATTGTTGCGACCGCGCCAAAGCTGTTCAACTTCCTGCCTATGCAGACTCATCATCATCACGGATGAGGCCGATGACTGATGTGTCGCCTGCAAATTTTAGAAGTTAAACAGATGGGTCACCTGAGGTGCAGGCGTTTGTGTAGAGGGAGAAGAGCAGTGGGGAGAGCACGCATCCCTGAGGTGCACCAGTGCTGACTGACCGGGTGCTGGATGTTATTTCACCCAGCCTCACCTGCTGCTTCCTGTCTATCAGGAAGTTGGTTATCCACTGACAGGCGGAGGAGGGCACAGTGAGCTGCGTGAGTTTGGTGAGGAGGACTTCTGGGATGATGGTGTTGAACGCCGAGCTGAAGCCCACAAACAGCATCCTTGCATAGGTCCCTGGGGAGTCGAGGTGTTGCAGGATGTAGTGCAGCCCCATGTTGACTGCATTATTCACTGACCTCTTTGCCTGGTAGGCAAACTGCAGAGGGTCCAGCATGGGGCCTTTGATGCCCTTCAGATGGGTCAACACCAGTCTTTCAAAGGATTTCATGACCACAGACGTCAGGACGACGGGCCAGTAGTCATTCAGTCCAGTGATATAGTGTTTCTTAGGGACTGGGATGATGTTGGAGCGTTTGAAGCAGGAGGAGACTTCACACAGCTCCAGAGATCTGTTGAAGATCAGTGTGAAGATGGGGGCCAGCTGATCAGCGCAGGCTTTCAGGCAGGAGGGTGACACACTGTCTGGGACTGATGCCTTCCTTTACTTCTGTCTCTGAAAGAGCTGGCACACATCCTCTTCACAGACTGTCAGTGCAGGGAGATAGTCAGGGGGGTGATAAACGTGGGGTGCAGATCATTGTGTGAAGTCTGAGTTGGAGCGGGTGAGGGGTGTGAATGTGGGGTGATCTGCAGTAAAACACATTCAGATCGTCAGCCAGTTGGGGGTTCTCCATGGAATGGGGGGAGGTTTTCCTACAGTTGGTGATATCCTGCAGGCCTCTCCACACTGATGCAGGGTCGTTTGCTGAAAACCTGTTTTTCAGCTTTTCAGAGTAGCTTCTCTTTGCTACTCTGATCTCCTAGTCAGTGTGTTTCTGGCCTGGTTGTACAGGATCCGGTCCCCAATCCCGAAGGCCTCCTCTTTGGCTTGACGAAGCTGCTTGAGCTTTTCTGTGAACCACGTTTTTTTGTTATTAAAGATGCAGAACGTTTTGGTGGGTACACACATGCCTTCGCAAAAACTGATGTATGACGTCACAGTGTCCGTGATTTCGTCCAGTGATGTAGATGCGGCCTCAAAAACACCCCAGTCACTTAATTTGATTGTTTTCGCTTTTGAGAGTCAAGTCAGTAATTCTATGTGAATTCTAAAACATCTTTGAGATTAACACCCAAACAAATCGGCCTAGGACAAACCCATCTTCCTCTTTGCACTCTCCATAGACCCCTCCCTTGTACACTTGTTGCTCTCTGCCTTGTCACACAATATCCATACACTTCCCTCTACAACTGTACTACTGCCTTCTATATTGGTATCTGAAATATGGCAATTGTTAGGTAAGTTATTGTATTCTTTTTTTTATAATTTCCTCTGTCTGCAGGTGCTCCCAAAATCAAAGAAAACATGAAGAACAAAAACTCCATAAATTCAGTACCAGTATTCAGTACCTGGTGAGAATAGGAAAACTGACAACTGTGTCCTGCTCTATAGGGGAAAATGCTGTGGCCTGTAGGAAAACCGTTTCCTTTTCCAAATAATCATAGTAACGTGGAGTAATACCGCGACATTATAATAATCCAGAGGTTAAGTATAGGATTGAACACTTGCTTTTTTGCTGAAACACTGAATTCCACAATGACACACTTGCTTAACATAGATTATTGCGCTTGCTTGAATAAACTGTTCCCACATTAATGTTAATCTAGTGTCTGCCTTGTGCCTTGTGTAGCCTTACATTTTTTCCATTTATTTAGGGAATGTTGGTAAACCTTAAAACACAGCTATAAGATCTATCTTTCCTTTTTTTTTGTATGAATTACGGGTTATCTACAATGTAAAACAATCAAGGTCGCAGCAACTAAGTTTGTAGTGGTCATCGTCAGTAAAGTAAGCAAACAAAATGTATTGCCACTCAACTACTCTTCACTTCTCGATTGCGACTAATTTGAGGAGGCTCGGGTGAGATAAACTCAATTGAGAAAGCGGAAGAGACTGAAGTGGGCTGGCGCTACTGATGCGTCATCTGTCTATCAAGTCCTGCCACGCACACAAGAGCACATCATGACTTCTGTGATATTTATTTACTTATTTCTCGTTCTGCAACTGCAAGTGGCGTCCCGCTATTTTGCAGCAGCAGCGGACGTAAACGATGAGGTAAAAGTAGAAGTTTTGTTCATGCCAGAAAATTGTTCGCAGATGAGTGGGAAAGGGGATTTGGTAAACGCTCACTACGATGGATACCTTGCTAAGGACGGATCAAAGTTCTATTGCAGGTAAGCCTCTTATAACTTACTTTTTAATGTCATAATTCATTGTCGGCATTTTGTAAAATATTTAGCATACAGGAGCATGCAACCTATGCCTGGACGTTTAAGCAGAATCTCCCTGTTTAAGTCCTTTACTACCTTGCATTACTTTTCAGTCGATCAGTCAAAGATGGACACCCTCAGTGGTTTGTTTTGGGTATTGGGCAAGTATTAAAGGGCCTCGACGTTGGATTGATGGGAATGTGTCCTGGAGAGAAACGAAAACTCATAGTGCCACCCTCATTAGCGTTTGGAGCGAAAGGCAAAGGTAGAGTACTCAGACTGCAACTGCTCGTGCATGTGCATGACAATACCGCCAGCATCTGTTGGGCTAAAAGCGGTCATGCTGCATGGCCCTAACCTCTCGGAGCATTTCACCTGGGGAGTTTGATGGCACTTATTAGCTAGCCGAAGCTTGCTGTTTTTGTTTTACCTCTGTCGTTTTCTTCGAATACACGTTTATATGCATATATATTTTTTTCTTTTTGTGCAATGCTACTTTCTATTACCCAATTGGTCATAAAATGAGTTTGCGTTGCTAAACTGCTGGAGCATCGCTTGCCTTTTCTGCCATACCTAGATATTTAATCAGCCTCCTACCCTCTGTGTGTGCTGAAAGCTGAATGTATTGCAGGACGGGATGCCCATTTTTCAGGAAGTATATTGATTAATATTAATAAATCGGATCAGTTGGTGATTACAGCCAGGGGCGGATTGGGGGGGGGGGGGGGGGAGGGGCTGGCCCTGGAGCAGTCCCCCTGCGCACGTATTCTGCCTATAACATTTGAAACTTTGACATTTTCAGGGTGGATCACTAACCGCCACCGCCGCACATATTCTGCCTTCAGACTATTTAGATTGACGTGAATATATTGGACCGCCAAATCCCCTTTGGCCCACCGGTGGCCACCCCGATGGCCATTCCGACCCTGATTAGAGTTAACAGTTAATTTGGCCTTGTTGAGAGGATACATACATCTGCCTTGTTGAGAGGATACATGCATCTGCTTTTTACAGAGATTGTTTGGATGCCGTTGTTGTTTACACACTCACATACTAATCCATGTGAAGAGTTAGACAGCATTTTCACACCATGGTGGTGTCCTACAGTCCCATAGAACATATGACTCTGAGAACATGTGGCACCAGAGCCATCGTGTCCACTGTCTGTTGATGATCTGAATCTGAGTCATCTGCTATTAGTCTCTCAGTCACAATCTATTACATTTAAGTGTGATTGAACAAATGTATTAAATAGTAGCTAATTGAACTTTACAACTGTGTTGATCAGTTGTGACTGCTTTGACAAGCTATGTGGGTTTCTTGAGCAATGCCTGATGTTGCCATAATCATTTTGTTCCTAAATATGTGTTGTATCTGTGGTTGGACCAGCTCCCGTTCCACCTAATGCGACGGTAATCTTCGAAGTGGAGCTTTACTCTGTGTCCCGAGGTCCACGTACCTTGGAGGCCTTCAAAGAGATGGACCAAGACCAAGATAACAGCCTTACGGAAGTCGAGGTAATGATGATCTTCACAGACATAAAAATAACAAAAACTAGTCAAACATTTCCACAATTGCTTGAGCAATCCCACTATATTATTATTGTTGTTGTTGTTGTTGTAATTCAATAATATTTTATTTTAATTTCCTCAATATCATATCATATTATAACACATTATTATATTTCTCTCTTGATGATTCATATGTCTAAAATTAAAGTTAGACTACAATATACCACTTTGTGTAACATTTATATCAGCATTTCAGAGCATAACATACAGAATTTATGTTTCTATGGGTTTCTTTTCAATGCAGATAAGACAATACCTGAAGTCACAAGATTTGAAAAACGAAGGCAAAACTAAAGAAGAGACCTTCTATGATGGTGTTGTTAAGGATGTTCTTCGTAGAAATGACGCAGACAGAGATGGGACGTTATCTGTGAAAGAGTATAATGTCTATGGACATGATGAACTCTAGCATCCATCAAAACTGAGTCTTTAATGTTGTTAATGGTTGTTGTTCCAATGAAAATACCACTGTTGCTGCACTCTTACAGCCTCCTTTCTTTTCGAATTTGCAGTCTAAACACACCTTTACACATACACACACACACACACAATGGACTTTCATGATAGACAGGTGAGTCAGCACAGTTTGATTTCATACAGCTGCACTAAAGCATCAAAACCATTTACTCTGTATCCATAGAAACACATGACTGGATCATTCAGACTACTTTTAAATCTAAACATTGTTTACGGTTTATAAACCTCTTTGGGCCGGTGTAGTGCAGCTCCAGGAGGGTGTCTTAGAGAACAATATTTCTGAGTTAAGAGGGCTTTATTGAGTCAAAGATGGGAATCTTTCAAATATTCCACACAGAAAGAAGCTTTAGATTAACTCCAAACTGTCATTAGAGAACATTGTAGGTTGTCATATTTTCTTTCTTGTGACAATCCAGTCATAAATAGTTGATTGTGTAAATTCTCACTTTGTGGTTTGGGCCACTGAAAAAACATTTATTTTACACATTCCACAATCGTATGTACAACTGGCAACTTCTTCAGCAAGCACACTCCTGCTGAAAGATGAACCATAAAATCTGTCAAAACCTGCCACTGACCAGCTCCTTTATAGCAATATTATTGTTACCCTTGTCTTTCGTTCACCAACTTGACCGGCTGAATTCAGACTTTAGCCAAGACAACCCACTGACCCCTAACACCCCCTTAAAATTTGAAAGGCTTTGGCATCTCTCCATTTGGCCTCGGCCTGATGACCACCCACCGGAATTCTTGAGATTTCCTCTCCAAGTACTCCATGTGTCCACGTTGACAGCTGTCCTGAAAGAGGCCAGCAATGCAAGGACAATTCGATTAAACAAACACTGCCGAATAGACTTAACATTGTCAGATTCTTCACCAAAATTCGATATAAACATGCTATCTCGTAGAATACTTAATTTAGTCTATAAACTACACACGTATTTCAGATACATCTCTAAGGTAAGACACGACAAACATTTTAGCTTTAAACTGCAGGGATAATATAATATGTTTCTCCTAGTAGCACTTTAAAGTTTAAACAAAGAATTTGACATCACATCTATCCACCCCAAAATAAGGGAGTTTACCTTGGTGCAGTTCCAGGGAGAGCCAGTGGATAGCGCTGTTGTGCTATAAATGCAGGGTCACTTACTGTACGTGCTTTCCAGACATGAACTGAATTGCTATTTCTCATTGCAGTTAATGTTTTCATCACTCTCATTTGTGTTGACAGAATAGTGATATTACTATATCATCTTACAAACTACCTGTTGACAAAAGTTCAAAAGGCAATTGATTTTCGTAAGCATACAGAAAGGGGTTACAGTATGCATGACGCCAATAGTTCATCTAATGCTTGCTCTAAGTGTTTGAGATACTTTTTGTGTTATTTATTTGAATCAGAAAGAGCGAAAATGTCCTCAGACTTGATGCTGAAGTATATTAATCTCATATTAATATATCGTTGCTGAGGTAACAAAATATAGTATATTAAGTATATTAAGTTCCCAAGGTTACAAAGTCCCTTGGTGATATGACATGAACTAAAATAGAGCAAATTAAAACAAAAATAATACAGGAAAACAGGAAAAACATAAGTGGACAACATTTTTCACATCAAATTTCAGTTTGTATGATGTCTGACCAAGATTGCTATCTAAAACCACAGTCCTACCAAGACTTATGTTTTTTAATTTTTTTGACTTCTCCAGAAACTTCACAGTGAAAAAGTACTAATCCTGTTGTAGCACCAAGCCCAGTGTAAGATGGTCCATCAGTGGCATGTTCTGGACATTTGTTTCCTTTGGTGCTTCAGCTGGCCTGTGTCATCTGTCCTGTGGGATGTAAACATTGGCTGCAGCAGAATGTGCAATCCGATGGCTGTGCCTTCTGGGCGCCTCACAGAACTCTGACCTGGTTCTGAAGTGATTGAAGGTCTCTGTGTGTGTCTGCTGGTTGGAGACCACCACCTCAATACTGGACTGTAAAAAGGAAATCACTTGTTTCACACTATGCCTCAGACACTCCTCCAAGGACCATTTTGTTTTTGCCTCTGCAGTGTTTGTGTCCCGAACATCCCCCCAAACCTTTAAAAAGCAGAAATCCATTCTCATTCCATAGGCAGAATCCTCATAGGCCCTTTCATGGCAGGATGTGTCAGAATTACTGCTAAATAAATTAGACCCACAGAATGTGAGCAGCAATGCTCACCACAGTGTGTCTTTGTTATCTAGTAAAATGCTTCTATTGTACACCATGTTACTGTGAAACTTCTTGTGAAGCTAAACTAAATTTAGATATTTATATTTGGGATAGTTTTAAGTCCTGTTTCACACACCATCTATTACAACCAGTTTACATGGCTTTGTATACAGTAAATTGAAGGTAGGGTGTAGGGAGGTGTTGTCATTCTATTCCTTTGGCCAAATCTGCATCTTATTAGATGGAGTGAGACCTACTTTGCTGCATGTGTCTGGGCTCAAAAACATCAGCTCCACAGGCCAAGGCCAGCCTCCTTTGTGAAAGTTGGTAGGCGTGATGTCAAATGAACAGATGCTGAAAAACATGGGATTGGAGCAGACTCTATTGAGTCACAGCTTGTGTGACAAAAACACTTTCACTGTGTTTCTCAGACAGTGCAATCACAGGAATATAAAATACACATGAGATTTCAAAGCGAGTTTCTTAAGGGATGGCTCGTGGTATAGACTAACGAGGGGAAAATAATACAGAGAATGTCTGCATGCTGACTTACAGCAGCACCACTTAGTTTATTGGTGCGGTGTTACAGACATTAAGTCTCCATCAGGAAAGTCTTTTTTTTTCTCCACACAGACACTAACAACACAGTCCAAACAAGTACAGGGGAGAGCAGAGAGCTGCTGCAAACTGCTCTTACCAGAAGAAAGAAAGTCATTACTCTTGAAGAAACTCTACCTTCAAATTCACATAGATACCATGTCTAAAACCACTATGTAATTGAGCCCTCTTCGAAAGGTCTCCTCAAACGCATACACACCGAAGAAGTCTTGGAACAATAGAAGCAGACCACATCAGACAGCTGAAATGTTCCAGTGGGAGAGTGGGGGAAATTGGGAGGGGTGCAAGCCGCAGAGAGCACGGGACTCAGGCAGCAGACGGACCACAACAAGAAGCCCTAGCAGCATAAACAACATCAGCAGTCAACTCCACAGCAAAACCTGAGGGGACTGCTTCTTCAGGAACTCTATTATGGTGAGGGACTGCACCAGCGAGCCTCCTGGATTCGCCCAGCCATGATGACAGGCTGCTGAACCACAGAATGTCCTGGCACATACTGCATGAGTTAACCTTGTAGTGAACAGACAAAGTGCCCCGTCAATAATTTCAAGTTATGTACAGTACATCAGTAATAGCTGATTCACATATACAGTACTTACATGTCTTTGGGTCATCTGCTCAAAAATGTGATCTGAAGGTCAGCATCACGTCAATAATCAATAGTCAAGTCTTTGAAAGTTCTTAGTTGGTTTAGACAGGTAAAATGGATGTCTATTAGTTCAGACACCTATCCAAGGATTTACTTTGTCACATGTGATCCATATATCAAGTCTTCCTATTCTGCCCTGACAGGTCCTGCTTTTTATTGGAAAGACACTATAAAGTCCAGCTCCTGTGTAAACATGTCTCCAGACGGGTTTACATGGAGGGGGAAGGATACAGAAAAAGGCATGAAGGACCTGAGTAAATACTAGTTTGCTCCACAGTGGAACAACTGCAAGTCTGCTTCTTTTATTTATTTATTTGTTGTTTGGAGTTGAGATTTGTACAATTTCCTTGTGATGATAGTGCGATCACATTTGTGTGTCCAATACCCAATACTGTCTTTTTTCCATATTGGGCACAAAAGAAATTCATGGTTGGGACTGGTCATATCAATTTAGGGACACACATTTAAAAATACAGTACAGTGTTATGATTATAGCCAGAAAAATGTACACATTTGGAGAGATCCATAATGCAAAAAGTAAGCTGCAACAGTTGTAGATGGTCTATGAACTTTTTAAGTAAGAGAAAAAGTAATCTGAAGTCGTATGTGCCTAGACTTTTAGACATTTATTTGGATTTTGCTTCCCCCTCTTGTCAGAAGACTTTAACATGCGTTGGCATTGACATTGTTTGTGTCTGGAACTCAGTTTGGCGGATATGACACCATTCTTTCACAAGAAATCCCATCATTGTGGAAAATGTTTCCCTGGGCACTGTCTAAAAAGTCTATAATAATACATGTTCAGATGGATTGAAATGCAGTCAATAGAGCAGCCAAAGAATAAAGTTCTCATTGTGTTCATACTCATCTCAGCAAACCCTGTGATTTGGGGTGGTGACATCCTGAGAGAGACCATTTCCATCAGTAGAAGAATGCTTCACCACAGGATAGCAGGGGTCACACTCAATACCCTCTGTTTTCGTTGGCATTTTACCTTGTCCTTTTAGAGGATGAGTGGGCCTAAACTATGCTGGGAAAATGCAACCCCAAAAAACCATAGCACAGCAGCCAGAACCTTTGTGGGCACTGTACTCAGGTCAGTTGGTTTGCTTTGGCCCGTGCCACAAAATGCTCATGTCTCCTTGCTGAGAGCAGAGTAAAGGATGAGTCATCTGACGCCCAGACATTTTCCAGTGTTCAGTGGACCAGTTTGCGGTCTTTGCATCATATGCTAGCAAACGTGCCAGTTTTATGTTAAACACGGTACTAACACATCTGAGCATGACTAACTTGTACCTCTTTTTACAACTTGAAAGGCGGTATAACGGTACAACCCTAACCGTAACCCATTATAATACTGATAATTAATGTCAATTTGTTTTGAGCTGGATAAAATTAGCATGAAACAAAAAATCATGCCAGCAGCATGACATACATTTACATCAGGAAGTTGGGTGAAGTTTCATGGAAAAAAAATACCCACCACAATGAAACTGTATTGAACATTGGGGTTTCACCCGTAGCATGAGTCAAATACATTGTTTTCCCAACCTAATTTCAACAAATATGGAGATTTTTTTTTTCATCATTTAACTCACTATAGCTGCGTGAATGATAAGCAGTATATACAAATACAAATTCATTTTGAATTTTGTAAAACAATGATGAATTTTCCATATACATTTCAGAAATGTGTGCAGTTATTATCAGCATGCTCTACCAGTTGAGCTGGTGAATAGTTTTAGCTTGTTAAAAGATGAACACTCGAAAACAGACACATCCTACTCCACTAAGGAGCCACTGGAGGCCTACCCTGCTTGAGGCCTACCCTGCTGGAGGCCTTCCCTGCTGGAGGCATTCCTCCTGGGGCCCGCAGGTATCCTCCCAGTGCTCTGTGTGTGCACTCATCTGTCTATGGGGAACATGATGAGGGATGACTCACCTGACCGTATCGCAGCCCTGCACCACTCAGTAACTTAATGCCTGGGCCATTTTTCAGCACTGCATTTACAAACGCCACTTGCCAGGAAAAGTGAGTGAAGGTTTGCCCAGAGCTCAATGGAAAAATTACCTCTGATGAAACGTTAGTGAGGTAAGTGGGCTTTGTCAAGGACCAGTCAGCATCAATGCCAATCAAGGAAATCTTTAATATTATACACACTAGGGTTCTTTGGGGGCCAACAGTGCAGAAGTTCATATAGTTCACCGAAATTATTATTACTCTATTATAACGTTATACAAGTCAATTGACAAGCACATAATTACGTAGGCTGCTGCAACATAGTGATATTTAAAGGGATAGTGCATAGTGATTATTTCAGTTGTGACTAAGCGCTATTTGTCCTCCAAAACAGAAAGCTCTTTTTACTTTCATGAAACCTCCAACCACTGCAATCACAACCACACCAAGCCAATTTCTTAATTATTATAACATTCAATTATTGTAATTATTCAAACTAAAGACGTATCTCTTACTGGTCGTATAGCCTTTATTGTTTGTGGTTTGACAGTTTGACAAAGTTACATAAGGTTGGTCTGACTGAGCTTCGAATAGAGGGACATAGGATTTCAATTCAAATGTGCTCTAAATTAAGAACCTTTTTTTCTCAACAACTGCAATCCATTATGGTTTTTTTGCACAATCCCCTCTGTTGAGCAACCTTCTTGTATTGTTGTTCAACAGTGGTTTAAGACAGCCTGACTTTCAACAACATGCTGCCAGACACACAAAAACCTTTTAAACAAATAAGGAAAGAACTCAGCCAATAGGGTTAAAGATGAAAGCAATGGTCAGACTGATGCTTGACTTTTCATACACGCAAATGGGACTGGCCTTTTCTTCTTCTTTTTCTTCTAAGAATAAGACTTGAACAGTGACTGGACACTTTGGCACCTCCCACCCACCCAGGAAGCCCCTCCCCTCTGAACCCTCCCCTTGTTGGGCCTCATTTCTTCCAGGAAACAGTTTAATTATCCCGCCATCTACAGCCCAATGTGGCGAACAGATCTCGGAGCTGAGGTCATTGTTATCCATTCATCATGGCCAGAGAATTTCCCTTTCTGACTCTACAGCCCCCAAGCCCCAACCTCAGCCCCAACTGGAGCGCCGGTCCCAGCTCCCACATCACCCCCTGTTCTCCAGAGTGACTCAAGTCCATCTGGGCTGCTCACTGCATCTAGTCTTCCCACATGCAGGGGAGGGTCTAGTCACCAGTGATTAAGTGGGGAAAATACTCCTCCGAATGGGGGAAACTGTGAGCAGCATCACGGTGTCAGCTTGTCAGAGTGGCCCCTTTGAAATTCTACGCTACAATGGAAAAAAGATCCGACATAGATACATCTTAAGGATCACCATTAATGTTAAGAGACAAGCACTATGAAATACTGTCCCAGTATGCAAAGAAAATGTTGATGAACTGTATGAAAGTCCTCTCATGAAGCACATATGTGCCAGGCACGAGTAGTATCAAGGGAAACTCAAAACATGTGGGTTCCCTCAATCTCACGATATTATTTTTGGCTATATAGTTGGCCTTTAGAGATAAGACTTAAAATGTTCTTTCATGAGTGAAACAGGACCGTTGCTTACGATTCAAACATAAAGTGCAATGGTTACATTGGTAAAACAATGCAAGAAACCACTAATGTTCCACTGTTAGAAGTTCAAAAGTTCCACAGTGCAGTGCAGAGAACATCATGAGCATTTCCAAGAGAGAAAGAAGTCAAAGACAGAACACAAAACTATGCTCCACTGGCACTCCAGACAGTGAACAGGAGATGGTCTTTGTGCTGCAGAGAGCGAAAGAAGCACGGCACAGCAAACAAGTTTAACTTGTATGAACAGCGACTGAGCCCAGCTATATAAATAATATTATGCCTGACTGTCATTACTCACCCATAAGTTATTTGCAAGATAGGCTCCTTGAGGCTACTTATTCTCTTCTCTCTCTTCTCTCGCTCTCCCTTTATCCATCAATCAGCTACATAAAGATGAAGAAGCAACACACGGCTTTAAACCAACACATTTTTGAATGTATTAACTGACTTTGTAGAGACATGCTTCTGGCACGTTGGAGGGAACACTTGAGAAAGGCTTGATTGCTAGAACACTGTGGAACACTGATGCAGGAGTCAGGAAAGGTCAAGGCGGAAACAGACTATGCCTCTGCTGCAGGTTTGCACAATTTTTTAAGCTGACAAGCTTTACAGGCTTGCATATTTGTGTTTCCAGTTACCATCATTTGGACATTGCATTCACTTAATTTTTCTCCTACTTTGTCACACAATATAGCCTTAACAGCCTATACGGTTTGTAAATGTCCAAAGGAAGGACTACTGACAGATTATTCAAATATGTTTGAAAATGATCAGGAAGAAACATTACTAGTGATCAGTAAAAACCTAGTTTTCATAATAAAAGTGCACAATTCATGCTTATTTTAATGGGTCTTTCTCATCAAATCTGCAACACACAATAAATAAATTATATTTTCTTGGGTGCTCTCCACACAAATCTTTAAATGTGTCATTAATAATGAAGCAAATAGGGTGAATTTATCCAGTGATAGTCATAATCTCTGTTGGGCAAATAATAATATCTCATTCCAGGTTCACTGATAGGTGTGCCTCCCTTGTGGGTATACTGTCTGGTTCATTTGATTAGCATAAGCTGAAGCATTTTTTCATGTTCTCTTCCACTTTCATGCCTTCCGCTTTAAAGCTGCCAGGTGGATTCTGTGCCAATTGCCCAACTGTCATATCTCTGACAACATCAATGTAAGCCTGCAGGGCACAGAAAGGGAACAGTATCAAGATGAGATCCTCCCTTTAGTTAAACCCTCAGAAACATATGCCTTGTTGTCAGTGGTTTAGTGGTCCCTGGAGAAGTGGGTATACTCTTACTTTTGTATTTTTTTTAAGCAGCCGCATATACCCTGGACTACACCACTGCTGGTTGTGTTCTGGTGTACAAGTGGCCCCTGACGCAGTTTATACAGTACGGGTTAGTAGGTCTCCTGATGGAACTGTACCAAGAAGTTGAAATGTGTCTCTCTACAGAGGTCCCTCTCTCTTTCTCTTTCTCTCTCCGTCTCGCTTTTCTCTGTGACCACAATAACAGGAAGGCGATTGATGACTCTGAAAATAATAGTGCTTCACACCATAATAAACACACAAGTTATCCACAGATAAGGCTTACACTTGTATTGTCAATTATAGTGTGAATTATCATCAGGCAAAATAAAAATGTATATATATATTATCTGGAATACATTTATATAATACATAGAGGGATGTAGAAATATGTTAAATCACTACTGAACATCAAAGCTGCAGTGTTTACATAATTGAAAACACATCAGATAAATGTTTTGTAAAGTGTATGGAATCACTGACACTGACATTCAATCATGTGGTTGCAAATTTGGAATGTATACTGATGCTGTTGATATACTTTTCTAATTTGAAATGGTAGCTGCACACTGTAATTACTTTACAGGTACCAGCCACATGAATGAACAAGTAATAACCTTTTTTGGCAAAAACTACACCTAATCTTTCAAGATGTCTCTCAACAATGATGCAATCGCTTAAGCAGGCAACGTTGAAAGCGAAATGACAGATGTTTTTTTGCTGGTAGTTTTATTACTGCTCAGTTCCCCCCCAACATCAAATCTCTGTTGAAATGTCACCTCTGACCCGACCTCTCCTTTCAGTGTTTCAGTGCCACGAGAAAAGCAGTGTTCTCTCATGTGTTTCCCTTCCTTGAGCCCCTCAGCCACACTAGAGCTGGAAAGTAAACAAAAGTCCCCCGTCCAGCGTTTTTCGACTCCTCCATCCCCCTCTGAGATAGCTCAGCAGTGAGTCATGTTCAGGGATCCTGCGTCTGCTAACATTTCCCACTGCGTGCAAATCATTTCCCTGCAGCCGGGCACAACCGATTTTACTTGCGGTTCTTAAAAAACTGTCTGCGTAATGCTGCAAGTATTTACCCCATACCCTCTACCCTTTAATAAGTAGTTCTGATTTTTATTACGTGCGTTAAGTAAAAGTGAGCAGGGCATTATACTTGAATCCATCCAGGAGTAACTTCTTTGTTGCTCAGTGTATTGTGTGTACCACGCAGAAACACTTTACTGATAAAATCAGCCTGCTAGTGTGAATCAATTGTATTTTGATTAATTTGGCTTAAAGGAACCCATGATGACCAAAAGTCATGTAGAGTTCACTGAGGGAAACTGGTGATAAATGCTTCTTTGGGTGGGCCACGGCCAGCCTCCCCTGCCCCCAAACCTGCTCCCTGTCTAAGAATGTAACAGACGACTTTTGTTTTGTGTTTATGCCCTCGTCTGTCACTGTATACAACCTCTGTGTGACAGGTCTGCTTTGAGGACTTTGCTGAGACTTGCTCTGGCAGTACATTGACAATCAGCTTGGGGGTATTAATCTCTGTTAAAAAGTGGTTGAAACAAATTTTAGGGGTGGAGGTGAGCGCGTTCCTCCGGAGACTTGGGAGGACTGATGGTATCATACCATAGAGGAGGATGGGCATACCACAACCATTCGCAGGGAACTGTGTTCTCTCCCCCAGCTGTGAACACTGCCGATAAAGAATTCATGAAACTAAAGAAAACACAAAACATTAGCATTAGTGTGGAGGAAGAATGTTAAGGAACATGTTTTAAACAGCGGATCATTTGACACTAGCGTGAACGATGCATATACACACAAAGGATGAGTGAAGAGAATATGACTCCAGCAAAAGTTCAAAGGACAGACAGGGAAATGTTCAAGGGAGAAGTTTGTCTCTTTCCGGGGGATGGAAAGTTCGCCACATGTCCGCTACGACAGAAGGTGTTCATATGCGGGCACCCTAGAGAGCCATTTATCAGAGGCCCTTCAGCACACGTGACAGAAACATACCACAGAGCACCCACAGCACACTATACCCGTTGCCATGGGACTGAAATACCCCCCTTAAATCCATGTAGTTTGTAAGATAAACAAAACATAATGCACTACGATCATCTGCTAAAAGGAGTATTTGCCCAAGGAACTAGGAACATCTGTAGTGTTCCTCTATGTATACTATAAAAGACATGCATGCGTGTTACAATTACGGTGCATGTCTATACAACTCACATTTTAGGTTTTGTGTATAAAGTCAATGTATATCATATTTAAAAAACAACAAGCTATGTTATAAACCATTGGCTCCTTAGGAGTAGAAATTACAGTGTCTGGTTTCATATTTTCCTGTATGATTTGTTCTGTCCTTTATTACCCTCAAATCTGTACTCCATTAAAAAAAAAGTCAATGCATTTTGCAGAGCAGCAAAGTCCAGTGAGTGCTTCATCGCAGAGGAAAAAAAGACGGCACCATTGGCAAAGCTCTTCTACCATGTGGAAAAATGTTTAGCGTAAAGGTGATGTTCGGGAACATTACAAGCAGGAGATAGAGAGAAGGGGGTTTTCAACTTGAGGAAATCTCTTTCTGGCTTACATTACCTCAGAGAATTCAGTTAAGTCATGGCCAACACTACACTTACTTCTTCAAACTAGAGCAACTAAAAAACTGTTTCATGCCCCTCCTTTACTCATTTTTGTTTACTCCAATGGTTACAAAAGTAAAGCAAAGCTCCATGTAGGTTTGCACAATGTGACGTTACAATGGAAAATGCTGAAGACAATTATTTGTAAGCCAAGTATTTTGAAGAGAGAGCTAGTCTAGATGATGGAGCAAGAACAGGGCTAGTTGAGAGTTACACTTCATAATGGTGTGTGAGCTCTGGCTGAAGAAATTGTTTATTGCAGTATTTGGCAGCTGTATCCTTGGAGACCCAGACTCTGCTAATTGTTTCCATTCTCAAGGAAGTTCAGTAAACGTAGAAATTATTCAGCAACTGCCATAGGCTTCCATTGCACCCCCCTTTTTTTTTTTAGTTTTTTTTGTTTTTTTACATGTGATTAAATCTGACCAACATGTTGAAGTAATTGATAGTTTTGTCTTTTACACATGACCAGGGGCATTGATGTTGTCAATACAGTTTTGTTGGTTTGCTCTGGCTAGCTGAACATGACATGCATTTTGTCTAAAATATTCAACCATCTCTTCTTAACTTACAATGAAATTAAGTGAGAAATGGCAGGAGAAACACACCATGTGTATAAGTTGCACTGCAGGCTACAACTTAAATTAGGTGTCTCAAAGTCAGGGGTGGATTGAAGACTGCTAATGATTGTGCTTTCTGGAGCTCATGTATCATAGTTCTAGGACCACATCAGTGAGCATGCTCCTCATGTAGCAGCCTACTCTGGGCACAAATAGTTAAAAGAAACTTTTCAAATATGGATTATTCTTCTCTCTCAGTCAGGTCTGGATTTCATCTTGCCACAATTTAAGTGAGTCATGCATGTCTTTGGAACAGACATGCAATGTTTCAAAATAAAGGCGTATGAAGTTCTGGACCCACAACTAAACTTGAGTCTAGAATTGAGGCTTCACTTACTTGTTCTCGGCTCTCACAAGATTTCTGGTGTAACTCAATCTACTCATTGTTGCAATTAATGGCTTTTTTAATCAAAAAAGTGATATAACTCGCTTGAAAATGTATCATTTGGATACTCAGTTACTTATGTCGTGTGAACAGATTTGTTTGCAGTTATTTCGCAATTCCACCTAGGTTGATCAGGTGAATGCTACAGTGCCTGCAGGACAACGACAGTCCTTCAGCTTGCTAGTCAGTAAATAGGTCAAAGGGTACAGATTACCCTGGCCCACAGCCTAGGGGTGGGCCCATTCAAGGGTCTACCATTATATAATGGGTGGGAGAGGAGAGCTGTTTTGCATGGAACATGTGTTTGTTGTGGGTACATGGGAAGTGGTCAGACTGAGAGGGGTGAGATGAGAGAAGGTGAGAGGGAGGAGGTGACAGTCAGGTGGGCAGCAGGGAAGGAGCAAAGTGGAGGATGGAGAAAGGAGACGAGATGATGTGTCCTCAAAGAGCTAACATGTGCCAGAGTTTGTATTTTACTTACTTTTTTTGTAGTAACCTTATATATTAATGCTGTCTTGCTGTGTTCTGTGTACCCTCCTAAACCTGTCTGCTGTGTGTGTGTGTGTGTGTGTGTGTGTGTGTCTCTCTCTCTCTGTGTGTGTGTGTGTGTGTGTGTGTGTGTGTGTGTGTGTGTGTGTGTGTGTGTTGTCAACGATGACAGATTGTGATGTACAATTATAGGGGGGAGGTGAAAATAATCAGGGAATTGGACGAGTCAGTTATTAATTAATATGGGGCAGAGATAAGTGGGGTGAGTGTAAAGATACTCAATGACTCGATTCTAGTAGTCAGTTAGAAGAGCCATTGACTTGGCCATTGCTTACACTTACTGTCATTTTCCCACTATTAACCGCGGTTTATACATTGATTTTGAAAACATTTCTGCAGCCCTGCTGTTAATCCTGGTGGTTCGTAATGTGCACAGTAACTCTGCCAGATACAGCATGCATTGTTCTCTTTCTCTCTCTCTCCCTCTTTCACATACAAAAAACAACATTTTCATTTGTGATTGGAAATGGGGTATTTGTGTGTGTGTGCATGTGGGGAGGGGGTATAGGTGTTGTATTTATGCCCATCCCTACTTCATACAACTTTTAAATGGCTAGTAGCGCTCACACCACAACTACTTGACATGATATAACATTCAATAAACTGCGGGTGCAGTCAATATTCAGGTTTGTTTAATAAAATTAAATGAGATACTGTAATGCGGTTTATGCAGGGTGCGGTTAATAGTCTGGAAAATGTGGTAGGCAAGACTTCCTCTTCCTTAGCCTTGAGGTGTCAACTTCCCAAAAAATGCTATGAGATTTCCACACATAGTAAAACCTCCTAATACCCGCAGATTAGGTTTTTCCCCCGAGGCAATACACTGTCTATATTGCAATGTACCTGAGGCCTCCTGTGTCTTCATCACCTGGTGAAGTCAAACAACACTACAGACATACCCTTAAGGCGCAAGTTAACTAAAGTTGAAGTGCATCGTGCATAGCCTATCCCATTTCAGCACTCCAGATTCAAGCCTTGAGGACAGAACTGTTAAAGTGGTGCTGTTACCTGGATTACTAACGAAGGTGGGTGTAATGGAGGTCAAGGTCAACAAGTAGGTGCCACACATGATAGACTACACATGGCTTTTAGTCTTTTTAGGTTAACATGCTCTGTTTCTCAGGTCCCAGACTGGCCATAGCCAGTGTAGGTACTTACACTTTTGTCATTAAATGTCCTGAAAGGGTTCTATTCCTCTCTTCAGGTTATTTTTGTTTAAAGGTAATTGAACTCTTGGTATTGCACTGTGTACGTTGTTTGCATGTGTGGTGGCCTCCTGTCCTCCTCTCAAAATGGTTTAAGTTGTTTGCATGTGTGGTTGTCTGCTGTCTCCATCTCAAGCTTTTTCTGCGCTTGCTTTTGTTCCCCTTCCTGTTTGCAGGTCATTGGCTTTAACTACACCAGGTGATCTAAATTCTGCTTTTTAGAGGTAGTGGCCATATGGCTACAAGTTTGGGAAGAGCCAAACTCAAGACACTAATCCTGACATTGTCAGCATTAGTGTTGTAACATATTAATTAAAGTAACTTACTGAGAGAGGACTTACTGTCAAATGATGGATTACTCAGTCATGCTTTTACACCATGCCGATGGAGACTGCTGAAGTGTTTTTGACAGTGGTGTTAAATTCCCTCTGCTACAGAAAGAAAGCTGTATGTTTGTCATCAGTAGCTGCTGTTGCTACAGGCAACGCAGGCAATTGCCCTAGGGAGCTAATACTTAAAGGGGTACTTTGGTACACAAGTTTAAAGGAGAATATAAAATAGTTTGATTGCCTTGAGCATAAAATGAGCCAGAACCTCCACTCTAGTTCTTTCTTGTTGCTTCCATTTTTGTGTTTTCTTTTTAAGATGGCCAAGACATTCATCATTTTTGTGGTATAAAACCTTATTGTGGTGATCTAGAGAGTTGGAGACAGTAAAGGGGACTTTACAACCATTTGTACGGCAACTGAAGTCCAGACAGGGTCGTAGTTACACTTATCCCATAACTTTGTTCTAGCCGAAGAGTTCTGTTTTATCAGCTGAACTGTCAACACCTCCATCCTTCCCTTATCACATAGATTTCTGTGTTTCTGGCTGTTCACTGTGGGTAACTTAAGGAACTAGTCAGAGCTTGACTGCAGCTGGAGTCTGCCCAGATGAGAAATTCCTTTGGAAAACTTCACCATTGTGTTAAAGGGGGATGGTTCAGTGCAGAGTTTAATACATTATCAATCTCAATTTTTCAGATGGAAGTGTTTTCATTCTGTACTCTGCCAAAGAGGGGGGGGGGGGGGGGGGGGGTACAACAAAAGTAAGACATCTGATCCACCTCATAACCATTCCTAGGTTAGTTGTATAACATTTTATTACTTCACAATTAGTTAAACTACCACCCATGGTTGTTTGAATTACTGTGAGATGAGATGAGACTGTGAAAAAAGATGGCGGACCAAACTCTGTATATGGTCGTATTTGTCCATAAAAGTAATTTGTTTGACTTTTTTTTGTAAGATTTATTTAAAGTTATCAATAAATAGACACTAAACCTCGTTATTGTAACTGAAAAATAAGTCTGAGGGGATTTGCGAGGTGCCTGAGCCTACTATCTAATGTTAGCTACTACCCGCATGCTACTACCCGCAAGGTAAACAGCATGGGTTGGACAAATCACAGCCCTGGGGTCTCCGTGGGCTCTCCGTCATTTCGACGGATAGTTACAAAATTTGGGAGGTGCACGTCAGGGCACGGAGAGGTTCTCGGAGAGGGTTCGCAACGAAGAAGAGTCCTCTGCACGTCTGCGTAAATGGACAACCATAAATTGGGCGTAAAGCTGACATTTACTCAGTCAGGCTGATCACAAAACTTCACAAAGACGAGCTCCATATGGAGATGAAACTACTTTACTACTTTTACCAACTGAGCTGAAATGAAATGTTTAGAGTGGAGGTATGTAAGGTATACACAACTTGTTGATGCGAGGTAGCAGTCCAAACTATCTTTCTAGTGGATCTATCAATGTATGGTTCCTTCACCTTTACATGGATGAATTGTTGTCATCTTTTACTGAAGTAAATATGAAGGTTCCCCCCCCTCTTCAAGTGTACAATTAGTGGATCTTACTTTCAAGTTCAAGACAATCTGAGATTTGCGGTGAGCTCCTCAGCATTACCAGACAGTGTGCAGACAAGCTAGGAACAGGAGGCTATGATTCATCCTAGTCTCTGCTCGTGCAGCTTTTACCTTCCTTCTGGCTACATTTTGCCGATGATCCAATCCGTGGCAGGCCAGTTAAGCAGCATTACAAAAAGTCTGCCATTCCCCCTCCCTTCCTCCGGTGAATATAAAACTGATCGTTGCAGGGCTCTGGTGCAGAGAGGTTTGGATTGGCCAGCAGCCTCGCCATTTATGGGCAGGGCAAGGGGAGAACAGCTGCCTTTCTCCTCTACCTCTCTCGGAGTCTCCCATGCTGCTGTCTGATGGAAAGTAAATCACCTGATTCTGTTAGCACTCACAGAACATGGGTCACAGCTGTTTCCTCTTGTTTCTCCCATTTGTTCCCGAAGACACACAGAGTCTGAGCTAAGATACCCAAATAGAATACTATGGGCTCTACATTTCACCAAAAAACATTACAGATTGAAATCCTATATTGGATTTTAAAAGCTGATATCCCACTGAAAGCATCACTGTTAAAGAAGCAATGGGAGAGTTCTATTCCAAAACTACTAAGCTAACTACCTAAAAGGTGAGCAAAAACCTTGCAAACACCACCAACAGCCCAGCTGAAACTTACCAACTGACTAACTGGTGTATTTTGGCAGAATAGCTGGCAATGTCATGCTGTGAAAGCTTTTCTTCCTGGCTGGAAAACAGAATGGCATCGGGCATATCTTGAATGGCTAGTGAGAAAGACACAAGTGCTACACATGACCATATGCTATCAAAATTAATTTGAGGATGGTATCAAAACTAGTTGCCTATAAAACCATGCCTCAAAAAGTGTGAAATTGTTGCATAGTGTTACATTAACACTTAACTTATGTACGATAGTGGATCTTGAACGTTTATATTACGTGATATTAAATTTAACATTTATCATGGTAGCAGACAGAAAAAAATAAATTTAATAACATCACTATAAGTTATTATTTATTAATTAATAGTGTACGTAAGCATATATTGTATGTCTATTAAATTATTGATTTCCAGTCCTTACCCCGCTTAACCATGGCAGGGTGCCAGTTAAGCCAATGTAAAAATAGTTTAGGTATAGGCTGGTCCTTATACATTTTCATGTTGATTACATTCCCCTGTTTATCTTGTGGTGATTGAGTATCTTGCAATATTATAACGTGACAGAGTTCAAATAAAGTGCACTCGGTTCCCCCCCCCCCCCCCCCCCCCCCCACAATTCAGCATAAAGAAGTTTTGTGACAGCACAGAAGCAAGCCATTTCCTTAACGAGTGCAGATACTAGATCAATGAAAGCAATGCAGAGCAAAGCAAAATGTGCCTCCCCAGGTGTGCAGATGGAGTTGTAGGAATAGCGGGTTACTGAAACCCATGTCTCAGATAGTTGTGGAAAAAATTATACATTTTTAGATATGGGCTATTGTTAACATACATAGCATAATATGACTGTGTGACCCTCACTAAATTGTGGCTTGTTTTCTGTTAACCACAGGAAACCCGCCTGAAACTCTGTTAATCACAAAGTGTGCACAGTCACTCAGCAAAAGGCCGGTTTTGAGCTCTGTCCAAAATAACTGTCAACACCCCCATAACCCTCAAGCTCTGGTCATCCAATCAGAGGGCAGATTGTGATCTGTATCAAACATGCATGTCATCTCCTCCCCCAAAGACAAGCTCAGGCAAAAAATTCACCCCTTATAGAACTCATTCAACACACATAATCCAAGACTCATTAATGTAATCAAATACTCTGCGGAATGCCTCTTTTAGGAAGTATTTAGCGTATGATTTAGTATTTTAGTTATACAGGCCTTATATTCAAGTAATTATTAGATTATTTCACACTTATACGTGTTTTCTGATTAGGAGGCTGCAATTTGATGTAACATGAGACAACTGACATGTAGTAACACATTGGTGCTAAATAAAAATTCCTTATGTTCTCTAAGAGCTCCATTATGTTGGTCATTACAAGCCACACACCCCTTTGGAATCCAATGCTGAGTAGCTGTGCTGACTGTAAGCTGATTCGCTGAAATGATTTACAGTACACACATCCATTAGACTCTTGGATGTGCACACCTCTTCGGAGGAGGTGTGATGACTGGCCTTTCAACATACATTTAAATGATTCATTCTAGTCCAGTTTGATCCAACATTGTGGTTTTACCCATTTTTTTTCTGGTGCAGTTTCATCATTGCGACAGAACTCTCATTTAGACACTTACATCCACTTACATTTTAAAGTAGTCACAGTTCTTGCAGAAGATACAGTTTTTTTCACATTTGTGCATGCCTTGGTAATTTGATTATTGCTTGTTGCTCGTTAGTGTATCTGTGATGTAATTGGCCTGACTAAGTTGACGTTGACGGACATCATATATATGAGCTCACAGTGTTACACTGGAAGACCATTGTGAGATGTTTGTTGTAAAAAGTTCTTTAAATAAGGACACTTTTGTAAAGGCTGCTGATGTTGAGAGAGGTCTGATGAAGTCCAGGGATTGTGGGAGAAAGCATTTTTGTGACATGCTGGAAGACAAATGGGAGCTCTATAATACATGTTGCACAGCGCACACTAAACACTTTTAGTTTTCTTTAACATGAAACCTCTCAACAACAGGTGAGCATTTGTGTGGTTGTGCTGGACACAGAAACAAACAAGTTTTACTGTTGCAAAGCCAGGTGGACATAGCTTTACTTGAAATGATGCGTAACTTGAGACACTCCTTCTATTGTATATAAGAAGTAACGCCAAATATATGCTTGATCTCCATTCGTTTCGTAAATGTTAATGTTTGTCATGGGTATTATATCAACAAGAACATCTGCTACGCATGTGAGAGGTGTGCTATGAAATCCTTGAAAGTTCACAAACTTAGTAAACAATAGGAACATTACACCCTATATTCTCAACAGTCAGGATTGATTAAAGTGACCATGGACTCATTAAAGAATAAAATAAGAATTTTGTCTCAATTTTACATGAACAAAAATCGCTGATTCCACAACCTTCCCCAAAATGAAGACAGCTGTAGTATAAAATCTATTCTTGTTCGCTCATAAAAAGTGCCTTTCAGTGAGATTGGTGCCGTTAAGCCACTAATAAAATCTCAGTTTACGGTCTTGCTAGGCAACCAACACTGAAAAAAAGCACTTCCATTAAAAAAAACCTTATCTTAAGGTTATCTTCTCGTTCTCTTCTTTTTCTTTCTCCCAAAACCAACTTTTTTTCCGTTCAGCAGTTTTTCTAAAACACCAACAAGCTGTGAAGGAAGTTTCATTATAGAGAAGAGACGTGTGGACAAGGGTGTAGTTTCTCAGAGCAACAACTGTCTGTGACTGGATGATTATGAGAGAGCACTGACAAAAGGGGCTGGAAAATTAGGGCTGCCAGCATTCTTCTTATTTAAAGCTGTAACTACAAAAAAGTGCTCTCAGAGGCTGGGCTGGGCTGGGTCTTGTTGCAGCTAGTGGGAGAGGAGTAGTCTGCCTACATGGTGAAGCGATAACTTGGACCCTTTCATCCTCCTTTTTTCACCCATTTTGCACATAAGGAAGGCTCATGTCTTGGCCATAGACATGATGGGCTTCATGCAAACTAGGATTTTCTTATTTCTGGCTTTCTTTCTGGTACAAGAGCTGATTGTGAAATGCCAAGACACCAGTGGTAAGTTCAACACTGTTTGTTTTTACAGTTAATTGTGCTGATGGCTTGTGGATATTGGTAAATTGCTGCTGTTAGAGATGGACAGTGATGAAGCTAACCTCGGCATGTTTGGCACAGGCAGTTGTTTGATGTTTTAAGATAAGATGAAGGAGCCTCACATTTTATACAGCATATGGTTTAGATTTAGTTCAGTTGTTTAAATGTATTTTTAAAGTTAAAGAAATCTTGCTTTTGAAGTTTAATGTAGAGGGGAAATAATTTGAACTCCAACAGTCCCATCAGTAAGAGATCTGCTGTATTGCAATTGTCTAACATGATACTGGACTTTTGTGTTAGAGGTTTTGACTCCTGTTGAAATATTTCTATTAAACATCTTTCAGTAAAGGCTTTTGTACTAAACATGTCACAAGGGCAATGTTGATGTGAATTGCCCCTAGGGGGTGCAAATTAGTGCTAATGAGACTAATTGTGTCCTTTTGTGTCTTCATTTGTGGCTGATTGCTGGTGATGTCACCTTTAGGGGTAACACAAACATGTGAAACATGAGGGGGCTCCTATAGAGGCCATGCTTCAACCACACCTCTATTGTCAGACTATAAGCTTCATTAAGTGTTACCCGCATCCAGATTTCCCCCCCCAGCACTTTCCTCAGACACATCTGCCGAGTCCATTTCATCAGGACTCACGCTTCTTTGAGGGGAACACAGCTTGCATGCCTAATGCAGGGCAGATGTAGGGGGAGGGGTGGTGGTGGGGGGTGGGTGGAAGTGAGACCTGCAAGTCTCAGTGAGATAGATTGCCTGAGTGAACTGAGGAGAAAGCAGTCCAGACACACCTGAGCACAATTATTTCAGCCAAGCAATGTTTTCCTTAACTCTTTTTAACGGGGTGACATCATTTTTTCCCTTAAAATGAGGTCACCGGGGACTGTCTGAGCCTTTGGCAATGTAGGGAATTTCTTTGTTTGCCTTTTTTTATCACTCCTTCTCTACCTCTGCCTTTTGTCACTGCTTCTTTAACAAATGTTTGGAATTGCCTAAAATTGACAATACGATCAGCAAAGTTCTTCATACAAGTGATATCACAGGAGATCACCTCATATGAAACTCACCTATGTTTTACTTTTGGGAAACATGCACTGGCAAACAGAGACACCTTGTGGCGTAGCTGCATACTGCAGAAGCTGTGATGGTCTCTGTTTTGCATTGCTTACAAGTTTAGTCCTAGCTATTTATATAAGAAGAAAAACAAGTTCAAGACATTACAGCAGTTTTCTTTTAACAGATATTAACACAGAAGTGTATATGATAAAGTGCTGTCTTAACAAATGGATGCCCTTGAAATAAAATGCCAGTAAACTACATATGCCTTTAAGATTACAAGTTTGCCTTTACTCCACTTTGCTGAAACTAGAACTACCATATAAGTACATCCTTGAAGGCATGCTGTGGAGGAAAGAACCTACAGTGACCAGTGATCAAGCAATACTTGGCATAACGGAATTTAATGACTATACTTGTTTGTATAGTTTTGCAGAACCTCCCTGCACAGGCCGGACAAAGGCATTCCATGGATTATTTGCATGATCTACAATAGATGCTGTTCATGGAGTCAGGGGAGCTGTTTGACAGTTTGGCCCTTCACTGTGCTAGGCTTCCAAAGCGACTGTTGGAACTTGTCAAATCCGTAAAAGAACTGAGATTTGGTGTTGACTAGTGCAGGCTGGTGATTTTGCAAAGCTGTTGATAGAAATTCTTGACACACCCAACCATGGAAACGAAGAACATGCTTCCTCTCTGTGGAAATCGGGTCTTGCCTTGTCTCTGGCAGATGTGTTACTGAAACAATAGATTTTCTTTAGGCGTAAAAGCTAACTTGAAGAGTTCTAATTGTGCTATTTATCTGGAGCTTTTAAAGAGTCTTCAATCTGCCGTCTTAGAACCCAAGGGGAGCAGTTGTACAACCAATCTAGAGCCCCAAAGACCAAATTTGGAAAATACATAGGTTTTCCTATGTGAGCAAGCAGAATTGGTCTTTTGAAGGTTTAGGACAGCACATTTCTCCCTAGAGTGTATTATAAATATATTTGAATACGTTAAGTCACTGGCAGAGAAAGCCAACACGTCGGGTTTCTTTCTCCAAACATGGCGCCTGAAAGTTGAGTATGGTTGCATGTTGATGTCAGTGAATAATGGAAAGCAGCTGTTAATGCTGGAACACTACTGTAATATGTATGCAAAGAAAGGACATATTGTCTGACAAAGAAATAGTAGTTTTAGGGTGTTTGCTATGAATAGATTGTCTCGCCTTCTGTAATTGGGTGTGTTCTGGTGGAATCAGGATAAGACATAACATGAAAGGATTCATGAAGGTGAAAAAGTCTAAACTTAAAATGAATGATTAACTTGACTGAACAACTGTAAGTTGCCAAGCACAGCTAACAGACATGCTACATGCTGGTGAGGAATCAGTGCTGAGGGCAAGTAACCTTTCAAAAGGGAGTTCATGTTCAGCGTTGTAGACTAGGGAACCCATGCCTGAGTGCGTGTGAACAAAACCGCCCACCAGGTTCACGTCCCCCACAATCCTGGAGCAGTTGTAAAACATCCCCACAGATGGCACTTTTAACTTCAAAGACTCCAAACACTTAACACTGTGTTCACTTAGTCCGCTAAATGCTTTTATAGACAAGGCAGTGGGAAAGTGTATTCAAAAGCATGTTATAATGTGTAAAATGCTTTGGCAAATGTTTTGTTTTTTATATGGAAATTCATCTGTTGCTTTTAATCCATGGCTACAGCCAGTGTTACATGGAACGGAACATTTAACTGTGACAATTAACTTGTTTCTGTTGCCAGATCAAATCTGCATACATAAATAAACAGCTACATTTCTAACAAAGCTCTCCGAATGTCAAAATATGTGAACCCTGCCAGGTCCACAAGACAGCTTTGATGGAAAACATGTGGTGCATTTTTGTGCCATGACCAGATTACACGCCTCTTTGCTCCCCATGTAAAACAAGGGAAATCAACCTTTACCTGAACCACAATTTAAAACACACAACTTCAGTAGTCATATATGATTCCATGAAGATGGACCTTGATGTATCGATGGGGCAGACATTTTAGTTGATGGTTTTTTTGAATACCGCATGTGGTCATGAGACAGCTCCATGGGAACTACCAATAAAGTAAATTATGGCAGTCAGCAAATGTGGAGCACTAGATGACTACCAGATGCTAAAATGGTTGCTCTGGCAGTATTTGTAAAATATTAGAACAAATCTTGGCCGAAACACAGCATTGGAGGAAGTCATATAGCTGATGTAAGACATAATGTGTCAGTGAACATCTCAAGGTTAGAGGACATGGAAAATGTGGACACGTGGGTATTTAGCCTGCGGAGACATTAGCTTTCGCCTTCTCCCCCTCTCTCTTCCTCTTCTTGGAAGTCATGAAGAAAAAAATCTGCCATTTTAAGATGGGCAATTTAGCCTTCTCGTGTGTCAGGGGTAACTTTGTGGGGCACTTCCCTCCAAGTCTGCTCTGTAATCCTAACAACCTGATGCGGTTGGGAGGTGAAGAGGTTGAAAAAACCTGAAAACATGAGGAACACACAGGTGGACCGCAAGAGCTCCGCACAGTGTCCTGCTGAGCACAGTGTTTAAGTCACACGGGTTTACACAGCTGGTTTCGTTTTTTTTTGTCAGCCTCCGGCCCCTGGATTGCCTTATTTGTGGTTGGCTGTTTACGTACCCGTAATGTTCTGACATCCATATTTCACTATGACCACATTAATCAGCATGTGATTGGTTATATTCTCCATGTGAGATGAGCCATCACATATCATTAAGGACAAAGAGTCAAGTTAATTTGGCTGATGGTACATCAATGCAGTATTTGAAATGTGGATGGTTGGTGTGTTTCTGAGAAAGGATTAAGCGTCTTGTTCATGTTTTAGAAGGGAAGCCCTGAATAACTCCCTTGCTCTGCCTGAATGTGGCTGAGTAGTTGTCCAAGGAGAGTATGAAGTGCAGATTACTGCTTGTTTGAAAAGGGAAAATTCAAACATTACTAAAGAAATGGTGGACTCAATTAGAGCATTTAGCTGTTGAACGCGATTGCAATCTAATGGCAGTCAGTCACAGTGGTTTAATTGATCTCCATTCATGTCTCTTTTGATTCTCCTCAAATAAAATGTGCGGTGGAAAGAGTTTTAAAGAAATAACTTTTATAGTCAATGCTCTTGACAGTTAATCACTTCCTCATTGACGTTGTAAATAAGGAGGCTACAACTAACTTATTAATATCAGAGCGACGTAATATTAATAATAATAATAATAATGGAGAATCTGTTGCTATGGATACAGATAAGTTAACCTTATCCCACTGGACTCAATTCTGTTGATACTGTAAGTATTTAAAATGTTTCTTAACCCTGACACACAGATACATTTTGGTATTGCTGTAGGATAAATTGTGATGTTGATCTTGGATGTTGATCAAAGTACTTTCATGATTTAAAGCATTCCATAAGACTTTTGAATTCTGCCAATATCCAATAAAAAGCAGTCCATTGATGTCCAATAGAATTACATCTGTTATCAGAATGGGGCATGTGAACTTAGTCTGAAAAGGCACCCCTTCTATATATAACTTTAATATATTACAAAGGCCAAGTAGTTGTTCTGGCTGGGTTTTGTCCGGGCCAAATACCAAAGTTAAAACAGAACATTTTCAACATGCATCTTATATCCCTACGGTCTCTTATGGAGGTCTGCATCACATTACCTTGGTACCTCACACTGTTTTCAGTGTCTCAAAGGCACATGTAACCAGTCTTTCAATCATCTGGTTCACTTACCCTTTGCTCTGCTGGGACAGCACTTTACCTAAACGATATGTGTATGCTCTGAATGTTGAGAGATGGGTAAAGTTGATACATTAAATCGATTTTATTTAGAAAAGGTAGAGCCCGGCGAGACAGAAGACAGAAACTCAAAACTTGGTGTTTTGTCTGAATCTGTTCTCCAGTGATTTGTAAAAGCCTGTTGTATCAACAAATGCACACATCTAGACCTAGACTGTATCCAGGCCTATATCATTGGAACTCTTGAGCTTGCAAAACATTCATGCTCTGCATTTGTGAAAACCAGTTGCAGTTGCTGTGTGGTTGATTTTGACCCTCTTGTCACACATATAGCTTCATGGATGTATTGCTTTTCAGTTACAGTATGTCAAATGTTCTTTGTTTTAGGAATCTGAAGTAGGATTTTAGATTATATGATTTTAGACTTGTCGGTGTAAACTTCCTTGCACATGAAGAATCCGTTGATCTGTCTGTCAAGACTAGTTCAGTTAGCTTGTGTTGCAACCTCCTTCAGAGTACATCTTTCCCAGTGGAGGCTAGGCTATGCCTTACTGAGAGGCTGGGAAATATGTCATCTGACTCTGAGAAAAAAATGCTTAAAATGAAAGTGCTTGACTATCCAGAGAGAGCTGGACAAGAGAGTAGGTCATTAAGTGTCAGCCCCGCAGTACTGAAGGACTTTGTTGTGAGTCACACACCCACTGGTGTTCTCTCTCAGTGCCAGCGCATGGATGCCACCACGTAAGAGTCATGAGACCGGCTTCAATAAAGCCAAAGACCAAATTCAATATTTGCATAGAAGGAATCTCTGTGATTCAGGTTTCCAATCTGATCTGGCAAAATCACATTGGTTTGTCCATTTTAGTTTTTTCAAATTTTTAGTGTTTCCATATGTGTTCCATCAGTGCTTCATGTTTTTTTTTTTGCATGATATAAAAGCCATAAAAATGGAAGCAAAATCTAGACCATGTGGACACTTTGTGTATAAAGTCAATTCTGAAGCCTAAAAATGTTGGTTTTGTGGGTTTAAGGTTGTGGATTTGATTTCCCTGTGGCAATCTGCTATGTTGCTAGCGAGACAGGAGTCATGTAAATAAGCCTAGCACAGACTCCGACACGCTGTTCATGCAGACAGTGCTATCTGCATTGCAGGATGTCTCGTCACAGAGGAATTTCCTCTGGACAAGACGATGTTTGGTTTTAAGGTTTAACTAATGTCAATGTCAACTGCTCTGTTCATACCAGTATACAAGACTATACAAACTATCGCAGAGCACAAAGGCATATTTCCACATCTGTTCGACAGACATTTGTTTGATCATTTCCCTTAGCAAGTACAACTGAGAAAAAAATTCCAATGCAACCAATAGCCTACTTTTGCAGGTATCTTTGCTCATTATGTGGTTTATATTCAACCCTATACCATCCCAAGGCTGTCTTACTGTTAAAAAAGTAAGAATTCTTTGGACCTTCCATATTTAAGATGTTTTAATCACTGTACAGAGAGGCTGTTTTTGTGTCACTGTTGACATGAATTCAGTATGGTTCAAAACACCATTTCAACATTTCATGAACATGCTGCTCTTAGCATTTTCTACTGCAGCAAAGTACTTTATTTTTTTTAATGAATTTTCCTTTTAAATGTTGCGAAAGTATTACACTTGCAATAAGCCTGCCCTGCAGTTGTGATAACTAAAGCGCACTAATTCAGTGAATCCGGGGGAAGGCTTAATGGAGCAGAGTCTAGCCAAGCCAGCTGCTGATGACTGTTTGGAAAAGAATGTGATAGCTCTTTAAAGGAGGATGGCCTCTCTTTGCAAGTGTCCAGGCCAATGTTAAAAAACATCTAAGCCACATCACTCTCTGTGTGTTGAGGTGCTTTTTTGAGGAGCAGATACAGTGTACAGTCGGTTTTGATGTGCTACAGTAATATGGGCCTAACCGATCACCTATCTTGAGCAATTGAGTTTCCCCAAGTTGCTGTTCATAGGTCGCCAGTCGATAGTTTCTGGTTTGAGTGCACTTCAAATTACACTGGTGACGTAAACTTATAACTAGTAAGCAAAATTGTTGTGGTGATAGGTGTCTTCTCTCTCCGTCTTTACTTCGCTGCATTGCCTTTCATTTGTGAAAAACAAGCTCTATTTAAATTAGCTTATTTTTGATTGCATCACTGGCCTCAGCCTTTTCCCATTGCCAACAGTTACCCACTTTATTGCTGCAAATTGCAAACTCTCACTGAAAGTGAATGGCAGTCAGTGTCACTCTGACACTCCAGTTTACCATTGTAACATTGAGTAGATGACAGAAACCTTTAGCATGCGTCGTAATTCTTAGTGTTAATTAATTTTAAATGTAACAATTATGTAGCTGTTTGACCCAAACTACTGTTTTTTGTTGTGTGCACTTCAAAATGTGAGTTTCACACTTTAAAATTGTCTATGTGTTCTTACATTCATCTCATCAGCTGATCAATTATATGATAATTTTTTAGTAACGTTATGCAGAAGTTTCGTACATGCGACAGCCAAAGCCTCTTTTATTCAACATAATTTAAGAACCAATAAACTTCAAAGGGGGTCACCAGGTAACAAAGTGATAAATTACGTAGCTTCCCTGAGGCCATAGAAAGGTGATGTCACTGAACCAGAGCAGGGCAATTTGGGCCATCACCCTGACAGGGGGCCCCATGAAGAGGCTTTGTGCTCCCCGAGCTCCTCAATCACAACGCTCTGCCCTAATCTCAAACAGACTCAAGCAGAAATTAAAAACAGGTTAAATCAACCATAAACAGTGCTTGCGGAAAAAAAATTAAACAGCTGCAAAAGACTGCCTACTGGTGTGGCTATTCTAGGAAGTGCATTTAACAAAAGGTTTGTGAAGTTACAGGTTTTTGCAGAGGTTTTAATGGTCCCAGAACTGAAGTTGGACTACTATTTAGACTCTGAGGCTGCCCTTACTTGGTGACAGGTTGACTTGAGGTAAACATGATCTCAGTTTAATCCTCAGGGTACTCAGACAGCACAGATAGTTCTCAAACATCGCATCCTCTTCGTTTGATGGTTAAGTTGCCATAGCCTGTAGTTAGAGGTGATCAGACTCCAGTTTGACAGCCATTCCTGTTGATGTAAGCAGATTTTAAAGGGGACAGGGGGTGTAGTTTGGAGGAAAAGTCTGATGGCAATAAAAAAGGCAGGTTATTGAATGTGTGGATGTGGCTAAAGAGCTGGATCAGGCTGAAAGTTCAGCAGTGAAGCAGAGCACTACAGCTTTTATTGCTCACATCTTTGGTGAAGCTGTTTTTCAGTGTTCAGTTCATGTTGGCTTTTTAAGTTTGCCTTAAATGTGCCTTGGTTTGGGAAACTCTACTCGTTTAAGTGACCTCAAATGCCCACATTCTTTTACGTTCTGGTATCAATAACTCAAGATTGCAGTACTGTGGTCCCTCTGCTGAGAGTTAAGATTTGACTTCAAACCAGCCATTACCAAATCAATTCCAATGACGAGAAGCAGAATAAGTAGCATGCAAGCACTGTGCGAAAACAGCAACAAAAGGTGCTTTGTTCAAACAGCTTGATAAACCCAAGCTGTATATGAAGCAGAGACACAACAGAGCAGCATTGAAAGCATTTGGATCCTCGCTCTTGGAGTTGGGGATGTAAATATTTAGCTCACACACTGCTGCTTTGCTATGAGTGATGGGGGCAGCGGAAGGGAATGTAAGCCAGTGTCACTGCAAACCAGCTGTGACTGTTCCACGAGGCCTGACAACATTCAAACAACACAAAAAGAGGGCCTAGGGAAAGTCCTTGCTAAAGGAAACATCAGGAATGGATATTTTCATCCCTCAGGACGGATAGTAGTTGTTCCATTCTGGACTGAGGAGAAGGCAGGGGCAGCTTACGTCAATTCAAAAAAATATATCCTGCAAAGTATGAAGTCCATTACAGGCTGATGCATAAAACAGAGTCAGAGGGAAACCAAAATGCTCAAGTACATATATGGGAAATTTGATCAACTGGTAATTATTCTGACTCCAGGATGTCCATCAGAGTACCGCAAGAATAGGCTGGAATAAGCTTATGCACGTCAGTACATTTGGATGGGAGGAATCACAGAAATGGTTTGAGCTGTCACATGCCCAGAGATAGGACAAAGTTACACCTAGTTGTGGCCATTAGGTGCTCAAGCATTTGGAATGCAGATTGCCTATTTCCATGAACAACATGGCCATTACACGGTGTGTGCTTAATTGCCATCCAGCATTTTCTACATGGTGGTTAGCAGACTGGGTGTTGGGTATTGCACATCTCTACACTGCAAAAGCTCAATAGTGGCTAAGGCTCCTTTTCCCCAAACTCACAATTTCCACAGAATGCGCTTCACAAAGGGGCTAGGCCAGATATGCTCGAGAGAGAGTCGACGTTGCCAATCCAGTCCCTGTGGAGTACAAATCCTGAGAAGAGGGGGTGGTGGTGTGGGGCAGGAGAAGTTTATGTAGCAAAACAGAGATGCGACCGATAGAGAGGGCCTCATGCTAAGATCAGTCCCACTCGGAGTCTGTGTAAGTTTGGAGAGTCCCGTCAGTACGCTGCCCTCGGCCTGATCTGTGCAAGTGGACGCAGCTTGAGAGGATATGAAAAACAAATGTTTTGACCCCCGTCCAACTCCCATGTAAGATGTGGTTACAAATCAAACAGTGCTCGCTGTCGGAGCTCCACACGTGAAGAGCCATTATTTCCGCTGTTTTCACACATCTTCTTTTTGGTTGTGCAGCGGCCTGAATGAAATTCTAAATTAAAAATGTTAAAATATACAGCACGTTCATATTGCAGACGACACAAAAAACTCTGTAGCACCCATCCTTTAATGTTTGTGATTAAATATACTTAAATGGCAAATGTAAATTATAAAAGTGCTTTACAAAATGCTAGAATAACTGAATCTTTAAAAAAAATCAATGGGGAGACTTAATTCCTGTGTTTATGTGCCAAGTGTGTTATGACACCATAAATTATAGTCTCACTGGATTTGAGGTTTAAGGACTGTAATTTATCTGAGAAAACTGCAGAGTACAAGCCATGTATGGTTGCAGGGTAACCACAGTGCCAGTCAAGATAGCATGATAGAAATAACATTGACATGGAGGTTTTTGTGCAAATAATTGATTACATGCCAGTCAAGATAGCATGATAGAAAGAACATTGACATGGAGGTTTTTGTGCAAATAATTGATTACAAGTGGATTTGAACATGGCAGCGATACCACAGCCTGCACACACTATGTCTTGATACACTCTACCCTAAATTGTTTCACAAAATAGGCATCTGTTTTAACTGCCAAAAAATGCCATACATGTTAATGTGGTAGTTCCAGCCACCATCCACTAAAAAAGAAGGCATTTCAGTAGTATTACCATGTGAGTATCCTTTGTGGACAATCAGCACAGCTGTGGTTAAGCATAGCCCTGAAACAGTGGAAAGTTTGCAATCCGCCATGGCCACCACAGCTGTGGTCAAAAAGCGCTCCCTGCTCAGATGGACATACTTGGAAAAGTAATCAGAACAATGGAGTGTTCATCAGAGAGCCCCATAAGACGCTAGACCGAAGACCAGCTCAGACATGTAGTCAGCTACTTATTCATTTAAGTTTCCTGGCTGTGCTTCCTAGCCAGCCCAAGCCCATGAGGAGAGCAAAATTGATTGTGGGAAAGAAGGGAAGATGCATGCCCAAACCAGAGGAAACAATGTTTCATGCAGCAGCGTGTTTTCCCCTCCCATAACCAGATCGTCCATCAATGTGCTGTTTTCTAACAAACTAACTAATGCACAAATCTGCATGGCTGTTTTAAATCAAGTACGTTTGGTCAGGAATCAATACACCTCAGAGCATTGCGCAGGGAAAGAGGAAACCCATCTGGACATGGGAGACAAGGTTAGGGATAATCATAGGTTGCACAGCGACTTTGAAGTCCATTCGTCTGTTAGCAGACACTGTAAATGAACAAGCTTTGTCATCACTCAACGACTTCCTACAGGCGCATTTGACGCTGCCACCGTGAGAAATACAACTCTAACTGGCCTCGGCAGTTGTCGGACAGAGGACCAGCAAAAGACCCTTGAACTCCAGCATTTCTTTGAGGTCTGACACTAGCCATTTCAAAGTCGAAGACGTGAACATTTAAGACAAAAACAGTGTTTTATTCCATTTCACACCATTCCTCTGTTTTCTATTTTCTACCCCAGTCTAGCAATGTTGGAGGGGACCCAGTAGAGAACCCAAGAGACCGTCATGAGTCTGAAAGTCTCTCTGACACTTTTCATTCTTCTTCTTGAAAAACGTTCAAAAGCATTATTAGAACTAATTCACCTTTCATCTTGTAAAAGTAAGACACATCTGCTTCAGTGACTCACTTTTTCCATAGGGTCATTTTCTAACCCCTGCAGTCTGGCAAGGACTGCAAACCCCTAAACACAGCACATTATGAGTATTTCCACATCACCCAGGGAAAATTCATAAAGTATTCATTTGTCCCTGTTTCCTACATTTGACAGATTTAGTTCCCCCCTGCTTGGCAAATACGTTATTTATCTCACTTGTTTTAGATGTCTGTGAGAGATGCCCACCAAACGCTATCGCCCCCATTTTTTCCAGAGGAAAGTATTAGTGAGTGAGGGGAACGAGGCAGTCACGGGCCAACATGTAGCCGGTGAGATCATGTTCACGGTGAGGGGCGTGTAGGTTGAGGGGGAGGGCAAGTGGAAAATCTGCATCAGGAAGACTCCTCAAAGGGGTACACTTTCGCTGTCGTCATCATTTGTGGGCTTTTATAAACGTCTGCGGAAAGAACAGAATCTGCACTGAATTAGCTGGGAGGGGGGACCGGGTAAGGGGTTGGGGAATGGCTTGTGGACTACATTTCTCTGCCTATGAAGAGTGAATGTTCTTGAAGCTTGTATTCCAGGCCTCATGGGGGGGCAAACCAATGCTGGTTTAGTGCTATTTTTGAAGATACAGAAACAGTTTTGATATGCCATTGTTTTTATTCCTGACATAAATCTATCAGATGGAGACCCACTCATCCTTTGTTGCGTTTTACGGTTTTACTCGGTTCAAAGTAGTGACACTGGATGAATCATTGGTTATTGAAACAAAGTGCATACATAGATCTTATGTGTAAAGCCAAAGCTGAACATGGCTGACATTTATTGACATAAATATAACTTAATGTCAGAAAAGTACGCTTAACACTTTGACTGGTTAATTGCCCCATAGGAGAGCTCACACTCAAAAAGGATTGTCATACATGAAATACACACTGGAAGCCCAAGAGCAGAAAATCCACAAAAAACTTACAGCTGAACTAATTCTGCACAACAGTTTAGTGGAAAGATTTTCCGAGAACCCCCCACACTCCCCCCACTCCTCCGAAACCAAACAGTTTATTATAAAGGCCGTAAAAATCCACAGTGAGTGCCGTTGGGTCATTTTTCCACCGTCCCAGATGAGACATCAGCTGGCGTCTCTACATCTGTGCTGTCAAGGGGTTCCTCCACCATATGTTCCGTCTCTGATGCAGGGGAACCGGGACTCGTCTTCAGACATACCACACACACACGTCCCTGGAGCTTTCCTTTAGTCACCCAGGTCAAAGGAAATGCCTGTGCTTCCCAGACGCTAATACCTTTGCAATGAGCACACGCTGTGTAGTTTACAAGAGGGCTTCATAAGGCCCACCGTCGTCAGCCTTGCCTGTCTCTCAGCTCTCAGTGAGGCACGTTATAGCATGACTTCCAACTTCTTCTGTCCCCAGGCTATTAGCATTTTAATAACTTCATCTGATCTATCTACCAGCATTTCCTTCAAAGATGTGATTCTTATCAGCTTCTGTTATGGTATCCCTGCAAAGTAATGTTCAGCGATCAGGCTGTAACTGTAGTAGTTCCACTATCACCTATGAACATCAGTAAGCATTTTCTGTGTGACTTGACTGTTGTTTGATAATTGTTGCCTCTATAAATGCATAACAAGTTTTTAGTATAATGGGTTTCACGTGGTAAATATATGCTTGTAAATGGTTGGGAAAAAAAAATATGGTTTTTAATAGCCAATGGCCTATCAGTTCAACCAAGGCAATATTTTAGAGAAACCAATATGATTATTTCAGGAGGGATACTCCCCATGCTTAGGAGTGCATGCAGCCTCAAAAGGGTTACTTTTCAAGCTCTTGAATGCCACCTGGTGTTCATGCAGGTAGAAGACGATGTATGAGAAGGATAGGGCGATGCCTAATATATTAATACAACCATGTCAATATGACCGTGTAATGTACAAAGATTATATGGCTGCAAATGATATGACGCTGCCTGAATATTCACAAGCAGCTTTATTCACTATGTATGAGATAGCATGAGATGAGATATAAATGGGATTATATTTAGAGACTTGTCTTGCTGTAGAAGTCAACTGTAGCAGGCAATGTTGCTTTATATGGATGTAAGTAAGTAAAATGAATAAACATCACTTCTGATAAGGGGCTTCAAACATAGGAATAAGTGATTTATATACTGATCTAGATAGTAAAATTGAAGACTAATAAATAACAAACAAAAAGATCACAAATCATTAAATACATAAAACAAAACCCACAATTTTCAAAATTCTGTATGGTCCTGCTTTGATTCTTTTTTCCCCCCACTGCCTATTTAATATCCCTTATATGCTTCCTTGCCAAGCTCAGGCAAGCTTGATACAGACAGCATGAGAACAATATGCCTCTTTCACGTGCTCTTATCTCTTACCAGGAAAATAACTTGTTGAATGTTTTTTTTTACACATAATTTTCCAGTTTTAGGAGAAATGGGCTGCATAGTAAAGCATCACGTTATCAAAGTAATTGCAGTAAACTGTAATATATCTGGAGGGAAATGTGCTGCTGTGCTTCATGTTTAAGTAGTGAATCAGAGCTCTCCTGGGACTCTGCACATGGACAGAATTAGCTAATGTCTGACCTTGAGAGACTACCAGAAAAGGGGAATCACCTTTTCCAGAGCGTTCCTTATGGTAGTCTTAATCAAACATTTAAGAGTGACTTCCTGATGGCGAGACTGACATGCACACGTGCGCGCACACACACACACACACACACACTAACACACACACACACTAACACACACACACACACACACACACACACACACACACACACACACACACACACACTAACACACACACACACACACACACACACACACACACACACACAAACACGCACGCACACACACACCACACACACACACACACACACACACACATACACACACACACACACACACCACACACACACACACACACACACACACACACACACACACACACTAACACACACACACACACACACACACACACACACACACACACACACACACACACACACACACACACACACACACACACACACACACACACACAAAGAATGTCTGGCTTTGACTTTCAAATATGTTGAGTTCTTCTGTGTATATTATTCATGCCTAGTGACAGATCCAGGGAAGTCAGTGATGCTCATTACTTTTGTTGATGATTGACTAATCAATGTCAATGTCATGAATTGTAGTAGTATCTAGGATCTCAGACCATCTACAGTATTGCAAATATACTACATGTACAAACTTTGATCATAGTTCTGTATATTTAGCAGAAGTTGACTGCTGTCAGTGCTGTCAGTGCTGTCTTTTGCAGTTCTCTTGAATTCTCATCGTTGTAAATGCATGTGCAAATTTGCGAACAAATTGTTCAATTTGAAACATTTGTTTTCTTGTTCTGTCCACAGGAGATGACCAAAGCTGCACAGAGGATGGCCAGACGTACTCCAACAAAGATATATGGAAGCCAGAACCCTGCCGGATCTGCGTGTGTGACAGCGGAACCGTCTTGTGTGACGAAGTTCAGTGTGATGACCTAACCAACTGTGAGCGGGTGTACACTCCTCCGGGAGAGTGCTGCCCTAAGTGTCAGGGTGACTCTGAATTCAACCCTGACACATCAGGTGAGCAGCTCAGTCAATAGCATTCCCTCAGACACACACAGGAAACTGTCAAGACTCACCAGTAAGTCTATGCAAAAATAAGGATTACTCATGTTGTAATTCTCTCTATTAATTTTCTTTAGCAGGTGGTCGAGTTTATCAGGTGAGCTCCATTGTGTTATGTTGCATGAAACAAACCAGTACCACAATGTTTTGAAACACATCACAATGTTTTACGCTTCACGTTTCATGTTGTTCGTGGTTGATTTTCAGGGTCAAAAAGGAGAACCAGGCGATGTCCCATATGTATGTATAGATTGCATTTTGTACATTCATGCTGTAATACTGTTTATACCCAGGAATTATATATTGCACTATTTATTTGACCTTCTCTAATCCTAATATTACTACAGGTGACAGGGATACGAGGCCGCCCAGGGCCAATGGTGAGTTGTTTATCAACAAATGTTTAGTAACATATACTGTATAGAATTCCCAGCATATGACTTGAGAAACAGTGGTTTAACGGTGTATTGTCATGCACGTACAACGAACACTAGATGGTAGTAAATAACTGTGCTTGGTCACAGGTTAGATTTAAAGCATGGAGTTCTAGTATCTGACTGGTGCAGATTCTGTTCTCTCATAGTAACTCTGCCGTGTTGTTTGTGACATAGGGGCCTCCTGGAGCATCTGGATTTAGAGGCGATCGTGGCGCCAAGGGCAGACCTGTGAGTAGCCAAGGCCAGCAACATTACAACTCTATCACTACAGTTATAAACCTTGACCATTACTTGTACATGAGGAAATGGTCCTCACAATTAAGAGGAAAGATATCTAATCTGAGTAATTAACCATATCAAAGACTTAGGAATGTGTGAATTTACACTCTGTAAAGTGTATTCATTTAATGCTGACCACAGTACATTCACAAGGCATTTGCCAGTTGTCGGTATGCTTACATGAAATAGATACTGGATGAATGAATTTGTAGCTGCTACTCATCAGGAACCATCTTGTTTCAGGGTCCAAGAGGCCCGGCAGGGTACGATGGGGAACCCGGTGTTCCAGGAAACCCAGGAGAACCCGGGCCACCTGGACATCCGACTCACCAAGGAGTAAGCATCATAGTAGTAGCACCATAGGAGCCATCACAACACACAGACCTTTAAGCTAGTCAAGCAAGTTAGAGGCTCATTGTATCCCTGACAGCTCTTATTTTTATCAACATATATCTTCTTCTTGGGCTGGCTGCAGGCAGACAAGCCCTCCTCCACCAGTACCACCCTCTTTAAGAGATGAGATCTGCTAAAGGATTCATCCTGTCAAAAGTGTTTTTTTCCCCTTTATTAGCATTGCCTATCTGCTACGGCAGTTTCCATTGTATATAAATATTTAAGTTAAAAAAGTCCTGCATAGTTCATCTCCCACATACTGGCTTGAGTATTTTTTCTCAGCATCCAGACTCCTCCTCTCCTCCCCCTTGACTGGCACCATGCTGCGCTTCAGCATCCAGAATTTAGTCACACATGTGCCCTTTCTGTCATGGCATCAGAACAACAAAAATGATGATGTCTGTCTAGCAGTTATAATAAATGAGTGCATATTCTACATCTGTTTGCAGAAAATGCATGTTGTGACATTGTGTATCAAACATAGACCTATAGTTTTAACATTACACTGTTAACTGTGGGACTTCCGTTCTCATTTGAGAATTAAACGCATTAAGGTGCGACTGAAATGCCATGTTCTGTTTTCAGGGCCAACTGGCCGCTAATATAGCAGGGGATGAAAAATCAGGAAACATGGCGATGTTGCACGGATCACGGGTAAGCAGAGGGTGTTAATAATAATGATTTCAATGATACAGGTCATATAGTCTATTCTTTTTCAATGACAAACAACAGTGAAGTAATGACACTTTGTCAGAGACAATTACTGATAAACAGAACTCAACATGATGAAGAACAATGAAGAAAACCCAATTGCGTGGCTCAAGTTTTATTCTGAATCATTGCATCGCAAACCAGAGATATCACTACCTTTGTTTATTTTAGCTTTCATCCACTCTATGTCCCTTCATACTTTATTACGTAACTGTATAATAGCCACATTTTAAGCCACACTTTTTTGGATATGTTACAGTAATTGGGCCACCATCATATGTCAAACTAGTGGGAAAATATTACATTTCATTTCAAATATAACATTACATTACATTTCTAAGGCAGGGATTTTCCAAAATCTTTAAGTCAATGTTATCTGTTTCTTCATTCATCTCTATAAATGATCCAAATGGCCCAATATACATTTGATTTCAGAGGATCTTAACTATGGCAATGACGGAAAAATAGAACTTGGACAGTTTTTTTTGTTAATATGATGATGTTCTTTTTCCCTCTCAGGGCGAGGCTGGAGCAAGAGGACCTCCTGGGCCAAACGGCGTGCCTGTAATTCAATCAAATTCAGTTCCATTTTATTTGTATAGCACAAAAACAAGAAAATTGTCTCAAGGCACTATACAGAGCTCAGGACAGTAGGAAAACTCTGTCTTTATGTGACCGATTGATTACGATCTCTATTACATAATTATTAATTCTTTGCATAGACCTCTACACATATTTTTCTGTCCTTGTTCTTCATATTACATAATTATGACCATTGGCCATATGTTTCAGGGGTATGCTGGACCTCAAGGACCCCCTGGTGAAGTCGGTGACCATGGGCCAATGGTATGCTGACAAATGACCCAACGCAAATCATACTGTAATGAGAGATGATTACAGTTTGTGGCTTATTTAATCGAAATGCATGGATACAAAGCTAGATTGGTACGGCCAGGGTCTTTAATGTGAGCCATCGATCAGGCAAAATTGTTTATGGTGAGCTCCATCCAGTGTGTATCAGCCGGTGAAGCTGACATTTTGCGATTAGCATCTTTGAAATTTAAAAAAAATGGTGTTTAGTATTACAGTATGATTTCAGTATAGTATGACTTCACTATCTGATTCCACTATCTGGTCAAAATATGGTCTGAAGATCAGCAATTATATGTTTCAGTATCACCACTGGGCCTTATTCTAATGTGCCATGTATGTTTATGTGTCATAGGGAAATGCTGGTGCAAGAGGTCCTGAAGGCCCACCAGGAAAAGCTGGTGAAGATGTAAGCAGATTGTTTCACAAAGCTCTTAATGTTTTTCCCTTAATGTAGCAGACACAATGTTGTGCCATTACTCCCTATAATCCACTTAGTTGTGGGGAAGTTTACTGTGTCAATCCTTTTCCTCAGGGTGAAGCAGGAACATCAGGGAAGGCCGGAGAGATGGGATTTCCAGGATCGGCGGTAAACATTTAAAGCATTATTTATGGACGCTTAGACGAGTCTTATATATACTGTATATACTGTATATATATATTAAAAAAAAATATATATATAATGTAATTAGATATTTTTTTAAGCCTTTATTTAAGCATTTTGAATGTTTGAATGTTAGGGATCAAGAGGATTCCCTGGCACCCCTGGACCCCCTGGCCTTAAAGGTCACAGAGTGAGTGCACTGTAAATTCTTGATCTGTTAGGCTTTTGAATAGACCATAGGTTACTATAATGCATTGAATCCCGATTTACATCAGTGTGAACAAGTGTTTTTTAGAGGTGAAAATCTGACCTGCCACCTCCATCTCTTCTCTTTGCTCTGTGATTTCCATTCTTCATCTGTCAGAGTGGGTAGCAGGTCATATTTTCAAGTCAAATGCTGAATATTCTGTCTGATATTCTAGGGGCATAACGGCATAGGAGGTCTGAAAGGAGAGCGTGGTACCGTAGGATCAAAGGTAAGTGTTTGCAGCTATAACATCCTTGAGCATCCAAGGATTGGAAATCAGGTCAGCAGAGATGTCAGTGTGAGCACTGTGTTAAGCTGATTTTTCAAAAATAATCACGCTCCAACTTTGTTTATTGGTTAAGATAGTTAAAATGATCTTAATTCCTAATCTAAACACTGTATTGTTATCACGACAGCTAATGCTATTTGTACCTTTAGGGAGAATCAGGCCCAACAGGTCCTATGGGTGGACCTGGTCCTATGGTAAGATTTTACAAGTGAACATAATATGACACATTTAATGAATGTGTAACGAACCACTTATTGATGGCATTATAACAAAGCTCTTAGAATGTTACAGTATGGCATCTGACCAGTTTGCAAAACTGATAAATTCAACTGCAACTTTGACAACAATCAAGTGATCATTAAATTCAGCATCTTTATTACAGTTTAAAGATAATGTAGGTAGTTTATGTGAAACAAGAGGGTCTCTTTGTGATTTTGTGTTATTCCACATAGGGCCCCAGAGGAATGCCAGGGGAGAGAGGGCGCTCAGGACCCAGTGGACTGGCTGTAAGTGGCTATCGAGACCAACATTTTTTTTTATTATTATTGAAAGTTTTCACTGTAAATGAATCAGTAAATGATTAATTCTTCCAGGGCATACATATTTACAGGCACAGCACATTCCCACATAGCCTCTGGCACGTACTTGTTCATTTTACTACTGTTACTATTGTAGGGATCTCGGGGACCTCCTGGAAATGTTGGGAAGCATGGCCCAATGGTAAGAGGAAACTTGATTTAAATACAAATTATGTATTTCCTCTATTATTATGCATTTACCTTTCTATTATTACTCAGAAATTTGGATTTAGTACTCAGTATTTTTGTTTTGTCAGATTTGGTTGCAGGAGTAGCTTCACTTTTAACCATGAGACAATATATACTTATCATGATACATCAAATATCCTGACCCAGACATCTCAATATGACATTTACCAAATACATTTCGCAAATACCAGTGTGTCATCTCTCAAAGTGCAACAATCTGGCAACCCAGCCTCATTAAATAAGAACCTAACTCACACAGTGAAAAATACTGTCACCCTGTGGGCAAAATGGAAATTATTGATTAATAGATAGCACCAAACCCAATTAAAGAGACAGTATGAAACAATTTGTGCATGTTTGTAACACCTTTTCATAGGCAATTAGTACATAGTACTAGGATCATCTTCAAATCAATATTCATGGTATAGGTCCATGTGAGAGACAGCTAAACACATCTATCGTTCCAACTAGCCGCCAATAGGTTATGCACTAGTGACCACCCCGCAAAAATGCATACCATTATCAACTAAATCGCCAAAAGACATGAGTTAGCATGCTAGCAAGCCTTTTATCATGGCCAACGGTGCTGCTTTGGGGGTTAATATGATTTTTGTATGCCTTTTAAGTAGTTTTCAACCAACTCCTTACTGCTTCTTAAACATCAGCTGTAAAAACTTTGCATCATCTTGTGATGTCTTTATTAGTTTCTGTAATAGAAGCACATTACATCTGACACCTGTTTTGTTACCTGTTATAGGGGCCCTTGGGTACTCCTGGTGCAGCTGGATTTCCTGGAATGCCAGGCATGAAGGTAAATACATCACAAACATGTCTTACCCTTAAGACAAACACAAACAAGTGATGTGCTTCCTGTCCTCTTTCAATTAGTTTTTACCTGTACTACAAATAAGCTGATTTATTGGCACGACCCTTATGAAAAGTTATTAGACACACAAACTACTTAGTGAATCACAATTCAATACAAACAGTCATATAGATCAAACTCAGCATTTGGACATCTTAACTTTTCTCTTGATTTTTAAATTTAGAATTTTGGATTTTTATGTAATAGCATTTCATCTATAAGTCTTGGATTTGGACTTGGCTGTTAGGTTTGTGTTTTAAGGTAAAGCAAAAAGAGTCATAAGCATTGAACCACTATCCAGGGTCAATCTGGATCTACTGGTGTGCGAGGGCCTGAGGGGCCTCAGGGTCAGAGAGGCGAGACCGGACACCTTGGAAGAGTTGGACCAACTGGCCTTCAGGTTTGTAAAGATATTTATTTTCTCTGTCAAAATATCATCATGTGGACACGTATACCTCCCAAATGTGCACAAATACCTGTCATTTGTAAACATGTTTTCTCCTATTTGATGGTTTTAGGGTCCATCGGGGGTGGATGGAGGCCCTGGTACTAAGGGTCCTGTGGTATGTATAAAGGCACACTCATCATGTATCTAGCAGCCCAAAGACACCCTAATGAAGGCTTTTCTCAGTCAAATAATGGCATTTATATTTAAATGCTGTATCTAAGAGAACAATCATAATACCCTCTACAGACCATCTTTTGAAGAGACCACTTTGTATGCGCACTTTTTCCCAGTACAAATCTTTAAAAATACTCTTTTCTCCAGGGAAATGTAGGTGCCGGAGGTCCTGGTGGTCTCCTTGGCCCACATGGTCCTCCTGGACCCCAAGGAAGTACTGGACAGTACGGAATCAAAGGCCTAAGGGTATATCATCCAAACTTTCATTTCAAGTTAGAAATTGTATTGATATATAAGACATTATGTATTCTCAAAGATCATTACCCCATGCTGTTGAAGGCCTGTAAGCATTAGATGGGGATCACACTGGCAGTACTAGCAGGAAAAGCAGTAGATTTTCTGTTGTTTGCTATGGTCCGGCGGCAGAATGGTTGACACGGCTAGTGACATTTATCTCCATTGTACAAAAGTTAATACTTCACATTACTTAACAATGAGATAGAACTTTGTTTAAACTAATTATGCTTTATTGCTTAATTATGCTTTATGCTTAAATAAGCTGCTTTGGCGCTTCGTTATTTCCAGTGTGATCTCCGCCTTCTAGTGAGGGAAGCAGGCCAGAGGCTATAAAGGTGCACCGCTGTAGTGTATCCACTGGTCCGGCAGTGCATCTTCCTGCAGCTCAAGTGACAGAAGCAGGTGTTAGTAACCCAAAGCTCTCCTGGGTTAATACCCAGTGGGCTCACATACTGAAAATGTATATCTGCATTATACTGTAAGGAACTTAGCAGAAAAGCATTTCCTGAATGACTAAATGTTAATCATGGAGAAGCTCAGGCAGTTATTGTAGGCTTTTGCTGAGGTCGCTATGGCTAAAGATATACTTATCTATATCTACTGTGCCATGGCAAGAAGATATTATAATAACAACAGAATTGATATATGTAGGTAGAGTGTAACTTAGAATGCCTGAAAAGAAACAATGAGGGATAAAAAATGACATGCTATCAGCATGAGATACAAAATGTTGGACAGTGAAAACCCCAAACCGCTTGACCGGGAGAACAGGAGAAAATACACACCAAAACAAATGAGTACAAGCAGTACCATCCAGTGAGTGGCTACGGCCCTTCTAGAATCAGTGCAATGTAATCTTCAGTTCTTTCCTCTTTCAGTGATTTATGTATATACTCTCAGTGAGTATATCATACTTGCAACGACCCTTAGTTTCATTTTAAATATCTGTCTGTATCCGAAAGAGATATGCATAACATTAATGTGAAATTCTTTATTTGTGATTGATTTTGGAGAAAAAAAAAATACAACAATGTTCATTTCTAGGGAGAACTTGGTGTTGGTGGATTCAAAGGAGAGTCTGGACCTAAAGGCGAACCTGTAAGTCAATAAATGATAATGCCTAATACATCATTTACATTTGGATATGCCCAGGAACAGTATAGACTAAATCTATGACCAAAAATACTGTAATTATTCTAAGCAGTTTATCTTTTTAAGCTTTATTTCTACCAATATGTATTCTTTGTTGTTTATGGTTCCTTTTTTTCACCCTCAAATCCTGGATCTTGTAGGGACCACAAGGGGCCCAGGGACCTTTAGGCCCTCAGGGAGAGGAGGGGAAAAGAGGTGCCCGTGGAGACTCCGGGTCACTAGGCCCTCCTGGCCCCCTTGGTGAGAGAGTGAGTTCAATTGATTTTGTCAATAATCAATACATTTCAATAATCAACATGTGTTGTCTATATGGCAACGTGTGCTTTAGATAAATAACTGAAATTGCATGCGAAAACTAGAATCCCATTATATTTTTGTTTATGAAATCACTTGTTTATCATCACTCTGTCATTATTTACACAGGGTGGTCCTGGAAACAGGGGATTTCCTGGTGCTGATGGATTACCTGGCCCTAAGGTAATATATACACTTTGAATGATCCCAGCAGACCAACAGGAATCTCTCCCTTTTTTTCTTTTCTTTAAAGTGTAAGATCTGTCATTTTCTCTCACTCTTAGGGGACCCAAGGTGACCGTGGAATAGCAGGAATCCTGGGACCAAAGGGATCTGGTGGTGATCCTGGGCGCACAGGAGAACCTGGTCTACCTGGAGCAAGGGTACCCAAAACAATAATAACAACAACAATACAGTTATTCTTCTGGAAAAAATTAGACATTGTACTGATATGGATTGCTGTTTCTCACAGGGTTTGACTGGAACACCAGGGGTCCAAGGTGCTGAGGGGAAACCAGGACCACTGGTATGTTGAACATCTCATTGATTATTCAGGAAATCTATATTTTTTGAAAAACAATAATACAACCTAATAACAGCAATGACAAGTAATATTTGGTTCTTTTGTAGGGTCCAGCAGGTGAGGATGGCCGTCCTGGGCCAGGTGGATCTATTGGAACCAGAGGGCAGCCAGGATCAATGGGACTGCCTGGTCCTAAAGGTTTCAATGTAGGTTTATCAATACAAGTTTAGACCTTTCAAGTCATTTGGTCATTTGTTGTGCAACCTAACTAAATCTAACTGGGTGATTTTCATTTATTAAGGGAGACCCAGGAAAGACAGGGGAACAAGGATCTCTAGGGGTTCCAGGGCAAAGAGTAAGTCTCACGATCAACCATCACAACAGCTGACATCCTATCTTCGATGTTCTCTGAAGGACGTATACCTATTGCTGTGTTCTAGGGTCCTCCTGGTAAAGATGGAGAAGTGGGCCCAGCTGGACCTGCAGGCCCTGCTGTAAGTGTTGGCAGTTTTTATGTTCAAAAAGAACCTTTATGTGAAATGTGTTTTACCGGTTATGATAATGTTTTGGATGTTACTTTTAATAGGAAGACATGTATAAAGAAAATATATCAAGACGTCAATATTATACGACTACACAGTCTAAAAACATTTCAGTAGGGTTTTCGTCTTTAGACTTGATCTCAGTTTTATCAATGACCTTTCAGGGAACAGCTGGAGACAGAGGAGAACAGGGACCCCCTGGCATGCACGGCTTCCAGGTCAGAGCTGCAGTCTATCCTTCACAACTAAGGATGATGAATAGTTATGTCAACAGGTGCATCAGTGTTGAGGCTTTGTGTGTTTTTGTCATGTGTTTAGGGATTACCTGGACCTCCAGGTGCACCAGGAGAGGGAGGGAAGCCAGGTGATCTGGTAAGGAATGGTCCAGTGAACATCGCCCCTATCACACTTGTCTATCTAATGTCCATAGCTTTTATAAGCATAACAGCATTATTTGTCATAATCATGGTGCATTAAAATGTCATACATAGGGTATTCCTGGAGAAATTGGACCTGTTGGTGCCCTTGGACCAAGAGTAAGTTTGATTTGAAGAACTGTTTTGATGATTTAAAACAATATCAGACAAAGTTTCTTGTTCTCCTATACTTGATCATGATGGGCAGTAATCTATCCATTAGGGAGAGCGTGGAACACCTGGGGAGAGAGGCGATCCAGGGCTTCCTGGATTGCAAGGATCCAAGGGTATTCCTGGAGCACCAGGACCTGATGGGCCAAAGGTACATATGCTGATGATGTTGCTATATAGCCCTTACTACTAAATCATTTGTGTAATTACTGTGTAAAAAATACACCAATAACACATTGTTACACAGTATTTACATGCGTCTCCCTCCATCCACAGGGAAACCCAGGACCCACGGGAGCTCTTGGTGACCTGGGACCCCCAGGCCTTCAAGGAATGCCAGGAGAGAGGGGTATCTCTGGGCCATCTGGTCCTAAAGGAGACAGAGTATGTACCAGCAGAGTTAGTGGGCATAGTGATAACACAATGACTGTCAAGAGTTGTAAAGATGGCTTTTTATTTGAATTTTAGGGATCCTTGGGTGAGAAAGGATCAGAAGGAACACCTGGAAATGATGGTGCTAGAGTAAGTAATTTTAATGAACATCATATTAGAACAAGACACAAACTTTAATGTACACCGAATGTATGCATTTCTTCATTATTCAGTTTGTAATAATAGAACAATGTGATGAGGGCCCTCTTATTTTTTCATCATGATTGTCTTTAGCCCTATTCACTTCAATTTTGGTATACAGTGATGGTCAATATGGCATTGGCTATTCAGGGGACCTGAACTACTTTGTTTGGTTCATTGAATATCTAGCATCTTGAAAGCACTTGGGAATATATTGAACAAACTAACTGATAAATATGAAAAACTCTCTCAATGTACTCTGGCATCAAACTGAAGGCAAAAACAAGAATACACCTCTTGGCAAAACTTTAATGTCCAGACTGTCTCAAAACAAATGGGATGGGCTGCAGTTTTTAACCACAGCGCTAAGACAAGACACTGCAGAGTTTACAAGACCTCAGTTGCATGTCATGTCTTCATCCAAATGGATTGTATGCAGTTCCTCATAAACGCTTATCTCATTGTGTCAGTGTGTTCAGGCTGTGAGGGGGGCATGTGATGGCATGTCTCCACTTAATTCACTGGCAAATAAGACGAAAGCGTTCCCTAACATGGTCTTGTTTTGTGCTATGATAGGGACTTCCCGGTCCTTTGGGCCCAGGAGGACCCGCTGGCCCAAGTGGAGAGAAGGTAAAGAACTTAACGCCATTCATTTGCTGACTTTTATATTGTGTTAACTGACACAAGGGTCCGAAAGATGACTGTGAGGCTTGTCTAGGGCTGGCAAGCTTATCATAATTACATTCCCAACATCAACAATCTTTTTAAATATGCCATAACATGGAATTTATCTTTCCTAGGGAGAACCTGGTCCAAAGGGACCAGCCGGACCTCCAGGATCAAGAGCAATGCCAGTGAGTAATTATTCAAATAAAAGCAATGCCAAAATACTGGAACTCATTTTGCATGTAGTCTCATGCAAACTCAATTATCCTTGCCCATAGGGATCTCCGGGAGAACCTGGGCCAACTGGCGCTGTTGGCTTTGCCGGACCACCCGTGAGTTGACCACTATTTAGCATGACTAAATTCATGACCTTCACCACCCGAAATGTCATCTTCATTACCACTCCACAGTGTTGATTACTCCTGTGATCCATACAGGGTCCTGACGGTCAGCCTGGAGTGAAGGGAGAGCCTGGAGAGCCTGGACAGAAAGGAGATGCTGGGTCACCTGGTCCTCCAGGGTTGTCAGGAGGTCATGGGGCTCCGGTGAGTATAGATTAATAGGCACTTATCAATTTATCAGTGATCTATTTTACTATGTGGCTGCATACTCACTAGATTGATTTGTCCTTGTAGGGTCCTTTAGGAGTTGCTGGGCCAAAGGGTGGCAGAGGAACACAGGGAGCACCAGTAAGTGTTTTTGGTTTGGGGTCTGTTGTTGATCCATGCTGGTCCAAAAACAGCCAGCATAAGATGAGAAGAACTAAGCCTGAGAGCTGACTTGGTGTGTCTCCTTTTTATGTCAGGGCCCAACTGGTTTCCCTGGATCTCCTGGACGAGTTGGCCCACCAGGGCCACATGTAAGTAAAATACAACTCAATTCAATGTTCATTTCAATTGTATTAATCTTTAAAGCACCATTAATAACTGATAAAGTCGCAGAGCTCTGTACATAACCCAGAGCCTAAACCCCCTAGAGCAAGCTTTTAGGCAGGCGACAGTGGGGACGCATCTGTTTGGGGCCGGCCAGGTAGAGAGATAGAAGGGGGGGGGGGGGGGGGGGGGGATTATGAAAAGTTAAACAATGTTCTTAGCTATGGCATCTTACTTGGCAGACATCTCTCCTTGCTATCAAAAAAAGAAAATACAGAAATGCTTTTTTTTGTCATTTTTAGGGTCCTGTTGGACCAGCTGGACCTATTGGTCTTCCTGGCAAAGATGGGCCACCTGGCTTACGTGGAGACTATGGACCTCAAGGGCGCCAGGGTGAGAGAGGCCCAGCTGGTCCTACTGGTAGCTCAGGAGATAAAGGAGATGGTGGAGAGGATGGACCCACGGTAAATATCCTATCAATTACATCTAGATAAAAAGAGGGCCCATCAAATAGAGCCAGTAGTGCTCTAGATAGAAATATCCATCTGACTCATATTAATACATCTTTCTCACTTTCAGGGCCCTGATGGACCACCAGGTCCTGCTGGTACAACGGGACAGAGGGGAAACGTGGGCCTTCCTGGTCAAAGGGGAGAACGCGGAATGGCAGGGCTTCCAGGGCCAGCGGTATGCATCAAATTCAAGACTTAATAGTTAGACCTTAGATCTCAATTACGCAATTTAACATATCTACTGGCTTGTGATTAATGTCAAAATCATACTTAACTGAAATATTTTGTATTGATGTATTTCTAAAGGGTCCTCCAGGAAAAACAGGATCTCCTGGTGCTCAGGGTGATAAAGGTCCTGGTGGACCAGTGGGTGTGCCAGGCGCTAACGGTCCTCGTGGAGACGCTGGGCCTCCAGTAGGTTCACATGAGACTTGCATCACTTCAGATTTCCAAATTTCAATCAGCTCATAACATGCCAAAATGGGCAAGATAGTTTAAGATGACTACATTTGAGCACAGCATTATATCAAGGGTTCCTAGGTACTCTTCACTCAATATAGCATTACTTGATAAATCCAATATTTTTATGAGATGAGTGCATTCCATAGATGGGGGACTTCAGGAAGATTTAAATGCATCTTTAACCTGTCATTACATGTCTTCTGTTGATCCTCGTCTTGTTTTCTGTTATCCCAAAGAACACCATTGTTGCCTACAGACTTAAATGAAAATGTCAACAGAACTTTACCAACAAATCTATGATAACAATAATAACATATCTATGTTAACAGGGTGTCCCTGGTGCCGACGGCCCACCGGGCAAGGATGGAACATTTGGTATGAGGGTAAGTTGTCACTCTCCACTCTCCAGTGTGTTTTACCTCACTACACCTCACGCTTGGTATCACCATCCACTGTTGTTCATCTTCTCTTTCTTCCTTTTCACAACTCTGCTGGCCCACAGGGAGACAGAGGAGATTTGGGCCCTGAGGGACTGACTGGCGCTCGGGGGGCTCCTGGTTCTCAAGGCCCCGTTGGTACAACTGGTGGTCCTGGCAAGAGAGGAGAAGCAGTATGTGTGCTCCACTTGATTTTATATATATAGCAATTGCTTGACAATGGGGACTGAGGAGCTATAAACAGTTTATTTTGATTTTTTTATTATTATCTGATCATTTTATCGTATTCCACCATCTGTAATATAAGAGGGCTTATATATGAGCTGGTGACACTTTCCTGTGTGTGTGAGAGAGAGATAAACTATAGATTTTGTATCGATTTAATTATATATGCAGTTCTTTCCTGTAAGCAGGGCAAGTCTTCATATCTGTATTTTCCTACAGGGCTCAAGAGGTCCCGTGGGTCCTCCTGGTTCAGCTGGAAAGAGAGGCCTGACAGTAAGATCTTATACTTCAAACTAATAAATGAATACTTCGTTGAGTAATACAGTTTAGCAACATGATCATATGGCTTACACAAATACTCATATATACTGCTTTGCAGGGACCACAAGGACCTAGAGGAGATAAAGGAGACCTTGGTGATCATGGAGACAGGGGCCAGAAAGGTCACAGGGGCTTCACTGGTTTACAAGGTCTCCCCGGACCACCAGTAAGGAAAATAATCATACTGTCATGTCCCACAATTCTATTATATTGGTATGTATATGTCTTCAGCTAAATTTAGCAAAGGTGAGCATTCTGAATAAATGGGCCTCTTTTTTTTAAAGGGCTCAACTGGAGATCAAGGAGCTCAAGGAATCTTTGGACCAAGTGGCCAAAGAGTAAGTGTTTGAATTGTTAGCATGGCTGCTAATCATTGTCTCACAAATAATAACATGTGTTGACACACAAACTCGTAATCAACACATTTTCCACCCTAGGGACCTCCTGGACCTGTGGGTCCTTCTGGAAAAGAAGGCTACTTGGGGCAGCCTGGACCAATGGGACCTCCAGGAACTCGTGGATTAAGTGGTGATATTGGACCAGAGGCGAGTACTCACACCTTTACCACTATTCATAAACGTACTGAACATCTTTGTAAATAATCCTAATTACCTGCTAAAGACATGCTAAATGCTTGCAACGTATAGTAATTTGCCATCTTTTATCTGTCATTACCAGGGGCCTCCAGGAGACGAAGGTCCCCCTGGGCCACCCGGTCCTGCTGGCCGCCCGACTGCAGCTATGGATGACTTATTTGGTGCAGGTGACTACGGGCCACCACCACCCCCAGAGTTCAGTGATGATGAGGCACTGTCCAACAGCAACGGCTCAGAGGTTTTACACACTGACCCCGGTGTCCAGGCCACTCTGAAGGCCCTCAGCAGCCAGATCGACAGTATGCGCAGCCCTGATGGCAGCAAGAAGCACCCGGCCAGAACTTGCGAGGACTTAAGACAGTGCTACCCCCAGAAAAAGAGTGGTCAGTAAAACATCTTGTCATCGCCTTGTTAATGCCGCCATGTTCATGACCACATTAAGTTGTGATGAGAATCATTTCGATGTCCCTTGGTCTTGAAGATGTCTAGTGTAAGGGATAGTCATTCCCTTACGAATAATAAGAGTTTGGTCATCAATCCAGGTGAATACTGGGTGGATCCAAACCAGGGAAGTGCGGAGGACGCCATCAAAGTGCACTGCAACATGGACACGGGTGAGACGTGCATCTCTGCAAATCCAACAAGCATACCTCGCAAGTCCTGGTGGAGCTCCCCTTCCAATAAGCCTGTGTGGTTTAGCACCAACATGAATGGTGGAACTTACGTAAGTACCTTGGTGTTGCAAGGATTAAGTACTATTGTTGTTTAGTACTATTGGTTTCATTATGACTGGTGAATCCTGAAGTCCATGAAGTCATGAGCAGGTCATGAGAGTGTTAACTTATATTACTTCTATATTACCCTCTCTGAAACTGTACCTTGGTCAAGCTATCTGAAGGCATCTTTGTTTACATCACCTCTGACCCTTATGATGATGTTATTTGCAGGTTTTTACATACAGTACAGGTTTGTGATGCATGATGAAATTCAACAGTAGTGGATTTCAAATAAATGTCAACCAACAAAGTGACCCTGAGGTCTATGATTGTCTGGTCTAAAAGCCCCCCCTCCAAAGAAAAATTACAATGATGGGCAGTAAAATCAGCAAAAAGCCAGTGAGGCTTTGTCACTACACTCCAACCTAGTGCTAGCACATCTGATACTACTGATTGAACTCTAAGTTCAGTTCTGAGCCCCATTTAGATGTGCCTTTGCTTGGTTGTAAGGGGAACATTGTAACCGGACATTAGTTAGTTAACATAACATTTATGATGTTTCAAATGAATCACAGTCTTAATTGTCTTTTTCAGTTCACTTATGGGCAGAAGGATCAACCAGTCAACTCTGTAACAGTACAGATGACGTTCATCCGTCTCCTCTCCAAAGAGGCCTCGCAAACCATCACCTACCACTGCAAAAACAGTGTGGGCTTCAAAGACGAGAAGAATGGAAATCTGAAGAAAGCACTTGTCCTCAAGGCAGCCAACGATCTAGAGCTCAAAGCTGAGGGAAATAACCGTTTCAGATACACTGTCGTAGAGGATACTTGCTCAGTAAGTTGAAAGCATGCATACATTGACTATCAAGGGTGCATGGTGCCACTGATATTTGTATTTCATATTGCAAAGTCACATACCAATATGTAAGTCTTAAAGGTATGACAGTCTAACACGAAGCAGTACAGTATCTGTGTTCCAACTCACACTGATTTTTGCTGAATATGAAACACATTGCATTTTGCACTACAATATTGAAACCATTTGGCCTCAGCCCACACAACTTTGAAGATGAAAGTCTAAAGTCATGACATATCCTTGCCACAAATTTACCAACAAGAATGTTATTAACATGAAAACACCATTTTTCCTTTTGCAGCAAGCCAGTGGGAACTGGGGCAAGACCATTTTTGAGTACAGGACACAGAAAACAGCAAGACTTCCCATTGTGGACGTGGCCCCTGTAGACATTGGAGGGGCAGACCAGGAGTTTGGCATTGACATTGGGCCGGTTTGCTTCTTGTAATAAATCAGAGAGGGATGTACTGAAGAGAACCCTGAGACTCTTGAACTGACTGCTGACACGATCAGCCTTGTACATACCGTATGGTGGACTACTCTGACCCTGTTGCAAGATATTTATTGTCCCTTTCTAATCATCTAGAAAGAAAAAAAAGCAGTAGTTTCAAGCCCACTGTAAGTGATTTTTCTTTTCTCAATTGGGAAAACATCATTCTCTCATAGAAATCAATGCAACTGATGTGCATTGATTATTGTGAAATTGAACCAAAAATAAAACCCATACATGAACATTTCATTACAATTAATCTGCAGACAAGTGTGGTTATTCAGTCATTGCCTGCTGTTATTCAATCATGAATTGTTACACCTGACACAAGTGTCGTTGGACGTTATTAGTTTCCTTTTTGAAATGATACTCATTTGCTTATATTTGTCGTACATTTTTTTTAAACTTTTTTTTTACAACAAAGAATCGGTGCTACAATGGATACAATACAATGTTTTAATTATTCCTCTTAGAAAGAATGTTTTATAAAAATTACACCCTGTAACCAATTAAAGTACCTTCACTCTGTAACGGTAATGGCATCTATCTGAAAATTAAAGTGAGACAGTTGATTTGCATGGATGTAAGCTACCTCGTCTCTATGTACTGGGATTGATAAGATGTTTCCCACACAGCTGCAGGGAGATCCTCCAGCAATCATGCAGAACAGGGTTGTGGACAATGGAATAAAGATCTTAGAGTCACTGATGGAACAGCCAAATCAGTGCCTCAGGAGAGGTGTCTTTATATTGCCATATTAACATTGGTGTGCTAAGCAATTAAGCAAGGTATTTGCTATTGATGTGTTATATTCTTATGCATGGAGCTAGGCTCTTTTTAATCAGCTTTGCAGTCCCTTCTAACCATCTTTTCCCCCAAAAAACCTTTCAGCCATCGCAAAGAATGGCAGTAACACCAAGGCCTTCATGTATTTTTTTTTGCTATGCAACAAATTAAACATATGCTTGTTTATCTCAGCTCTTTTTTGTGAAATCAATGGAGAAAATTTAATTTTCCTTTTTTTCAGTCTTTATTATGAGTTTTTGGAAAGTTTTTACATAAAAGTCACACTTTGATTGAAATGACTCACTCTTCAATAAACTGATTTTCTTTAAAACACATAGTTATGATAGATAATATATTACCTATGAACTTTAAATATTTTTCATTAAAATGGTAAATATATTGTATGCAGTTAGCTTTGTTTAGATCTGTGTGAACCTGTGCAATATATTTTAGAGCTAGGAAGATGTCACTTTTTCCAGTTGTTTAACTGTACTGCAATGTATACCCTTCCTGGCAAGGGCATGACCCTGTCTAATTCTGTTCAATGTTTTGTATTATAATTTATTTCAGTTAGGTGCTGATGGCTTTTCATAATCATACAGATTATTAGCTATAGTCAACTTGAAAAAGTATCACTTAAAGGTATGTGACCGATATGATTAACGCGAAGTCACTGCATGACCAAGTCCTAATAACATCCACACTACAAGGCTTAGAGAGAGCCAGCTGAGCCAGTGGAAAAGCTCTTTGGTGGAAAGACAAGATGGACTACCACAAGTGCATCTTACCCAGCCAAGCGTTGTGCACTTGTGACTTGGAATTAAGAGGGCACGGCACCAGGGAATCACTGCATCCAGGCAAACCTTATTCTGCATGTGGCATCTCATCTTTACCCTCATTCTTGAGCTTTTATAAGAGAAGGTAAATTAATAAAAACCTGTGATATGATAGTGTTTGTTTACATTCCAAAGTTAATCAAAGACTATAGGCAAATCGCAAGAGTTCAATATCATTCTTCATGTGAATATGATGAAAGTATGGTAAGTAAGACAAATGTACCAATATAGCAACCCATTCATGTCTATGTACTACCACAGTTGGACTATTGGATAATAAATAACTTCTACTGTAAAAAACACATGGCTTTATACTTCATCACTCTGGGAATATAACTCAGTTGTTTCCTGGTGTAATAAGTGACTTCATCATTCATCAACAGAACAAAAGCCGAACAAAAAGCAGCACATCAGATCAGCACTCAAAAGTCTCCATGTTTGACAATGATCAAGGTCGAGGGTTCAAGGAAAGAGGAAATAGGATAGATCTTCATACAACAAGCCTATGTATCATGTCAATATACTGAGAATGAAATCAATTCAAAAACATCAGTAGTGTATCATGTGATGTAATATTTAATGACTATGGGGGAAAAGTTTAAAATAATGCATACAAATTAAATGTAAACATATAGGTGTACATGTAACATGTAAATATACTGACAAAGGCTTTCAAAGTGCTTCTTTGTGCAAGAGGGTACTAAAACATAGTAAGAAATTAATTTCTGCTACCCAAGAAGATTTAAAAAAGTTCATATTGGGCTAAATGGATAAAGAAGACAAACAGATGGTTAAATGGTCTATTAAAATATTTCAATGAATTCATTTTAGTCATCAAAATATGTTAAATTATACAAAATATGTTACATATAATGAAGCTCAGTTTGGCATTCCAGTAATATGTCAATAGCTACCCAATGATGCATAAAACCTCAACTCAACACAAATGTAAGGGAGAACATCACCCTCTAATGATGCATTTGTAAACTTCATAAGAAATGTTCAGGTCAATACTGCTTGTCACAGAGCCTAGATCATGTGGACACACAAGGAACTCCAGTTATTGATGTATACTTGGAAATAGGGACCAGCTAAGTTACCAAGAAATATTTATGGACTCTTTTCCACTCTTGTGTTTGTAGGTTTTAGTGCAGTCCTCTTCTAATGTAACAGGGCTACAGCCACAACTGAGGACTCATGCTAGTGCCCCCATGGGACTTTTAGGATTATTCTTCAGACTTCAGAGGTGTTATACTGCATTCATAAATCCCTAAAATGGTCTAACATGGCTATCACAACCAGACTTTCAGGTACAAGTATATTGAAAATGTTTACAATAAAGGAGGTTTCTGAAATGACAAACAAAACTTAAAACACAATCAAGGCAGGAACATGACACATTGTAAATTTCGTTTTTTTTTGTGTGGTTTCAACAGGATATGAGAGTTTAGATATTACGCTTTTCGTTACAGCATGTACCATTGGACATACTATTTACATCCTTCAATGCCTGTACAAGGGGGTGTCAAAACTAGTCTATACTTTTTTAATAATTGTTACAAAAATAGTGTTTTAACTTATCAGACTTAAAACGTAGGTTCCCACCATATTTCTCTCTTTTTTGAATTATTTTTTGTAAACCAAATTCTAATGCAAAGACATACAAATCTCAAGGTGAGAACATTGACATCTTGACTGTAGATTCAATTTTGGCACTTATTTAATAGAAACAGGAAACAGTATTTCACAAAAGTCTTCTTGGCATCAGCAGCGACCGTCTAGTGGGTCCAGAGAAAAGACAGTGCCCTCTAGGGTTAGTCCCATTTTGAACCCCTCCTGAAAAAAAAAGAAGATATTTAGATAAAGATAATATATATAATATAAAGATAAGCTATTTCATCAAAAATCAATGAAGAAATTGAACTAAGTTGATACAAAATATAATCACTTTTTTGCAACATGAAGTGCTGTTAACTGAAACTGTACTTCAGTGTAGTGGCAGAACTGGTTAAACTATGAACTGCCTTTTCTTCAAAGGTAAATACTGGGTGTGAATACTCTTTTTCAGCAAAAACCCCAGTGGCCCTAGACAACCCCAAACAAGTATGAAGTCAGGTGCAGATACAAACCATCTCTGACGCTGCCGCAGAGGCAAAAGAGAAGGGACAGTTAGTAAGGAAAAGAGGTTACAAAGTTACACACATGAGAAGAAAACAAACAGCTGTGCTGGAAACTCTCATTATTCAGTATAATCATAATACAATATAATAATAGTGTATTTTAATTAATTAACAGGAATTAGGTGCCTGAATATTTCCATCTTCATTACAAGATGTTTCATATTACTAATTCTTTCGTTGACAGAAGATAAAAAAGGCTCAAAAACGTTAAAACAAAGTAAAATTTTGGTTCATATTTTTGGTTAGATGAAATCATAGTGACACATGCACGGTGAAGAAAGAAAGCTTCATCAAGTACTTTCACTGCCAAATTGCATAGAACTTTAATGGCATTTCACTGGCTAACCCACTCACCGTGAGGGGAAATATCATTATCAACACCCCCCTCACACCCAAGCCAGGCACTCCTTGAATTACACACCAACTAAATTTGGCAGCAAGATTACCTGACTGAGCTCCAGCCGCACTCACACACACATGCACACGGCTGAGCTAGCATGGTTTTGAGTGTGATTGATAGACATTAGAGTGACAGGTGGGGGGGGGGAGGGGGTCCACCTCTCCCGGTCACCGTGCCTACCGTCTGTTCCGGCAGCTGCTCATATGCATGCGTCGCCATGTGCTAATAATTCACAGACATGCAGTCACCTGCATCTCGTCCAGCTTGGACTGGATGTCCGGGGGGAAGTCTGCGGCCCCACAGATGAATGGGTCAAAGGGTCCGGCACCAAAAAGATCTTTCCCTGTGTGTGGGAGAGAGAGAGAGATGTAGAGAGGAGCTGTGCTGCTTTGTGCCTCAGTACAGGTGTTATGTTGGGGGGATGTCTGGGACATGGATGGGGAGATGTCTGGGACACGGGGGTAATGGATGGTGCTAAGTGGAAAATTCGTTTCTGAAGGTCTTTCCAGAGTGTCTCTGGGAATATGACCCTCAGGTGTGGTTTGGAGGGATACATTTGTTATAACACACACACACACACACACACACACACACACACACACACACACACACACACACACACACACACACACACACACACACACACACACACACACACACACACACACACACACACACACACACACACACACACACACACACACACACACACAAACACACACACACACACACACAGTAGTACTAGTGATAATAAAAAGAGAATCTCTGTGAAATTCTACTTGTCCAGCTGTTGTCCAGTTAACCAATGAATCAAATGTCTTTCTGTAAACCAAGGAATCAAGGATGCACAATATCATCAGTGAAATAAATAAATCTGAGCTATCACCATCTGGTGGCATTCATCTCCAGAGAACACCGCAGGGATGGACGGTTAGGATAAACACTGAGCAGGACAGGCTTAGTATAACTGACCATTTTGAAAGGAGTTAAAAAACCACCTGTCTGTCCGAATAACATAGGATTTGTTCTGGTTTAAACAGCACAACTGCAAGAGACTTGGCAAGAACTGCTGGAAATGTAATTCCTTATTTCCCCCGGGTCCTAAGAGTGAAGCCTTGTGTTTAGCCTCCTCTTGGAGGATTATTAATAAGAAAACAAAGAGAAATACAGTTGACAGCCAGTCAGGCAAAACAAAGTCCCCTAGTATATTTTTATATGGATTGGATTGATTGTTGCCTTTCTCTTGGTCAAGTATAATATCCCAGAAATTGTTTACGGGCAAGAAATATAATTATTTTTTGTTAAATTCTGAACAAATGAAGAAAAACAATATCATAATATTTGAATTGTACTATGTCTTTTATTGCATAAAGCCTACCTCATTTTATTTTAATGAACAACATTTCACTGAGAGGTAGATCAGGGAGACACCAGTTCAACTATTTAGATCACAAATCAACTTGAGTGGGTTATGGCTTCAGCTCAAGAGGTGCTTAGCAGCTCCAAAAAGTCAATTATTGTCATTAATTATGAAAATCTTAACAAAAATGAGTATCCTGCATCCTGTGCCCATATCTGCACTGGCAGCAGTGCTCATCATATCAACAGGAGAGTCTGGGGCTTACGCTCTTCTGCTGGAGGTGCAGAAGCGGGAGGTGGCGCTCCGTTACTCGCCGGTAATGGAACCAGTGGCTCCACAGGGGAAAAGGGAATCATGTCAAAAACATCTGTGGATGGCGGTTTTGAGGAGATGCTGCCTGCCTGCGGGGAACCAATGGCATTGAGCAAGGTCAGGAATCAAACCTGAGCCTTAGCACAACAATGTTAAGAAGAACAACACACAACAATGCACACTTCAGCTGCGTAAAATAACCCATTTTTGTAATATCCAAACATTTCTTAATAAGGATACGCGTATGTAACCAAATCAAACAAAAAAAAAGACATAAGACTGTCACATGCTGTTACTAATGCAGAACATGGTAGGACAGACTCAAGAAGCAAAAAGAGAAAAGGGCTGGCTACCTAGCCCAAAGCACATCAAACAAGACTGGAAAGAGAAGGAAAGGTGTTTTTTTTACACGAGGCCGCGGGATACTGAATCCGTTGGGAGGCTTTGGAAGTGCAGGCTTAGCGGGAGGAGGAGTGAGAAGGCCTGTGGAGAAGTTGGACTCGGGAGAGCTCATAGGCGTAAGAGTGACAGAGGAGATTTCTAGACACGAGAAGGAGGTGAGATTATGACACCAGAAGAGAGAGGAAGGCCTCTGCAGCATGTACGCTTCGTTAGATGAGTTTAAATGCAGCAGCTGTGAAAAGATCACATAGAGGAGAGTTTAGGAGGAAGAGGAATCTACAGCATACTACTCTGAAATATCTACAGAACAAGGAGTGCAAGAGAGAGGGAGAGAAAGGAAGATTTATAGGGTTCTAAAGGGAGTCTATGTAGCTCTTACTGGTGAGACTTTGGAACTTCTCATCTGCTCGTCTAAGTTCTGTAACTGTTTTTTCAATTCTGAATTTTCAGTTTCGAGTTCTTGAATCTGTGGAGGACACATCAGTAAATATGATATTAGTGCACAGTGTCAAATGCGACAAAACAACATTGCCACTCGTCACGCTCCCTATGTGGAGACGGTGGAATAAATGTCAGCTTAACAATGTTGTTTTCCGTGTTTTTCTTACTGTAACAAAAAACTTCAGTGTTCTTGGATCTGAGGGAAACCACTACAGGTACAGAGAAGTCATCTTACTCTCTTTTGAAGGGATCCTATCTGTTTCCGCGTCTCTACATCTTTTCCACCCGACTCCAGAAACTTCTTGTAAGCCAAGTCAAAGGCTTGACCAATAGTGAGAGTAATCTCCTCTGCCTACAACACAGGTTTAGAGAAACCTTAATGCGGTCCAACTATAGACGTTGCATATACTGTAAGTACATTTCCCTACTGTTCAAATTTCTGTGCAATTGTTTTAAGCATAGCAATATAATTTCATAATGACCACATTTTCTTCATTTTCAGCAACTGATATAGAAGGTGATACGTGTTAAAGAACTCGTACACATTTTTCACTGTCAAACACGTAGCAGAGATGTTTATTGGTCTCAGAGTCTTTGCAGATGAATGTAAATATCCTTTTGTCTGTTTTATCATCCGCACAGAAGGATATCCTGTGCAACTGGCAATTGTGCAGCACATCCTGTGAAAGGATAAGCACAAGACATTGCATTGTATTAGAACATGGAGACCATCTATAATTTGATATCTAGTTTATATATCATATAAGTCAATATGCTTAATTATAACACAGGTAGATTAAATCAAGCATTCTGATTGGTTGAGAGTGAGTCACTGGGTGTGCTTTATTGAGTACTAATTAAATTCCGCTGCGCGTCAGACCTAACCACACCCTCGAACAAGTTAATTATTGACGATACAGTACTGCCTCTCGAACCTTATTGCTTAATTAGTACACATACCTTTGTCTTAGGATCTAATATTTTTACTCCGTAAATCGATATTTGTAATTCCACCTTTGGAACCTTCTGACCTTCTGATTTTTTGATGTGCCTTTGAAACTGCAGGGAAGAAAGAAAAAAAAATAAAAACACAACACCGTAATACCGCAACTGTCCTGTGGGGACCGTGTGACCGACCACTGGTTTGTCTCACTTGCAGTTCTCAACCAGGCGGATATAAACAGATGGACAGAGCAACAACAACAACAACATCAATCTCTCAAGTGCACAGCTCAGCTTCCCCAGGGAGAACTCAAATGCCAAATCCTCTTACTTTGGCTGTGCTTAAACTCCACACTTGAGTTACACCAGCAGTGGGGACAGGGTGGGAGGGCACAGATAAACACAGGATGAAAGGGGTAAAGGCCTCACCAGATGTAACGGGGAAAGTGTTGTTTGTGACATTGATCTAAAAAACTGTGGCCAAACAACCAGCACAGATGAGGTATATTAAAGAATGAATATTACTCTGTATGAACCAAGTTGACCACCATAAAGATTAGATTCAATATTTTACAAAGTCTAAAGCTTCCTCAAATCATGAAGAGAGTAACAGAAGGATAAGCACTGTGTCTAAGAGTTAATATTGATATCATAAGGTTATTCTCATCCAGTCCAGCTGTTCCCATCATCTACTGCTTGCAGTCAATAGGTCAATAACTTTGTGCTGCAGCAATTTACTATGGGCATGTTTAACTGTACAAATGACATAAATGATCTCTGTCAACAGATATATTAAACTATATCAGTGTAATGTTGTTGAAGTATTTCTCAAACTAAATGTCTAACTTGCAGAATGAGGATTTGAATTCAGAGGTATGCTGAATCACTGAGAAAAGGTAACACAGAACATGGCAGTTCTGTGCATGGATAATCCCCTTACAGCGCACTGGTGCAATAAATGAAGTATTACCTTAAGCTTTCTGACTGCATCCTTCACAATGTCTGTGCCTTTAGGTTGTTCGACCTCTGTGTTGCCAAGGAACTATAAAAAAATGTATACAATTCAGTAATTAATATCTGCAACAATAAGGTACAGGCGAGAGGTGAGAAACTGGCTCATGTTTTTTCCAAGCCTGGACCTAAATAAGGCACAACATGAATTAAACACACCACAGGAGCACTTCTCCGCACTGCACAAGTGCAATAAACACATTCAGGTGGTTGTCACCAATGTGCACAGTATGTAGAAACATGTTTTATAATAAGCAGGACTGATTAAAAGATAGTTGTGAAAGTCCGTCTGTGTACAGAAAAATGTCCCTACTTCTGTTGAGAGGTATCCTGTTCTAAAACCTTGTGAGTGTGAATCGCAAGAGGAGAGTTAACCACTACTGCCTGTTTCCAACAGATGGAGCTATTAACCTTTGCCATGCCACCATGTGGCCGCTTGTTTGCTCGTATGCATCACTTCCATTCCTCATGTCTCTGCATCTGTAACAGTATCTCAAAGACTTCTGCAGCTATTCCACAAACAGAACTTTCATGTGATTGTAGATTGTGTATAACTGACATAACGTACATCATTTAATAACATTATAGCATACGGACAGACTTCTCACAATGCACTATGTGTGTTAAACATACACACCTGACAGTCCAAAATATTCACAAACATTCCATACATTCACGTCTAAACAGAGAGATTTAGCCACAATCAAAAGATAATCATGGTTCTCCTTGTGTAGCATCCCCTCTCCAGTTCTTTTCTTGGTATTGTTCTTTTTAATTTGAAAGACACATACGTTACAATGTGCTTTCATTTTCAATTTGGCTATGCGCAGCAGATGTGCTTACCATATTTCTGCTTTCATTCAATAGCAGATGTATTTTTCTCTCTTCATGCTTTCAGTTTATTGAAATCGTTATTAACCGTTACTAATAATATTACTAATGTATTTGACACATTTATAACGTTAAACTTAAACTCTCTTTTCAGCGATCTAAACCACGTGTGCTGATAAATTCTTTTTTGCTCCATTTTATGACAGTCAGTGTCCATGCTCAAGGGCAAGCCAGAGTGCCAGCGGAGCAGAAGAGAAGCGGCGATGACAGATACACAAGGTGAACCGCAGCTCCTTTCCAATCACTGCACTGCATCCTGCTGGACTCTGAGGAGGAGGTTTCTGCCACATAAGCCCCGTCTGTGCTCATCCATCACCAGATCTGTTGGCAAAGTCCCATTCCTCACCCTTCCCACTAGCCACTTGCTCTGTCTCTCCTCTCTCTCTTTCTCTCTCTCTCTGTCTGTGCGCGTGTAAGTGAGAGGTTGGAGATACTTCAGCAACAAACCGCTGGGTTTAACCCCAGCCTCCCATTTCCTTCTTCTTCACAGCTCAGTAAGACATCTCCGGAAGCCTGTATGGAGGCTGACAAGCCTTCACCTTCCAAACAGGAGCCCAGGCTTTTGTGAAGCGGTGCAGAAAACAAGTCTTCCAGGGAGCGAGTGAACGAGCAAGCGAGGGATTGTCTTTTGGACGTGTGTATTGTTGACTGCCAAAGGACTAAGACAAAAACAAATTCCTTCTGTAATGGCTCATGCTCTGTCTGTCAAAATCTATTTGCACCGATCCATCCAACCATTCTTGCCGTTTCTAGGTTTTTCGTGTTTTCAACCTTACAATGGTGCATTGAGCTGTTTTGAAAATGACGCTTTCAATAGCACTTGTTGTGTTCAATGTTTTGTTTGCCTTTTTTTATATCGAGCTGGACATTTTTCTACAAGTAAACAACAAGAACCAATATTGAAAACTTGTTAAAATGACAAATAAATCTGTTATGTACGGACACAGCAACAAAAGCTCTCAACGGATTGATTCAAAACAGCTACATCCACTGGAAGATATACAGACAGATATACAGACAATGGTGGACAAACAATCATCAGATGTACTCCTGCTGTCTCAAAAGCACAAATAAATTACTTGAGTTATCATTACCACATGAGATCATATTGTTTGTTTGAGTTTGTTCTTTACATACCTTGGCATTGTATCCAATGAAGTGTTTGGCCAGGGCCTCAGGTGTATGCATCCATGATTTATCTGGAACATAAACAGGTCAACAGGTGAGCAGAGAAGCAAGAGTCATGGCAGACATCTTCACAGAATTAGAAACAGGAGGCTGTATGTGTTTTTAATATACACCTCAAGAACATTCTGCAACAGCACTTCTGAACAGTGTCTGCCTAACACAACAAACACTGCGCTACATTTTCACAATTAAGGCACAAAAGAGAAAACTTCTCGGGGGACTTAGATCCCTCACTGTTTTCTTAACAAAACCACTTGTCTCAATAATGACTCAAGCCGAGAGCAGAAACATGAGATAATGAAAAAATACAGATGTGCCACTGAGAGTTGGTATTAGTCAGAATAAACATATCTCTGGCTTGCACATCTCGGGAGCGGTTCAAATGTACTGTTCTTTTTGTTTTGGTTTGGCACGCTGCTATAAAAATGTTCGGTTTCATGAAGCATATTGTGTATGTACAAAAGAAGAAAGCAAACATGCTGACAGGACGTGACTACGCTGTTTCAGACTCAGATCCTTTGAGGGAATGGGAGACAGCTGCTGCTCAATGCATATTTCAGTTGGTACACAAGGCATCAGTACACATTACTGTAACGCTGTAAAAGATTGATAATCTACAAATAGGGCGACCTGTGTCATGCTTCGCGCTGTATTGCACAGCATTTTGACCTTCTGTCCCGCATCCCACATACTGAGGTTATGTCCCGCATTTGCATTGGTCAATTGGTTTTTAATTGTCAGAAATAAGAACACATGGATGCGTTCTGTTACCTGCCTGGGACCTGAGCGGCTTATGCTGTTGCGGCATAGTTTGTACTCTTTTTAATAATACTACATCAAAAGCTGTATCCTGGCTCATGCAAATGCTACATAGCCAAGCTATTCTAAAAGTCTGGCTTTCATCCATTGGCTGAGAAGACAAAAGGCTGTCAACAAGAGGCTGTGATGGCCGTCAATCAAACTGTGGAGGATTTAACTCCTTTGCCACGTCACAAAAAAACAAACTTACAAGAACTTTGCAGATAAAGTAAAAGCTACCAAGCAACACCATGGCTTACCATATCTTTCATAAAGCAAAAGCGTTAGCCTGTATCTTTTGGCCTAACTGGGGTGCTGTGGAATCGACTAGAGGACAATAGGTGTTTACAAGCTGAAAGGCAGAATACCAATGTTTCTGGTTCAGTTAGATAAACCTTATATCAAAGCTTTAGGTTATCTCCCAGCATTGGTAATATGACCCACATTGTCCCACACATACTCATCACACGTTTGGTCTGTTTTCGTCTGTTTTCATCTCACATTTAGTCAGTTTTCGTCTGCTTTTGTTTCTCTATCTACAAACAGGCCAGCATGTATTTTAAATGAACCCACCTAAGCAAACAAAACAAGATAGAGCGCAGATGAGAAACATCTAAATATCCATAAGGCACCATATGGAAATAACAATTGAAACCAATTTAATTGCATCATCATAAAAATGTCAGTGTGTACTTTTTTTTGCGGGTGTCTTGCCAAGTATTTTGTCAAACATCTGCAATTCTGCGGCGGTCAGATTAATACTGATGAAGCAGCGCTCTGCTCTGGGCAGGGCTGGGCTGGGCTGGCAGGCAACAGCTGGATGGATAGCAAGGCAGGGATCTAAATCTCAAAAAGGGCCTCATGAAGAACTGAATGAAAGAAATGAATCTCCTCAGGGGCTACTCCTGGGGCGAAGGTTGATAGAGGGACGCCCCCCCTCCTCTCCCTCCCCCATCCAGAGGGACAGCTTGAGGGAACAGTAAATTCTAACTATGATAGATGAGCTGCAGGAGTCACCCCAGTCAGGCAGGTACTTGTGCTTGTACTTTTTCTTTGTGTCAGCAGAGTGGGCTGATTAATAGAGGTGGCCACACCTCGTTTCCACCTTCAGAAAAAAAAAAAAAAAAAAAAAAGAGAGACAAGCCCTCCGCAGAGCCCTTCAAAAACAAGACGACACCCGAGGAACGAGTTGCTAGAACTGAGCACTCGAGTGTGAGGAAGGGTTTGAACTCTTAAAGGTCGGAGCCCAATGTATCTCTCTCGGTCTCTCTCTCCTCCCCTCTTCTCTGCCCCCCCCCCCCCCCCCCACACACACACACCACATGATACCGACTGGATCTGATAACATACTGATCTGATGTTTCAAATAGGGTTACATTATTGACATTATTTTTAACTGACCTCAAAGCCAGGTACCAAGGCTTTTTTTTTTCCTGAATGGTGATGTTTGCAGGAAAACAATATTTACAACACATTCCATTGGACAGCAGCCACTGATAAACCTGACCATCCAGGAAAACAATAGCCAATTAATCACCAACTTGGCCCAGGCCAGAACACCAAGTGGATCGAACAGATCCCTGCAGATTAACTTTTAAGAGACCTCTGTCAATGTACACAACCTTAAGTGCTTGATTCTAATTACACTGAGTTGCCAGCGATTAATAGTGGCTCATTAGGTACGGAAAATTCATAGATTTTCCTCTTCCCAGAGATGGATTGCTCCTACTGGAGATCAGAAAAAGGGTATAATTCTTGTGGAGGTGTCAAATTACAGATGATGCTGAAAGGAAAGAGCAAAAGAGACAGGTCAGCTGGCAACTCTGACAAATGCCAAAAGGGTCCATCTAGTTATTGACTGTCTCAGGAAAGCCACGCTTTGTTATTGCAAAAACAAGAACCAGAACAAATAAATAAAAAGCTCAATGCATGAATGGCCTCAAGACACACTAATTAACTTTCCACTCTCTAGTCTGTCTTGGTGCTGACAAGGTTACTGGGAGCAGACCCAATCGACACATGAGGCCAACCTCATGTCAGCAATAAACTAGAAATATTTTACTTCTTTTTTTCTTTCAATTGGCAATATGTTTTTGAGTATTGATGTTCTCATTCATAGAATAAACTACGGAATAAATTACGGAGTAATATCATTTTTGTTCTGTAGTAAAGCCAATGCGCATGAACGTACATAAAAAAAAAGCTAGTGAGGCCGTAAACAAAAAGACGAGGCAGTCGATGAGAGAAAAAGATCATTTCAGATTCTGTCTGTTCTGTCAAAATGAAAAAGAAAGTAGTCCAGAGAAGTAGTCTAGCTCACTGCGTTCACACAGTGCATGGGTCATTTCATATAATCATGGCATTAGCATACCCATAGGCCATATCTCATTGACTCATATTAGCCTATTCTGGTCCCTTCCACAGGCATGAGGGAGTGAGGAGACGGTTTCAAAACAATGGATAACCATTTCAAAAACGGAAACTATGTTATCAGAATAATGATAAAATAATGACAGACTGTTTTCAGTTAAATGCTTAACAATGTTTCATTATTCAAGAAAATAAGCAACCATGTAATGCATTCATGAAGCTCTTGTAAAAAGGCTGGAAGTCATTACTAATGATCTGACTGAGAACATGCCAAGCCTTTGTGGTGAGTGACCTGGAGCCATATTCCCTTCAACCCTTGGGAAATTCCTAAGGCCACCAGCATCCATTAATGCATCAGGATGACATTCACACTTTTGACCTTTACAAAGAAAGGTTGAAAAAACAAGCAACCCACAATATAAAGTATGTTCCATTCAACTGAAAACATAATGCATGTGATGGCACTTTGAAAAAAGGTGCCAAACAATGCATTCACACAATGAAATCACTCCCTTGAGAAAGCAGTGCAATTGGATGTATTTTGTGGAGTCACTCAAAACTAACACGGTCAAGAGTAATAAAATAAAATACCATAACCTCAGTACCTAATTTTCCACTTGGCTGGTTTTATATGTTGAGCTCTGAATGATATACAGAAGACATTAAAGCGTTGCAGTGATGCCGAAGAAGAGACACATCCATACACTGTCATCGGAGTAAACAAATATGTTCCATTATGAAATATGATTAGAGCTCCTATTAGCTTAAACTGTCTGCGCTGCCTTCATAAGTTCAGGTCACACCACCACTGGTCCTCATAAGGCCGTGGCCATGCATCAGGCCGAGATCCAAACAAGTCCTCTCGCGTCGGAAGTGAAATGTGAACAAATGGCGGTAGCACAGAGAGACAGAGCGGGAGAAAAACAGAAACGCTTGGGCATCAGAGCATCCAAATCACTGTGATTGCATACTATTACTCACGGGTGCCATCGGGGCACTGCAGAGGAGGGGTGGTGGAGGTGGTGGAGGTGGCAGTCGGGTGCTCGGAGGGAGGGGCTGGCATAGATTAAGACAGACATGCGAGAGCTCCGGTGAAGCATTAGAGAGAAAAATGATCGGGGGCTCCTCGACACTCAGCCTCACCCACACAAGATTAGACAGTGGACATAACGGGGCAGCTTGGCATCCGTGTGATTAAATAAAACTGCTGGGGTATATTACACAATCAGTGAGTGGCAGAGAAGATTAAGATTCTCACAAAAAAAAACTCAGACGCTATGCATCTACTATGAGCTACAAGTAAGGGGACTGATTTGCTTATTCAACAAAGTCCAGTATATTCACACCAACAGCATGGTGCTTTATCATCTCTTCAACATTTTCAACTTGTGAGGGAGTTCAAACCTCACTTTATCTGCAGAATGCTACGGCAATTAGCCAATAAAAGGTCTGTTGGAATTCTACTTTCGTGGTCTAGGCTTTGATTTCGCTCTGCTCTAATCACAAACAATGCTCCCATTTAGTGCTGGGTAATTGGATGCACATATTTGGAGAGCAATTGATGAGAAAGATTTTGGACCCAATTACGTCTTTGTCATCAGATACACACAGGCTGCACTAGTGTGCCTGGTCCTTGCAGATAAGAGGATCCGCCACATCATCTGTAAACAAGTGCGTGTTGGCCTTGTGGAGCCACAGACACATTCAACCTGTCGTCAGCAAAAAGATCAACATGATCTCTGTACAAACACCTATTGTGTCTTGCTTTAGATGAGTCTGACGGTGTAACTCAGCACAGCGAGATATCATCACACTACAGAGGCGATTCATATCACAAATCACTGGAATATATGAATGAGAACAGCTAAAGCTGACAGATACATTTCAGATATGTTTAATGCATGGACTTTGATCTCTCCATTCAATATTCAACATTGAACTGTGAAGCCCCTTCAGCTGTATAGAAAAGCTGTGTCTGAGGATTCTGCCCCTGGTAACGTGGGACTGCAAAAACAAGATAACTAGGGATAGCAACTGGCTTGGTTAAACACTGTTCTTGTCTGACCGAGCAATGCTCATTATCTGCAACAAAAACAATGACCACTAATGAATGCCTGGCTCCGGGAAGAAAAAAAGAAGGCGTGTTCCCCTTTGCTGAAATGTCAGTTGTGCGCATGAAGGGCTTGCATGGACCTTTTGTCCTGAAGTAAAAGGGTTTAAAGCCTTCTTTATGCCTTTGTAGTTTCCTCTGCCGTCCAACAACACTGGCCTGTGTGCACGTATGAAGTCCTTTGAAATGGCTCATCGGACACATTGGAGCAAGGCGGGAAGTAGTAATGGTGCTGAGGCCTGAGTGGGGTCCTCTGAGTGCAGTATGGTATTTATCTACTACATGACAGAACAGACACTATTAGCCTAAATGTACCTGGATGGACTGATTCATTAAGGAAGCTTTGCACAACTGAAAAATTAGACTGGAAATCACAACAGCAAAAAGATATTACTTATAAGATTCCTCATCTAAAAAAGGAAAGGAACTCCGATCCTAGACCAGTGGCACAAATCTGCCTTTGGAGATGACTTTGGTTTCAACAAGTGCCAGGGAAACCAAGGTGGACTTTAAGCACCAAAGCACACCCATAAGATGCCATCTGAGCAGCCATGTCCTTCAGGATGGACTTAGGTGTACCCAGTGGTGTAGTGGTCCCTTGAGAAGTGGGTATACTCTTAATTTCTTTAAGCAGCCCATACAGCACAGGATAAACGGCCTGTTTTGAGAAGTGGGTATACGCAATGCTGACTTAAAAGTATACCCTGGACTACACCACTGGGTGTACCACATCCAGAATCCATTAATTCATTTGGGAGTGGGCGGTGAGAGACAGGTGGTGGTAAATATGTCAGGTGGAAAGAAAAGCAAATGAACCACTGGAGTTCAACAGCCTGCCCCCTGGAGGCCATCGACACACGACTGGGGGAGACAGGCGGCTCTGTGAGGGGGCAGAAGCTGCCTCTGAACTGCTTGTTAGGAAACTGAATTTGGCACCACCAGCGAGAGTTGAATCACATTAAAGAGGAGAAAGTGAGTGAAAGAGAGAGACAGAGAGAGAGAGAGATAGGCAAGTGATACAAGGTCAAAGACAGAGATGGCCACGTCGCTGCTACTCACCTTTTTTCCTGTTAAATGCTCGGTTCATACTGCACCAAGACCTGTCTGTGCTTTCCCTCCCAGAATGTTACCTCTTCCACCTGGAGACAGAGAGAGAGAGAGAAAAAGAGAGAGAGAGAGAAAGAGAAAGAGAGAGACAGCAAAATGTCAGGACATGTTAGTGTTTCCAAACTTTCTCAAGGCTAAGGGAAAGACGAGCATTTCAAAGAAGCCATCCTCTGGGAGAGTGTGCTAATTACTAGTGACGTTTAAAGTTTTCTGATGGGGTGACTGAGTTCAGTCCAATGAAATCATAACCCATCTGTCAAATGAATTTTATAGACCTTAAAAGGAATCAAAGAATAGCTCCAAAAATGACACAAAAATATGACACGCTATATGCAGTCATAAAAACACAGATGCCTATTTCCCATGGTGGGGCCAGCTGGTTATAAGCTGAAGGCATTCTAATAGCATTTCCTGGACACAGCTAGTCACAAAACGTTTCCCTCATAGTGCTGCTGTCACCTCTTCATATATATCATGTCGGAATGGCGAACTATGACAACAACTGCCACATTTATCAAATACATGGCATGTTGTGACTGACCTACACTACTACTTCCTGTTGTCGCTGAGGTTTTTCTAAGGGACCTCCAGGTCCTGACTGAGCCACACAACAGATGGAAAAAACGATGGAAACTGCAACTGCTAACCAGTGCCAGTGCAAAAAAAAAAATCATGACACAGCCATGGTACCTGTTTGGCCTTGGACATGAACTTTACATTTTTAGCTGGAAATAGAAGAGTGATTATTGGATTTATTTTCTGTGCGGTAGATTAAGTTTGTTTTATGAAGATAATGAACTTCAAACCTGTGGGAAGCTTTCAATAATTTATTAAATCATCTTTTTTGCCTGAGAAAATACTGGTGGGAGTTGAAATGCTTTGAACACTGCATACTGAGTAGGGATGTATCAAAATGTCATTGTCTGTGTCTGTCTGTTCGAGTGGGTGCCGTCTGAATTGAAAGTGATTATAGTTGTGAATTACACTTCAAATGTGAGAATTATCTGCCCACAAAATGCAACCATAAGTACCAACATAATTTGCTAAACAAACCAGTGTTACTCATAAAAAAATGAATTATATTCAAAGCCTACTGCCACCCTCCATAATTAGTCATTTTTCTATTTTTGAAAACAAACAAAGAAGAATTTTTTTTCCCAGGGTTAACACACACTCAACCACCACTGCCAGCCTGCACCAATCATCACCAACTAGGTAACAGTGAAAATTACACAAGGCTTATTTATCACCTCATCAGAACAAGCACTGGCGCCAATGTGTTTGCAAGGGACAATGCCAGAATATTACAGAATATTACAAAAATGTCATTTACATGACATTGTAACTGTTTCAATTACAAACTGTATGTTTGGTTACTTACCAACTGTTACTTTTACAGCGAACAAGACTTGGTTTGTTCACTGAGCATGGTGGATGCATTTTGTATTGCATTCATCAAAATGAACCAAGAGGTGCACAAATGGAACTTTGAATAACAGCATACAGGAAGGTGTTAGCCTACATCAAATATTGTTGATACCCAAAGTACCAATAGAGCTGGAAACTATGTATGTAAGCAATGATACCATGCACCTGAGGTTAGTAAAACCTAGCTCTTATAATCTGCAAACAGTTAGAACATTTCACTCTTACAGTATCTATAAGGTCCTGAATGGTTCTAGATTATACTATTTCACCATTTACTGTAATTTGGATAACTGCGGTTCTAATCAGGGTATTTGACACACTGTCAATTATAGAAATGATGACAAAGCTTCGTATTTTTGGAAATGCAATTTCAGAAACACATTTTCTGACATAATTCAAGTTACTGGGAGATGGGCTGCTACTTGGGTACTGGTGGGTGCAAATGGGCCTATCAATCATTTATTTTTTCCTTTAATAGAAATTCAGCTGCTGCCAAAGACACAGTAGAAGCTGTGGAGAACCATAGGGCATAGAAACATCTGAGCTCATCGCCACTGCCTTTGGCAATAACAACTTCACTCTTCATCACTGTCCAAATAGATATCGATCCGCGCTCCTAATGGCTATTTCTTAAATACATTTAAGAGAAAACCCCAGGGACGGTTGGATGCATCAGGGAGAGCATTCACTTTTCTCTCATCTCACCCCTACCTCTTTAAGCAAATATCAAACCACGGACAGAGAAGAAACAAACATTGTTTTGACAGGTTACATTTGCATTAAACTATTCCCCCTGAAAAAAAACTAGCAGCCCTCAAGGGCATTTGGGCCCACTTTGATTGAAGCTTTAATTAAAAAATGATTTGATTTAATCCTTCGATACAATCCCCCTGTCCTGCTCTGGGGCTAAAGCGACAAAGCTGCTGTGGGATAAAAAATATATGTTTCACATTGAATTAAGTAGGTTAGTATAGGATTCCGTAAGGTTTGATGAGCTAAGAGAGTTACTCAATGCTTGGGGTAAGGGGATCCTAGGTAAATATTCTTATCTATAGTGGAGGACGAGGTGGCCACAGTGTAAGAGTACGAGGGAGGGGTTTTAGGTATAAGAGATGGGTTTGACCAGAGAACTGTGGGCATTGTTGTGGGACATTTCATGAACATGGATTGCTTGTAACAATGCTCCCGATATCGTTAATAAATCTGCAGTACCACTCCAGTTGTCTGTAAGTAATTTTGACCACATAAATGGTGTCAGAAGCGGGATACCTATCTCCGAGGAACAGCGAGGAAGACCGAAGGCTCAGGACCCGACACAGATGAAGGGAGATCTATTTCTGATCTTGGGAGAAGGCCGTCGATAGCAACAAAGACATGCTCCAGCGGCACCCAGCCTGGCCAGAGGAATTCCTCCTGTGACCTGGATACGGTATCACCATTGCTTGGTGGTCACAGACAACTGTGGTGAGTCCCTAATTTTACTTTAACAAATGCTAGTAAAATAGGGTTGTTGTGTGCACTGGTAATCCTACCAAGGGGTTTGGTAGACGAGGAAATCCTACCAAGGGGTTTGGTAGACGAGGAAATCCTACCTAGATAGAGGTAGAAGCGGAAGCCTGCTTGGGACATTAGCAGACGGTAATCCTGCCTAAGAGAGGTGGAAGATATGCATATATTTCCTGCCAGTAGAGTGGTAGGAAATGTGGGGTATTTGTTAAGGAATTTGTCACACTTTGTTTGCTTTACTCTGATTTAGGCGTGAGGTAATTGGAAAAAAAAAATATCACTGGGACACTGCAAACATGGGGAATAATATGCAAAACTATTAACACACCTAGAGGAGTAGAGAGACCAGGATGTTTGAGGGACATGTATAAAAAAATATGGACCTGAATGTGTAGATGAGAACTTACTAGGGAAGGGAAATTTCCTTTAGAGGGAAAGAAGGAAAAGTAAGTGTAGGAAAGTAAAAAGAAGGTAGGGCTATGATGGAAAGTGGAAGTGTATGGAAAATGGGAGAAGGAAGCAATGGATAGAGAAGAGAAAAGACAGAGAGCAGAGGGAAAGAAAAGTTTTTACAGGAGAGAGAGGGGAAATGGCTGCCCAGAGGACTACAGACATGACAGCAGAAATGTTTGTGCAGAAGAATGAACCAGAACCAACAGCCAAACTCCCTGTTCAGCCCAGACCTCCCAACTAGGATGCTACGTGAGCCTTGATATATCCATTGTCACCCCAGCCACCTTTGCCTCAGTCACTTCAGCCTCAGGTATTCCCGAAATCATTTCAGCCTCAGTTACTCCAGCTATCTGTGCCACAGCCTCCCACATAGCTTACACAACCAGGTGCTGTTGCACAGGCCACTGTCCCCAGACCAACACAGTTTCACAGTAGGCGACTGGGAAGGAAGAAAAGGGGGGCAGGAGTGGATTGCAACAAGTATTGGCTGATTTGTTTACTGAACTGTGAACTTGTTATACAGCCACTGAAGATTGGACTAAAATGGCCATTTAATGGTTTAAAAGAAACAGCTAGAGAATTATTGGGAAGAATGGCACAGGCAGGGAATAGACATGGAGAAGGGACTACAAATGCAGCACAGGAGGAAGCATTGAGAAGACAATATTTCATCCTAGGAGGGAAAAAAAGAGCTCATGGACTGTGTTAAGACTCATCTTGTTACTTGGAGTACTGCACCTCCCAATGAACTGTTACAATATGCTGAAAATTGTGAGAGGAGTAAAGACAGGAGTGACCAAAAAAAAAAGCAAGATGAATTTCAAGCACTTTCAAACAAGTGGGCAAACAGGTGGAGGCAAGGGGGGAAGGGAAGGACAGGGAGTGAGAAGAGGACAACAGTCAGCCCTTGGGGCACTGGGACCTTTTGTTGACACTTCTGATTACAGCTTGGATTGTTTGAATGCTGCAGCCCAGCCGAAACTCTCTCTCTCTCTTTGAATGTACACATTTTTTCTTTTTTGATTGATACAGGGACAGATATTAGTAGGTTAGGAAAGAAGGATATTGGAAAGTGTATGAAAAGTACCAGAATAGTGAATGTTATGGGAGCATCAGGTCAGTGGATAGCAAAGTCAGTTTTTACTCCAATATTACTACAATAGGAACACACAATGCATTACAACACCAGTTCATCCTCAGCAGTGTTTGCCCTGAAAATGTACTGGGCCGAGACCTAATGTGTAAGCTACAGCTTACTATTTCACTCACACATACTGGGGTTGGTTTGGAGGGGTCCCTTTTGTTTGTGTTATCAGATAACTTGCCCAACTTGAAGTGGAGTTTTAAAGTCACCAGTCTTGGTCCAGGGAGATAAGGAACTTCCAGAGTGTTTGCAATGGGTGACAAATTCTTTCTCAGATATCACAAAATCCGGAGAAATGGTACCAAGTCAATTATATCGTTAAAGAATATTGACATAGCTGGCATTATTATTACGACCAAAAGCTACGCTGCAGCTGTAACAGACCTAAACCTGGTCTGAAATATTTTGTTTGCAAACTCAACTTTTTCTCCCCATGTGCCTTTATGGAAAAAAAAGGGATATAGTGTGATTGTGGACTTTTGGTTAAAGCATGTGTACATGCTGATAATTGGGTGTCCATTCACAAACCCCTGATTTGTTTTATTCATCCTCTCTGGAGGCATACTTTTTTCAAAAATGGAGCTCCTTAATTGTACAAAGACATATCTTTGTAAAGCCTGAACCTTCCTCTTTACAACAGCAAGAGACTTTAACTTTGTCTGCTGAGGAAAGAGCAACTCTGCTATCAGCAGTGCAAATAATTGTAAAACCTTGACTGACTAATTGACTTGGACTGACGACTCTGATAAAGTTTTTGTTGATTTAAGATAGGTTGGTATCAGCTCCAACATTGGGGTTGACTAATTATGACCTGCCATTTAATTTATTTGTGTGTGAGAAATTAGGTTACATGCAGGGGGTGTTATGTCAACAATATGGGGGGGCAGCATAGACATGTGGTATACTTATTTAAACAATTAGAAGAATTTGCTAGAAGAATGATTTCTTGTTTAAAAGCAGTTGCAGCGGCTGCCAGTGCAGTGTTAGGTAGTGCAGACATAGTATTGTTGCATTCACTAACTGTGAATGTCCCACATAAAGTACATTCATTGCTTTTACAAGAAAAAAGAAAAACTGCACATCTTACACCGGCGCGTCTCTTAACTTATCAGCATGTGTTATTAACCCTTTCCCTTTGACCCTTACACGTTGCACAAAACTTAATCCAGCTTCTCTGCTGCCGATAGCAGAGAAGGGTGATTTACCTGACATTTCTGAAACACCTGTCTCTAACCCTGATTTAATCTTGTTTGTTAATGGATCATCTATGAAACTGGAGTCCGGAGAGTAAGGAAGAGGTGATTGTAGGGAATCCTTTTGAAAAGATTGAAACTCACTACCTCACAGGAATTTTTCTGCTAAAGCAGCTGAAATGGTAACCTTGGTGTGAGCATGGAATTTGGCAAAACGCAAATCTGTAATGAAACTAGTTTATTGGATAAGACCATCGAAAAAAAAAGGGGGATAAACTGCGGGCATGATAAAATATGAAGGTGCTATGATGGCCACATGGTAACTTCATACATGTTATTAGCCCTGTTGCTTTGTGCACACTTTGATTTTCAGTGTGCAAAGGGGGGTATAAGAAAAATATTTGAATATGGGGTTATGGTCACCCTATTTATGGGAGGTATGGGATTACAGTATGTAAAATGCTATGTTTGTAGCATACAAAATTTATTTTGCACCAGGATTCACTACAGTAGCAGCCATGTATTGTTACAATGAGAGTATAAGGAAGGGCATCACCCATCACCTGAAAAATCCATTTGAAAACATTATGATGGATTTCATCCAATTGAACAAATGCAGAAGATATGAATATTGTTTGGTCATAGTGGATATGTTTTCAAAATGGCCTGAATGTTATCCAGTCAAGCATGCAAATGCCATATCAGTGGCTAAGGCTTTAATGAGAGATGTTGTGCCTAGATGGGGAGTTCCAAAGAAACTAACCTCAGATAATGGAGCACATTTTGTCAACAAAATTATTAAAATGCTGTCTGAGAAATTGCAAATGGACTTCAGAACCCATTGTGCATAACATCCACACAGTGAAGGGGCTGTGGAGAGAAATAACTCAATGTTGAAAGCAAAATTGACTAAAATTACAGTGTCAATAGGGATGGATTGGGTGACTGCACTTCCTTTAGCTCTTCTCTACCTCAGAGGCCGTTCATTCAAGATCAACAGGACTCAGTCCTTTTGAAATTTTGACTGGACGTCTTCTGCCGGCTCCAGGGTTGACTAATCCACCTAACTTAGAGGATGTAGATATAAAAATGACTAGTTACATGCGAGGACTGATTGCTGCTCTGTCTTTTGTGTCTCAATAGGTGGCGTCGGCCCGTCCACAAAGTTTCCAAAGGACACACCCAGTTGAGCCAGGAGCCTGGGTTCTGATCAAAGATTTAGGGAAGGACGAATTGGAATCAAGAGCGGGGGCGAGGACCGTTTGAAGTACTGTTATCTACATCTACGGCTGTGAAGAGTGCTGAAAGAGACACTTGGGTACATCTGTCACACTGCAGAGTGGTGAAAAATCTGGAACAATACATCAACTGAATTGGATTGGCAATAAGAAAGGATTGGTAAACAATCTTCAGGAGGCTAAAGAATACAGACGTCAGGATAGATTCATAAGTATCACTAGCACCACATCAAAGTATTTTTCTCAGTTTAGCTAGATAACCGTTACAAGTTTGTTGTTTTTGTTTTCATTTTATTTGGACAGTTACCTGAGGAGGGTCTAAAACAACCCAAGTCAGCTCTGCTGTCGAAGACTAGATTAGGATTTATTTTTGAGTTTTTGAATAACTGAGAAAACACAAGATGTTGGTTTTGGTTTCGGTGATGTGTGGAACGAATAAAGTCTGTGTTTTAGCCTTCCATGCCAAAACAACATGAACAGAAACTAGAGTCTGTGAAACCCTTTAACTTTAGGAATGTTTACGACCTGATAAGAGAGGGGGTCACGTTGTTACCTGAGACTAGACTTGTCTGATAGAAGGTAGTTAGTGATTCGTGGATGCATCTTTGCCTTACTCTATGTGGTGAAACATTTGGTATGATCAATGTATTTTGGAAACCTAACAGAAGTGATTATATGTTTCAGGGTAGTCCCATGCCAACTGAAATGTATGAAGATGTTTTTTCATTCGAAGAAGTCCCAAATAATGAGAGAGGAAATATGGTAGTAACAGAAGTGTACAATGAGTCTGACCCTATTTTGAAAAAACCTGGTTTAAATGATAGATAGGCAATTGGAATTTCATGTTGTTATTTTATGTTCCATGAGTAATTGTTATTTCTTTTATTTGTATGTATAATATGGAGTTACATTTCAATAATTAGATAACTTGGAGGAAGTAATTTGTAACCATGTTTTGCTATTATGTGTGTTTAAGGCTAGTAATCAAATGTAATGATGATACATATAGTTTCTCTAGGTGTGGTACTATAGTACCACAAGGGGGGAATGTGGGATAAAAAATATATGTTTCACATTGAATTAAGTAGGTTAGTATAGGATTCCGTAAGGTTTGATGAGCTAAGAGAGTTACTCAATGCTTGGGGTAAGGGGATCCTAGGTAAATATTCTTATCTATAGTGGAGGACGAGGTGGCCACAGTGTAAGAGTACGAGGGAGGGGTTTTAGGTATAAGAGATGGGTTTGACCAGAGAACTGTGGGCATTGTTGTGGGACATTTCATGAACATGGATTGCTTGTAACAATGCTCCCGATATCGTTAATAAATCTGCAGTACCACTCCAGTTGTCTGTAAGTAATTTTGACCACACTGCCCATTCATGCACTGCATGAAATAAACCCCACTAGACAGACAGTATTATTTCAGGTGAAACACCTTTTATAACCCACAAAATAAAGATGTCCCCTTAATTAAACCAATTGTTTAACAGGAAGTGAGATTTAATTAAAGTCAAGACAGGCTTTTCATGAGGCTACTTTACTTAGCTTTTGTATTTGACATGTCTCTGCACTGATTTAATACACAGATAGAACGATTTAAACTCGATTAATACAAAATGTGACCACCAAGGCTATGTTGGGATGAAGAGCTCCCACTCTACCATGTCTCTCGTTCATTGGGAGGAAGACACTGTGTGAAGCACAACATAATTAGAGAAGATAAGAGCACTCAGTAGTCTTTTATCCGAGCAGAACGTGTCTAATTTAAGCTCTTCAAAAGGACTTAAGGGCGTAGCTTGACAATGTCAATGATACTGTTTTGATGTTCATCTACACCTTTTGGGGATCTTTCTTTGGGTAGCCTCTTGTGACTTGTTAGAAAATTATGCTTGTTTTTGTAATTATGCTCTGTAAAGTAAATCACTTTGGATTAAAACAAAATGCCATTATACGTGTGACTTTTTGATTTGTAACAATGATCATTATCAATTCAAAAAGATTTAAAGAGTAAATTGGGTCATAACTACCCCACTAACCCACAAAAATAACCCTCTTATCATCTCCACACCTAAATGCAACTCAGCCACGTATTATGGTGAAGATAGTGGTCTCTGCACATACTATGGATGTTGTACATTTTACAGAAACCAACATATACCCAAAAGCTACACTAATGTTAGGTTGGAAAAGAAGTCTGCCAAAAAGTTCTGCAACACACTGGCTTAACTACCATGTGTAGAAGCAAAGTCCATGATTTAAGGGATCATTTGCAAAAGGGTGTGGTGCGAGACAACACGGTACTACACAAACGCATAATGGTATTCCGCAAGAGAATAGCCTCATGAGAAAAACTGCATATTTGGAGAAATGGAAAAATGGGAAAATCACGCGCATCAATGAGTACAAATAAATATCAGATGGCAGATAATACCAGAACTGTACGTCTGTGAATTGAGCAATTTCTCCTTAAAAAGACAAGCATCGATACTCTAAGATCTTCGGGTAGATACTTGAAACATTGCAAGATGGTATTCTGCTATATGGCACTCTACACACTCTGTATCTGCCTATATTGAACATCCACCTTTAGCTATGTTTTTTATATTGAGGAAATTCAAAATAAGAAATCTATCTGTGAAGACCTTCTAGCTGATCATTCCATTCAAAGGCATAAGGTCAAGCAGAACAAACAGCTCTGTGGAGAGATATCCCCATTCCCAGGGACTGCTAAACAAAGGATAGTTCTATATAGTACAAAGCATTGCAAACAAGCACAGGGCACGTGTTTCCTATTTACAGCCAATCGGACTGTCACAAAGAGCAATGCAAAGCCAAATGCAAACCGGCAGCCTGGAATCCAGACTTGTGTCACAGCAGTGCAGTGATTCATGGGAGAGAGGCATGTTTTCGCACAAGCCCTAACAGGGAGGGGAAAGACAGAACTATGGGATAGCACTGTTCCACACCAGAGCAATCATTCTCAATATTCAAAAATCTTTAAAATTGTTGTTCTGTTGTTTCCTTGAGGAAAACCCCCTTATATTAGAGATTTGTAGTTCAGGGTGCAGTCCGTGATTCTAATCCTACACTTTTTGTCAGATTCAGCGGATTTCGTCTGATAACCCTCTAGCTGTCTTCTCAGTGTTTGCGCTCATAAAACCTCCAATGATTGTATAGTCTAGGGTTTGTCAATGGGAAACAAACTTAATGGGGCTGAGCCATTAACAGTCCTAGCCAATCAACACGGTGCTTCAGCAGTACGGAAGGGAGGGGTGTCATTTGATTGGCTGTTGGGCTAAAATATCAATAACCTTTCGTGAATCCGAACTGCAGACTGCATCTTTAAGTCCCATCATGTCTCATGTGATTTATGAAAGTGACTTGAACAACCTTTCATCACTTATACATCAATTCATCATATACCAACAGCCATACCACACTGAACACGCCCAGGCTCGTCCAATCTGGAGAGCTAAGCAGTGTCTGGCCTAGTTAGGAATTGGATGGTAGACCTAGGATACCAAGAGCTGTATGATTTTCAATTTTTTTATTTAGGTGAACAAAAACCTCCAAGTTGGCATAACTGTTGTCGAGAGTTAAGAAAACTCAAAAGTCTGTTGCATCATGTTTCCTTATAATTTGACTTCTCTCAACATTTTTGTTTTTCCAGTTATCTTCTCTGACTGACAAAATGACAAAGCTCATTTATCACAGGCCATTTCAAGGACACAGAGTGTCTGTGTATCAGATAAGGTTTCCCTCCAGTAGTATCATGTCCAGGAAGAAAAGATTACCATCCGTTTATCTGCTACTGTGGGTGTCAAAGCACAGGTGAGCTTGATGGGGTTACTTGGAATAACAGAGCTTTACAAATAACATGGATTTTGCAAGTCATGGCATAATTCACTGATCCTGAAAGTCGAACTTTATTTATCAAATATAAAACTAACATGCTCATCAATATGCCTGGTTGGGAAGCTAATTAGACAGCAAGCTGTGTAGTAGCTCTTACTAACAACAAGACATTAATGTTTGTAGCCAGTGTGTAGCTGTAGTGTAAACTGTACGCAATGTTTTTGTCGCTACAGCTGAATTTTGGCGTGGTGGGATATGTCAGAGGTGCTGCTAATATACTGTGTGATTATTTTAACACGACCATCTACATTTCTAATCATACCATTTAGATATATATATATATATAGACTTATATAACTTATATAGATAAAGCCTTTTTTTTTTTTAAGCTACAGCTAAGTTTTATTCACCCACAAAAATACTTCACCTTCCTAAATTTACATCTTACAGTTTCAAATTCAACAGGCCACAATATCCTCTGACACCATTAATGGCAGGATATCTTCTGGTTTCTTAGGACACCCCAACACCTCACTGGGTTTTTTAACTTTCCTCTTCGTCTCTCTAACATTTCTTTGGGCTCAAACAGGACCTGACCTCACATCAGCTCCATAGGAGTGCTTTGTTCAATTACCAACAACATACTTCATCTTGTTTATTCGTTCCACACTGTCTGGGCAGCATTAAGCAGCTGACATCAATCTAAACCTCGGCACAATGTTTCACAACACAATTCGCTGAAATACTTCAACCGTGTCAGATCAAAACAGTTTGGTTTTGCCTTTTTGGGAGAAATTAATTTTGTATCTACGTATTTATTTCTGTGAAATTGATGATAATTGGGTTAGCGTCATTTAATTACATACACAAGGAAAGTGTTGGTGACACTGTTAGTGACAGCTCTCTCGGGTGATAATGTTGATCAAGTTTTACCACTTGTAGAGTGCCTTTTCGACATGGTGTATTTATGACACATTATACCGTGACTTTGTGTAACAAAGCCATGCAGCAAGGCTATATTAGGTATTAATTGAATTATGTAATTAATTATTCTGAGGGTGTCAGACCTTTCCAGCCCACCTCACACTACAACACCCGATTAGATATGCATGCATGAACACAGATCTTGAAAGTTGCTTAGATCATCAGTATGCAACAATCTGCTGCTTTTTAGAGATATGTTTTTATAGGCAACTAGATTTGGCATCATCTTCAAATTCATTTTAATGGTCTATACAGGCATGTGAAGGATAGATGAACACAACTTTCATTCCCACTAACTGCCCAGGCTGGTCACTATAAAAATGTATGAAATTGGAGAAGGTTTTTCAGCCCACAATGCAAGCTATATCGCAAAAAGACAACCTTTTATGAGTGCCAACTATTATGTCATCATTTCAATGCTTAATGGTATTTTATGGTATTCTGGACATTTATCCATACTCCACCTACATGGTTTTTAAGGATTTACGTTTTGTACAGCTAGAATTCAAAACACAACATATCTAAATCTGAAAATGACTCCTCCACCTGGTTATGATGGAAGTAATACTGACTGACAGCAGCTGTGTTTGCCTTTTCTTTATAGGCTCCTCTCAGCTGAATCAACCTTAGCAGGGAGAGCCAACACCAAGTCTTTACATGGAGCTTAGCATTGCCCACTGTAGGCTACCATCCTCTGTGTGCACACAGTGTCAGATGTTTAAAAACAAGCCACATAATATACTGTTGCCTGGAGAGCTAGGCAAACACAACAGCTATAATCAGAGATTTGTGTGCGAGTCAGGCTTCTTCCAGTGCGAGAGTGAAAGGCAATGAATTGCTCCGCAGGGATCATGGGAATGTTGTTTACTATGGTGCTCACATTATCAGATGCATCCTTTCAGGTACTTTTGACAGAGCGTAAATACGACAGGTGAAACACATACTGTATGCTAAAAAACACTTGGAAAACAGCACTTTTATGATGTATAGATCGTAACTCCTTAAACATATCTAACTACAATAATCAAGCACCTTCAACTTCAAAGCCATACTTTCTCTCTCATTATGATGAATATAAAATTAACCTGCTAAAATAACACTATGAAAGAAAATGGCTATAGCAAGTCCTACGGGCAAACAACAAATGAGATTCATGTACCAAGAACCGGAGTAAAATTCCAAGGCACCTTATAATTTAAATTCCTTGCTCCATATGTGAAATTCCAGTGAAAAGAAAAACTGTTTGAAAAAAGATGACCTACTTTGACCCCTTGAAGTTCTCCCTCCTAGAGAAAAATACAGTCCATGGATGGAATCTTGCTAAGTTACAAAAACAAGGCACAGGAAAAAAATATCCCAAGATTTAAATAGATAACGTAATGACAAAATAAAAATGGGAAAGTGATGCTGAAGATTTTTTAAAGCTCTTCAGAGACCCACTGATGTGCAACATATGTGCAACAATGCTGGCAGCATTAAACAGCCTAAAACACGTTCCACAGTCCTAACAAAAAGCCACAGAAAAAGACAATAACAATGACAGTGCTTTGTTCCTATGGTCAGACTCACCATAACCCTGGAATGCTGCTTGCTAAGAGTTCACATTCAACCTCACAAAAAAATATTTTTTTTAATTTACAGGATGGCATTCCAAGCCAAGATCAGCTGTGCCCTCAAGCTAGGTTCAGACATGTACTAACTGGTGTCTCTCTCTCGCTCTCTCTTCTCATCTCCCTCTCTCTCTCTCTGACACTCTCCCAGACCCAGAGACATAAAACACTCTTACCAACACCAAGGGCAGTTTCACCGAGTCACGAGCTGATGCCCAATGCCAAGTGGAGCTATGAGAAAAATCGGGCGGAGAGCGGTTTTCATAGAAACATTGCAGAGGGAGACTACCCCGAGACAGAGTGGAGGACTTTGCGAGTCGCTCGCTGGGAGCCGGAGTGGAATACTAGAGGAGGAAGTTCCAACAGTGCCTAATGGTTTTCAGCTGTGGCCCAGATGGAGATCCACGGAGTGTTGTGGTAGAGAGGGCTGATGACTTAGCAAACTCAGGAGGATGTTTGTGCAGTGACACAGTTCTCACATTTAAAAAAGGCTGAGATGTTTTCCCCGATTTGGTGTTAATAGTTAAAACTGGAAAAGCAGCTCTTCAGTTAATGTGAGTATGAGTGTGTGAATAATAATAATAATAAACTTTTTACTCTTGATAAAATTCAAATGCGGCATTCAACTTCTTCAAAACCACATCATTCAAAAACAGCAGTGTGTGGCAAGCTTAAGACTTCTAAGAAACAATAACAATGACTGTTAAGAAGTTAAAATATCAGTCGCTCAGACCAGAGTATTTCTGAGAATTGAAACAAGGAAGTACGGAGGGGTACGTTTCCACATAGGGTAAGCAGTTTCCATTGCAGCTGCAAAACTACTTGAATTTAAGGCAGCGGATTCTGGCAGCAAAAAAAGTGTTATGCCTGAGTGAAATTTGACACCTGTGGCTTTTTCCGAGCTTCACAATGAACTGCTACAGATGGATATACAAGACAGGGGCCATACAAATCAAAAAAAGGAAAAAACAGATCAGAAAAGGGAAAAGTACAGCTTCTATTTACAAACAAAGCAAAGTCATAACCTCTCCTGGACGCATTATCTTCCAACTTCTAGTCAGCAAGGCTAGTTTTATTATGGGTGGTGCCATATTAGTTTTGGCTTGAAAGAAAGGGTTTGATTTCATGAGATTCTACTCTGGGATTTTTTCTTAATGTGTTTTGCTTTCCATCATGTCGTGTTTCAGTCTTGTGTATACAGCTGTGGGGTGGGGACAAAAAAGGTGTTTTAAAGGCCTGCCAAGATGTTTTCCATTTGCAAAGGTAAAATTCTGCAGTGTGGCAGTGACCATGGCAGGGAATGAAATTCGAAATAGTGTGTACATCTGGAGAACATTGCTCTGGTATGTGCTTAATATGACTTCGGAGAAACACCTCATGTCTGGAGACAGTTTCCGATGTTTTAATCCAAAATCAAGGCTTAGTAACAACATAGCAAAATACTTTCCATTCAACCTCCTCCCACACTCTTTCTCAGGCACCAGGCTCTTGTTTTTCGCCATTTGAAATCTTACTGGGAATTGAAGTTAACTTGATTCAGGGCAAAGATAAACAAAACAGAGCAGTCCACCAATTCAGGCTTCAAGATGTCATTGACACCTCATCAAATTCATCAACAAAACATTTAATTAAATTTGGAGTTATTTCCATGTGACTACATATTCTTCACTGCAATAATCAGTCAACAATAATGAAAGAATTAAAGCCCACGGCATTTCAGTTGGTCAAGCCCTGACATTTCCAGTTTGCGCAACAAGCTGAGCTCTCCAATTAAACTTATCGAGAAGATTTTGTTGTCAACCAAAAGGTGAAATCATTCTAATAATTGGAGAGCAACAATTCACTCAATTACACTACAGAATAAAGCCTGACAGCTTAAAAGGCTACTCTTGGCATTTGTGTATCCCATTTTTAATTTAGGTGGGCAATGGCAAGATGTCTGTTGGCACATAAACATGTGAATTAGTTATGTAGACCTGCCAACTGTAATTATGACCAATGTGATAGAATCTGTATCACGGAGGAAGACAAATGTTTACTTACTTGGTGTACAAAAAGGTTTCATAAAGGACACTAACTAACTAAATCAAATAGTGCACCAATGATCGCAGTTTTTAATCCTGATGTGCTAATTAAGTGTAGTCAATGTAGTCCAAAACATGCTGCCTACAAGCAATTGCAACAAGGTTTCACACAAGCCACCACTAGTAGGCTCTAGCAAATGGCAGCACAATACAATGATTGAAAGGCATAGTCTTTTCTCTAACAATAACATCTGGGTCTAAGCTATGTGTATCTGTGCCACTGAGCTCAAAATTAGAATGGGATTGTGTACATTCATCCAAAAAGTCATATAGGTGGGACCCAAATTATTCTAAAAATGGAAGCAAAGTATATGTTTACAGATGATGCATGTCACTCATTAAGCATGATCAGTGCACCACCACATGGGCCTGGGGGTCTGTTCTGACTGATGAAAAACAGGTATAGAAGGACAGCTGATATCCTCCACATCTGCATTTCTCAACAAGCTCCTGCACGCATAACCTCCAAGCATCAGAAAGGTGACCGAGTGGGGCCAATGGATGTGGAGCAGTATCCAGCATACTCCACTCCCACAGCTTACTTAGTAGCAACTGCCAGATCATAAATCATATTATTATTTTAATATATACTGGGACATGCTATTGTACATTTGTATACTATGATTACCACTAGCCATGTGATCTTCTGAAGACAGAAGTTGAATGTATCTGTAACAAAATATATTTATTGATTGTTTTTTTTTTCAATGCCATGGCCTAGCAATAGTATAGCTGTTCCTGTCATGGTCGTATAATTAGTTATATTAAGTGTTGTAGCTTTATGCTTCTAACTACTGCATTTTATGAACCTTAGTTAATAGAAATATGATTTTTTTTGTGTTAACATTCAATTTGAACATTTATCTAACTCGAATGACTGCGTAAATGCTATTTGCCACCCTGGGGAAACAAATTGAAAATATTTTAAAAGCCTCGTGGTCTGACATTATACTTAATAACTGCTTTAGAAACTTAATGAACTCACATACGAGCTTTAAGCTGCAATACAGAACCGTTCAGCTGGCCAACATGAGCCTATTTGGTTTCCTGTACAAGAGAAAATGATAATGCGGCATCTGGAGTGTGGGGCTTTCCTTCTGTGAAATTAGGTCAGGTCATGGAACATCTTTTCTGTCCTCATGCTAACCTCACAGGAATTTAGCATCTGTGGTCTACTGTGGTCAATAATCACCAGCATTGTGGGGTGTTGATAACCATTAAAGGAAAGTGAATAGTACTGGTCTTGCCTGACTCCACACCTTGAGCGATTTCATTTTGCTATAGTTAATCTTTTTAGTCCACCATCCCTACATGTTATGCAAGGGCATAAGTGACATATGTGAATGCGCCAGAAATTTTCACCAGCCATTTCACACACACACACACACACACACACACACACACACACACACACACACACACACACACACACACACACACACACACACACACACACACACACACACACACACACACACACACACACACACACACACACAGACACACACACACACACACACACACACACACACATATGTGGTAAGGATACGAGAGGCTTTGATTTGCTCTCTGAGAACCACCCACCTAAACCAAAAAAAGCTTGCCTTTCCTGAAAATCGCAAGAGCATCATTCTACCAAAGCCTCAGATGTTTTCACTTAGGACCTGAGCATGTGTTTTCAACCGCTAGTGGAGACAGGACAGGAAGCACAGAATGAGGTCTCAACACACAAGCCACAACACTAGTGCAGATGACAGGAGATGGAGAGTGAATTTGTCACAAAATACTACCTGGCTGACCGGCCTCTCAGCAGTGGAAATGCTTAATATTCACACTGGCAGGTTAATGTCTCAGATCTGATACCATAATCCAAAATAAGGGGTATTATTTGTTAAAATGTTCAAAATTTGGGCTTTAGTGGTCTCAGCTGTACAACTTTGCGTGGCCCTTCCAGCCAAGGCATTTCTATCTGACTGCCATACTATTGCATGTAAAGTATTCAAAACAACAAGTTCTCAATCAAATATACTGCATAATGTACTGCTTTCTTATGCAGCATTTATGGGGCAGTTCAGCTGTTGAGGCGACCTGTCTGCCGTATCTCACCAACAATAAAACCTGACAGCTTTTGAAAAGCAGTCCGCCATAACTACCACCCCACCTTCTATTCTTAGGTCAAAAAAGTCTGTCACGCCAAAGCACTCTGTTCTAAGTGCACCTCATGTTCCTCAACACATCATGGTTGCTCCAAATGCTTTACAACCAAGAACGCCCCAAATACCAACATTAATTTGCCTGACTGCATTCAGTAATAGAACACATTCAGTCAAAGGCTCTCAACTGCAGGAATGAAATGGCTTACGTTGTTTGTCTCTGAACAGAACAATTTGTGGACTCGCCGCTCTGAGATGGGATGTAATGAGGGAGGGCTACACACACACTGTTTACAATGTGGGGAGAAAATGTAATTGGCAATTAGCTGCAGTTTTGGTGGGGAACCCCTGACAGGGGCCACAGTGGGCAGAGGGACATTTTCAGCAGATGCTATTTCATTGGGTTTGATCTGATCTATTTTCTTCAACTGGCAACGGCGCCTCTTTGTTTTTACACAGCATCAGCGTGATGGAAAGATGCGACACAAATATGTACCCCAATAGGGACTGATTAACAGGGATAACTTTTAGGGAGTAGTAGCGGATCGTGACCAAAGAAATAGGGCATCCAAGTTTAATCGGACATCGGAAATTTTATATTTTGCAACATGCTGCACATACAAATGAGCTGCTTGTTAATGCACTATGTGTTCTTGCTTAGTTTCCACATTGGGTGTTACTCAAATGATGACTGGCAGGTGCTAATACAAATAAAGAATGTTCCAAGCTGTTTTATAAGGCATACCGTGAAACTCTGATTGTTGTTTTAGTCAGATGCTTCCGTCTGCAAATATACTTATTTTTATCCATCTTTTTTATTGTGGTTTAGCTGAGGGGCAACATTTCAACTCACAGGCTAAGCACAAGCAGTCATGACACAGGACCACCTACAATGCTAAATTAAATCCTAAATTGATAATTGCTCTAATTTAATATGATTAAACCACTGCCCTCTCAAACATCAACCATCAGTCTCAGTCATCAAATACATTGCGCCAGCAATTACGTTTCCAACACAGTCTGTAAAAAGCCTCCTCATCCTCTGAGCTACACACGGATTTGAGCTGCAGAGCTTAAACCTTCAAGGCCTGCAGGGAACTCTCAGCAGCGTAGCACTCTCCCTGATGGTCCGCCACTGTTAATCAACCTTTCCTCACTACCAGTGCACACAGGCTACTGCCCAAGTACCACACATAAACTAATATAAATACCAAACACTATCAATCAATGTCAATTAAGTAATCTAACACCGACACACTGCAACGCAGCAGCACAGCAAGAAATAGTGCCCTGCACAACCCTTACACAACCATAAAAATGTGATTAGCCCTAACGGGCAAAAATAAACAAAAATACCCCCAAATGCCTGCCCTCATTTGTATGAAGAAACTTGCAATATGGCCAGGAGGAGTCAATGTGAAGGGCTTACAGTACAAGTCCGAGATGGCTGGTGTGTCAGAGCCATAAAGCTGGCTAACAGTGCAAGTGGCCAGCGGCTTGTGTACTGTTGCCTGCAGCAGTTTTCTCTAAAACTACAGTATAATGGATTATTAGTTAGACATTGCAGTGGTTTGATTGAGTTAAGAAACACAGTGATAGGCTGCCTAGTGCGGACTAATATTAATATTGTAGGTCTACTGTTGTGTTGCCTGGGGCACAGTATGTCGTAAACAGCAAAAGAGGCAGATTTATTTCTGCCCAACAGCAAATTGCGGATCACTGTGGGCAGAGACAACCTAGTGGAGTGTAGCTGAAGATGCAAGAAGCTATGTGCAAATATTTAAACACCCATCATTGTTTTTCGACGTATAAACACTAAAGAAAAAAAAAAACGCTTCACTACTTTTAAAGATGTAATTGTAACACATGTAACACATTAGCCAACAAACAATGATTGGACCTATGTTTCAGTGGATTAATATTTGTTGGGGCACTGTCCCACCTACCCATATGGATGAGGCGCAGACTGACTGCTTTTATAATGTGCTGTGAAATCACTGTAGTGCAAAAATGCGTTGCAACAACCAATTATTGTCATTTTGTTGAAAGCTGAGGTGGGCCACATTGGGTGTGCCACATTGAAATGCCACAAGTGGTGTTGAGATATGACTGAAAAGCAATGACAAAATTCATTTTATACAGAAAATTACTATTGTGGATCATAATTTCATGCAGACAATTCTATTGCTAAATGTGCTAATCCATGGGGGGGGGGGGGGGGGGGGGGGGAATCAATTAACAGTTTCCAACTTCTCTGTTCTGTGGTGCAGAATTAATGTTGAAAGTTTTTGGAAGATACAATTGTGGAAGATAAATTTGTTTTATAACTGAAATTTTCAAATAACTGTAGTGAGGTGCCGAGTGCATTGCTGCTTTCATCAAAACTGCAATAATTTGCATTTTAACACAGCTGTGTCTGTGTTGCATGACACAAAACCATCGGGTGGCAGACAGATGAGCCAAGAGGTCATACTTCCATTGTAAAATAATGAAGCCTTTAAATTCTAGATCCACACTGCTTAAGTGCCCAATAACTATCAGTATGGATCTGTGGTTCACCTGTATGTGTAAGTTATACACATGTGTCAATCAAGGCTTGTTTGGCTGGATAGCTCACACATACAAACTGCTCCACACTTTGCCTCAGAATAACTTTGTGCCCTTATCACAAAAGTAACTCCTGAAGTAATCAGAATGGCTCATTTACAGAGCTGACCGCAAGAATGAACCTCAGTAGAGGATGCGAGTTATGAAGTACCCTCACCGCAGAACTCCCAGCCCTTATGGGTTGTGACAATGCCAATATGCCAATGACACTTTTCTCTCGTGCAACAAATCTGAATGTATGAAAGATGAAAAATCTTTTGGTTCCAAGAAAAGTCCTATCTTTTTTCGAGAAATAACAGCTGTCATCGCTGTTTCATCAGCAAGTCCATGACAAACTTATGACCTGAAGTGACCTCTAAACCATGTAATGCAACAGTGCACTGACCGAAAATAAACCTCAGATATGCTTGGCAGACCAATTTCCCATCCATAAATACAACCACCAACCAGCAAAAAGGCAAAACCCATCAAAACAACTATAAATCTTCCTCATCCCATCCGCCCTGCCTTCTTTTGAAAATACAATCCCCCGAACATCTGCTCTGTCTAAGTCTGCACAAGATGGGTTTAAGACACTGTGACTATTTTCTCTATGGCAAAGGCCTAACTGCATACAGCACTCCATTATGTGTTCATGATGAGCACAGACTATGTGTTACCAACAAAATTATACAGCAGATTGCACAATTAATTAGATTTATTTGTGATTTGGATAGTAGCCAAATTGTTTATCCAATGCTCCAAGTCTGCCAAAATATCAATAAAACTCTACTGATTAATGGCACTTATAAAAGAGCATGTTCACCCCTTTGTTAGAAAAATGGAGTTACCAAGCAGCTTTAAGTGTTTTTGCTTGACCCCATAGGAAAACTCAAAATGGTTCTTTGAAAAATCCCCCAATGGTTGGCCAGGGAAACCTTCTAAGGGTTTCACATTTAAAACTGTAATTGGATCAGTGACAGCTCTTGCTTTTGAATACCAGACACGTGTCTGTAGTTTCACTATAACTGCATGTAGCACACATGCTAAACTGAAATGAATACTGTCAAAAGAAAAATAGATACATATTCAATCATTTTCACATGAAAAATCTGGCAACCAGGATATTGCAGGCTCAAGTCTTCATGTCTTACTGTAAACTCATACCATATTCTACAACTACATTCTACATAACTTTAAAAAATCTTGTCTCACTGGGCAAATGTGAAATGGCTTCAAAGGTGGAGTCAGATATGCTAATTTAGAAGACTTCTAAGAACCTCCTCACATCTAAATGGCAATCATGACTGATCTGAAGATAATTCAAGTCGTGTCTACTGAGATTACCAAAGAAAGTGGAGAGATATAGCTGAATACCTTAGCCATTAGGGAAACAAGCAAGGAGGGTCATACAACCACACAAGCACAGGCTTAATACTGAGGATAGCTTAGTTGGTTGTGTAAGCATATATATATATATTTACATTTACATTTACATTTAGTAATTTAGCAGACCATATATGATGTAGTTATATACTACAAGAACATAAACATTATGTACACTAATACTGTGAAAAGTAGCTTAGTGAATGTTGTCTTCAGGGAGAATGCAATACTCTGCCAGCAATTACAATAGTTGCGGAAACATGATAAAGCAGGACTGACTGTTTGATAAAAAGGCCTTTTATCATCCAGAGAGGAGTTTACAGTTAATTAAAGGTCATAAACAAATATGGCCATGAAAATATAGAGCTGTAATCAATTGAAGCAGAGTACTCATTCATCATAACGACCTGTTTGTATCTTTATGTCTCTCTAGCTTCGCACTGGCGACTGCTCCTGTGTGATAGGGAATTTACCTCTAAATTTAACCAGTTCTTTAATTAAGAATGTGAAAATGTACAAACTGCACCAAAGGTCTCTTTGTATTTTGTTGCATTGCCCCAAGACTATTTGAATCATTAAAATGCAATGAGGGGAACGTTTGAGAATACCATGCAGGGTCAATGATTTTAGAACAATTAACTCTAGATGATGAAGTCGTACGCCCCTTCGTCACTCTCCACGATATCGTAATTACTAGCAATCGGCAGTCACATATTTTCTTTAAGAGAGAATACCTCAAGCCAAGGCAGCACAAACAACCCTCACAACTTGATATTTACCGGCATCACTGAAATGACCTCTGGGGATGCTGTACAAAGGGAGAGTGCCAATGTGCATTAGTATTACACATTGACATCATGACATGAATGCCAACTCTACTGTGATTGGGCTGTCTAAGGGCCATCTTATAAAACATCATTGCTTCACAATGCTTCACAGATGGGTTTTTTTCACGGAGTGCTTCAGCATATCCTTGGAATAATCCATTTTGCAAGGTGTCTCCTAATCTAACCAAGCTTCAAGGTGAAAGTCCAGTCCGTCCTCTCATGTGTTTGAGCACTATTCCTGGATACTATTCCACTTCACCTTGGAGACAAGTACAAATGGTGCTGATAACTGCCAAAGTAATGTGGGACGTGAGGCAATGTATAGAAACATTTAGACTCCTTAACTCTAATCTACCACATCTATAACTAATTTTTTAAATTCTTATTAAGAGAGATAAACAGGAATAGCATTCATACAACGTTTCTCTCGAAATGATTGTTCCAACATACCTAGTATTTCAGCATTAAAAAGCACAAAATCAAATTTGTGTATGTGATCAACAAAAAGCCCATCTTACCTGTAATGTGTCAATTAATGATGAAATCCACAGTTTTTCTTTTGCTCATTTAGCTGCCGGGGGTTGTCATGTGGTCCCTACACAGGCAGAGGAGAGGAAACACAGTTCATGTATACAGTAGGTGCAGACAGGCATAAAATGAATTAATTACCATGAATATCTGCAGGCTAAAGAAAAAAAAGAGCAGAGATATTTTGAACAACTGTCGCAGGATGCAAAAACTAGATCTAACTGAAAAACGTTCTACATTGTAAGTCACTGAAAAAAGAATTCCCCAACTATGCTTCAGCTCTGTTGGATAATAGTGGCTTTTGCCAGGAAAGCCATTTGCATTGAGCTACCTTACTTGCATAATCATAACCGACACTGAGCACAGCTGACTGTCATAGACTGTAACAGACCGCAACAGACCGTAACAAACGCACATCCCTCTCTAGGTGGACAGTCATATTACTGTGTTCTGACAATGATGATTAACACTGATCTAAAAGACACACAAGCTTCTGTGTTCAGATATTATAACTATTTTCACATCAGCATGCAGTTACTGGGGAAATATCCACTGTTGCACCATAAATATTCAAACAGTTCAAAATGTCTTCAAAGACTTTACCTCTGTACTTGTTTTGTAGAATTCTGCCAGTCGACATTAGATTCTTATTGCTATCACTGAATTAGACGCATGATCTCTTAGACTTTGCTACACTCTGGAATCAACTCATATAAATTGCAACATGGCCCGTCAGTGTTAACCAATCATGAAACTATCACAGAAACCGTCTTTCCTGCCTGCCAATTAATTTGAGTTTGCTTGGCACACTGAAGAGGAGGAGTCTGGGTGTGGGGTGGGTGGGGGTGTTTGGTTGGGCAGACTCCTGAAGTTGTTATGACTCGCCAAAGTCAACAAGTTTTCACAACAGTATTTATCTAAGGCCACACTTAATCTAACACCACATTGTGAATGTTCAACAATTTAGGTTAATCTTTTTGAATGTTTTCACATTTCTGGGAGGTGACATGATAAGAAACATTTCCAGCTGTGATAAGCCTCTTAGGATTTGAACTTGCACACAGGTTTGATACAGTCTAAATGGGCAAAGCCAAGGTAACTGCATTTTTAAGTCCCACATTTCCTATTCAATATTTCTAAGTCCACAGCATCCGGATATCTCCTCTTAAACTACTTAGTCTAGTCAGTCAACATATTTAAAGGTGTTTCAGTTATAATCTGACACATACTCTGTGGAGTCAGTAGACATATTGACTTTCCACAAAAGACGAAAGCATAATGCTTAAGCTTGAAGCAATTACTTTTTAATCGACCTGGGAAAATAAATAAGTAAGTCCTGAAGTCCTGTTCCGTAATGCAATGCTTGAGATTTCCAAAACTTGAAAAGCACAGAGCGTTTTATTTGAGCCGTGTTAGGGAATGGTACAATAATAATGTACAGTAACACCTTTAGATGACATTCCTGCACAGCCACTCCATGAAGAATTGTGTAGGTACAACCCCTGGGGTGGGCTGGAAAGCCTGTCAAGATTATGCTCCTTTATGTCACTTTAACGGAATAATATTGGCAGCAGGACGACCGGCTCCTGTAGACTTGTACTGTATCTTTAGATATGCTACGAGGAGTGATTTTTCATATAAGATTCTTCCCACATTGAACTCAAACATGTATGTTATCAAAAAAGTCTCAACTCAGTGGTTAATCATTTGGGGATAGTGGCTAATTATGCCCAATGTAGAATTCCCCCTTACTGCTGACAAGCCCAAACAGCCAATGTGGGCAGGGGCTGTATTCGTATATGTCATTCTTCAAGGTGTTTTCAAAAGGTATTTTGCCTTATAATTACATGAGATGTCACCGTCTCAATGAGCTTGTCATGTCACTACCAATCTCTTCTATTGCATTGTGGGTTTGTCCCATTCCTCTTCAAGAGACAGCAAAGTGGCATGAAATTACTGCATGAAATGAGACTAGGAATCAGTAGGAAAAGAAACAATCCCATTCAGAAGATGAACTATTGTGCAAAGTTATTCCAGTCACATACTAGCATACTTGTTCAGCACTCCAACAGAAATACAACCAGTTTCCATTACTCTTCGAAGTTAGAATCAACACCACCTTAAAAACTGCAATGCTTTATCATGCAACAAGGATATATAATCCTTTGCTAGGTGGTTATGTGCAGTCAGTACACCATTAAAGGGTCAGACCACAACACATCACCGAATTAAAACAGCTTTTCCTGAAAGACATCTATTTTTCTCTATGCAAATTATGTCAGATAAGAGGACATCCCTCTGTCTTCTACGCTGCCTGTGCCACAGAGCCTGTGCCAGGATGCTGTTGGGGACAGATAAGGACCTAAAACCAGACCTGACAGAGCCAGACCGGCAGGCTGTCAAGAGGGGCTGCTGGAGAGAGCTGCCGGGTGAAGCTTAGCATTGGCAGTTCCTGTGTGATACCATAATTATCACCAAAACAGGGACCATGATACATTTATTTAAAGGAATTGCACCGTTAAGTATACAGATTTATGTTTTTATACAATAAATGAGATGAAAACCATGATGAAAATCAAATAAATAAACAGGTTGTGACATAAAAGCAGTTACAGTGATATGTATATCTAAGTATAAACGTCTATCTCTAAACACGTTTAAATTCTGAATTGATTAAGAATCATAAGAAATGTAAAGCTCTTTAATGTGTCTTAACATAACCTTCCCAGCACAGTTCATTTATCTGACAATAATTTTTTCAGATTGGTGGGCAAACTTTCCAGATTTATACATTTTACATCTTAATGTTTGTTTTTTTCCCCTTAAAGTAGAGGACCATGGAATAACCTCTGATAAATGTTTCATAGATAACACTAGCAAACTACTTCAAGTGTATAGTTCATGTCTTCGATAATGTGCAGAACGATAGCTCCTTTATGTACAGTAACTAAGTAACGGTAGTCAAAAGAGACAAAAACTTGTTTGGGATTAGAGACATAACTTGCAGAAATAACTGCAATTTACAAACCAAAAGTTTGCCGATTGCGAGGACAACATAAAGATGGGAACAGTCACAAATACATTTGCATTTAAATGAGTGCTAGTGCGGCAACAACACCAGCAAGACATTTTTTTTTTTACAGCCGTGGTTCTTGAACACAAATCTGCTTCCTGCCTATGTAAAAGTGTTGAATCAGACTGACCTCCATCACCATAGCTAACCTCCACCCGAGGTCACACTGAAAGACATGACTAATCAACAGAAGTACTAATGCATACATTTACCTCTGCCTCTTTTTCTCTCATACATGCTATGTTTGGTGAAGATAATTTTGTTTATCATTTAAGGCAAGCAATGTAGAATGGTTAAGGTTCTATCATCTGGACACTAACACAATGGACAGAATTTTTTTCTTCTCATTAATCTGGAATCATTGTTCAGAGACTGTGCTGACTTCCCCTCTTAAAAAAAGGCATAAACATAGAGAATATGTAGATTACTTGTTCTTACTACAATGCTTAATCATTTGGATCATTTGTGGGAGGGTTTGATGCTCAATTTAACAATACTATACTGAGATACCAATTATTCATATTGATGAACCATGAATAAATCACATCAAATTGCCTTTGATCTATGCTTCCACACAGTGATAAGGTGGTGTCAGCCTTAGAAATAATTCCTTATAACATGTAACTGGGATGCCAGATGTCAGGACACAGCAGAGACCTGCACAGACCACCGACCATTAGAAAAGGTAACACTAATCCACAGGGTCTCTCTGTGACAAACTGTTTGATGACAGCTAAAATGGTCGCAAAAATAAACTAATGTTATTTAGCTAAATCCCACTGATGCTCATTAGATTGATCTCTCCAGTAGAAAGATTTCAAAGGCTGTTTATACTCATATGAACCCCTCAACCTACAAACACAAATGCACACACACACACAAACTCACAAATGCACACACACACACACACACACACACACACACACACACACACACACACACACACACACACACACACACACACACGCACACACACAAACACACTCAAACACAAGCACACACACACATCCACAATGTCAGTATATTTGATCATAATAAAGTAGCCATACTGCTCTTGCCAATGACATGACAAATGTGCAGCTCAGTATGAATCAATTGAGCATGTGACATGAGAAGTGGGAGCTGAAAATACTCTCTCTCTCTCTCTCTCTCTCACTCTCACTCTCTCTAAGAACCTAGAGTCAACTCACTTGTGCAAACCTCTGCAAAGACATTTGGGGACAAAGGACGTGCAAGGACAGTCCTTCCCAATTGATCAAGCCCAATGCCTATCCAGAGTGTGCATACAGCTAATGGCCTCTCTTCAAAGCACACATATGAGAGGAAAACCCAGAAATTCTAAAAGGAATTTCTTGATAGCATTTGCAGCCTAAAAAAGTGGATGGTGTTTGAAATGAGAAGATGAGCACTCCAAAGTAGGAAGGCAATTTGGCCATCTTCAGTTCAACATGCCAGCACGGCTTATCATCCAAGTAACATACTGTTCCTTCTGTAGGGGACTCTTTCATTGTATAAATGTATTCTTTCATGAACATTATGTTAACTGCAATGGGTTCATCAAGAGTTCTTTTATCTTCCAGACAAGCAGTGTGTCTGCAGGGTTTTCAAACAAATGGAATCTCTCTGACAGACCACGCAAGCGAAACTATGTGGTCATCAAAATGCACAAGCAGTGTTTGACGTGAGAATGAATAAAGAGTGGTTGTGGTTTATGCATGTCTGTGTGAGGAAAGAATGTGTGAGACCAGTTTACAGTGGGTGTTTCTACAAATGCCTGTCTGTATGAAAAGCAGCTATATCATCAAGGACAAGAAATGCCCGACTTAAAAATATGGCGTCAAACCTCTTTAGAAACAAAGTCTCTCTTTTAACCGCACCGAGAACGTCAAATAGAGAGCCTCTCCCAATGACTCGGGTGTAGCTGGTTGAGTATTCATGAATCAGAGAATCGTAAGATCACTTCAGTATTCATATTGTGAAGCACCTCTCTTGAGCATCATTCATTCAAGCAATATGGGAGGCCTCACAATGCTGCCATGACAGAAACAACTCAGTGCACTGTGTTCTGCCGACAACACAACTGAGAGGTGTTGTCGGAATAAAGCTCCAGCAAGCACATGGCCACATACTCTTAATTTAATGCTCATCAGAGTCAGAATCAGGTTTTATTGGCCAAGTAAGTTTGCACAAACAAGGAATTTGACTTGGTAAAGTGGCTCTCAGTGTGCTTACACAGAATATACACCTCAACACAAAACAATACAAACAGTGCAACGGTCTAAGAAGTCTAAAAAAGTATATTCAAGGAGGAATGCCTACTGTATATACAGGAGCGTCGAATTGTAATACAACAATAGTGCAAAGAAGTGGAGAGCCATCAGGTTCCTTGTAAAAAAAAAATAAGTTTTAGCCTTTCTTGTTACAGTGTGAGTGAAAACAAATCAATCAAGCGATTAAAGTGTCCTGTATCTCCGAGAGATAAGGGTTAATGACCACGTAGCCTTATCAGCAGAAAAGGCCACATAACCTTAAGGGACAGGATGAATCTGTGACATTTGGGTTAGGGCTAGAAAAACAACAACCAAGAAACCCTGGAGCACCCTAGCATGTCCTGGGTTTATCCATGAATAAACAAACACAAACACACACACACACACACACACACACACACACACACAGACACACACACACACACACACACACACACACACAAACACACACACACACACACAAACACACACACACGCACACACACACACTATCACTCTCAAACACACACACACGGATGTCAATACTCACTCCATTCTCCCTCTCACTATGGGCTATATCTACAGCCATGGAGTTAAACATACAATACAAATCTGTCATCTGCTTCACATTGAATAAACATACAGACATTTCTCATGTGTTTGAGCTGAGCTCCGCTTAACTCTGCATTAAAAAAATGTTCTTTGATTCCCTAGTCCCGACCACAAAACTGCAGATGGGCCTGTCCCAGCCAACGAAAATGTTGTTTGTGAGTCTTCATGCCTCCAAAACATCAGACAGTCCTCTAGTTGCACTGGGACAAGCAGTTTTATCACTGGCAGAGTTTGATGAAGAATCTAGCCAGGGTCACCCCAAGTTCAAGCCCACAGAGCTTTATTTATCTTTTAACTTTTCCCACTCACAAAAGCTTTTCAGCTTCAGTTTTCAAATCAAATCAAATAAAACTTAAGGTGTAAACAAATTGAGGTCCTGGAAATCCCCTCCGCAGTGCTGGAACCAGATAAATATCCACCTTAACTTGCAAACTCTGTTTAACAAGAAAGCTATGGCTGCAATCTGCAAGATGAAGTAAAGTGTTTCCACAAAATGATGTCCAACTAATGATCACATTCAAACAGGAAATTGTATTGTTTTCTGACCTCCCAGTATTGTTTGTGCTGAGATAATTCATGATAAAGTGTCATCAGAGGAACACTAGAGTGCCAAAGAAGGAACATAATAACATGATTTACCTCAAATCAGAATACAAGTTATTTCAATAAATTGGATTATACAAAAATAATGAAACTTTGTGGCTACATCCACATAACTTCTGCTGTGCCTCACCGGTCATCTGGGGATTCATGAAGACTATTACACCAGTTTGGAACGTCTCTTGGCCACACTAAAATAAAAAAGATATTTTTTTTTCTTCAAAAACACTAATTAACTTAATGGCCGAACTTCGACAGAGAGAAAGAAGAGTGATTCAGATGAGCCGGACGGCGCCAGAGGCACTCAGAAAGATCCTCACAGTGTGTTTCTCCCAACGGAGAGAAAGCCCTGGCAGATGAAGGGGACAATAATGGACGTCACGGAGCCACTGATGCCATTCAAGGAAGATAGGGGAAAAAAGCAGGATAAAGAGAGTGAGGGAGACGAAAGAAGCACACTCACAAAGAACAAAAGGGGAAAGCTGAAGTGTGACAGAGGAATGAAAGAATAACTGAAAAAAAGCAGCAAGGGTACAAGGAATTCCACACTATATCAGGTCAAAACATGGTGATTTCTGGATTTACATGGGCAGAGAGAGTGAAAAGTCTTGGGTGTCTGTGGTGACAAGAGGCCATCAGGGTCTATCAAAGGCTTCTGAGCAGCGAGCAGAGTGGAGCATAATCAACTTTACTTCAGGTCATGAGAGCACAGTTTTAACAACAATGGGCCTCATTCTCGACCTTTTTCTGTAATTCTTCAGAAATGTTTCTTACACGACTTCGCAAAAACAACGTAAGAGAAACGCTTCAGCTGCATTACCGCACGCTTGAAAATGTGTTCATAAGCAGCCGAAGTCTTCTCAGCTGAGTTCCTTCCGATTAGTTTCTTAGATTGATGTGCGTTCTCGTGAAAGTGGATTTGCATGTATACACGCCCTGCCAGCTCCTTATTAGGAGACGCAATTTTAGAAACGTGTGCTGTCGCAATCTCCCGAATCCACCTCGTAACAGGTGTAAACGTTTGTTTTTTTTTTTAATCGAAAAATAGTCACCATAGGTGTGAAGACCGGTCCCGAGTAGGAGTATAAATTGCAGTCAGTCCTGTCGTTCGAAATGGCCACCATAGGGTTGAAGACTGGCCACGAGTAGTATAAATGCAATAAATTCATGCCTTAGGTCTTAGAGATTGGGTTTAGTGTTTATTTATTTATTCACTTACATTTGCAGTGTTCATGTCATTCACATTCAGTCACTAAGCAGACGCGGCCTTTGTCCAAAGTGACGTACAAGGGAGAGAACAGTCAAGCTACGAGCCATATAGACCTAGTGTAACAATAAATACTACCTCGTATAATTATGACTATAAATGTGAAACGTAATTGTTAATGATACAAATATTCTCGTATTTATTATTATCATAATTATTTTAATCCGAGGATGTCTGTAGAGTTGACGTGAACGCAATCACCAACGGGTTCTCACAAATTCAACCGTTAACCCTTTTACTGTAATACGGAGTTTTTTCAAATGTCATTCCTCAACGCGATTCTTCAAATAACCACAAGATGGCCCGTGGAATCGCATTTGAGAAGATTCCGGCAGAGTTACGACTGCTATTTCGTGTTCTGAAAGTCGTCTGAAGTTCAGAAGAAAGCACAGAAGAAAAAACTATGGAGAATGGCAAATGTTTTCCTAAATCCTTCTGAAATCCTTCTGAAAGTGAGGCCCAATGATATTGAACAGAATATGAAGAGTGAAACTCATTGTATAACTGAATTGATGGTTGTGCCAAATTGATTATTTTCCTCTTTGAATAGAAACAGAAGTGAGAAGGAGCACGACAGTATGTCAGCATGAACAAGGCAGTCTTAACAATATCCCAATTTATCAATCCCTGCTCCTCAGACATAATCAGATTCCAACAAAAACAGGGGTGTCAGTGTCACTTAATATTTTTCCGGCAACAATGTAAATGTCCAAAACAAGGTCAGAACCCTCAAGGCTACAACTACCAGGTCCCGCAGCCTGATGCCTAAGCGAGTTCCTGATTTACAAATAACCCAAACCATGGATACAGCTGGACAGACCCAGTTAAAGACCCGCGCGGGCAGGAGGGCTGAGAACTGGATGAACGAGGGGAAGAAATGGGCATGAACATCCACAGCTGATACTGATAGATTCCTGTGTTCTGACACTCCAGGGACAGGAATATCATTAGTGTTGATGCATATTCTGGAAATTGCAATGCAATCTAAGACACACGCAACAGTCCCAGGAGCACTGTTAGGGCTAGGATAGGTATACTGGTAAATCTCAAGCATGAACAAATTATCAGATGGTGTTTTTCTGCAGGATATCTTGTCACAGAGGCTACATGATGGTGACAGCAGAGCAAGTGGAGACAAAACAAAGGGTCACTACGTAGGAAGGAGTGATAACACCCACGGTAGATATGTTTGCACAAGTTTTCCATCAGCTAGTGTCAAAAACTAAAGACACAGCATAGTTTAGACACAGCTAAACATCCATACAGTATAGGAAGACATACAAAACTGATCCTATCATGCAATCCAAATGCGTTAGTGCACTTTAAGATGGTTCCTGATGTGACAAGCTTAAGCCAATCTTATGGCCTAAAATAACCAAGGGTTAACCAAATATTTCAAACCAATCTGGTAATCTGGCAGAAAAAGGCACAGAGTGATGAAGTGACGATGGAGGTCTGTGGATGTTGAGTGTGGAGATTCGACACAAGGCTTGCAAATTATTTCCAGAAGCTTGGCTCAGCTCTCCCTGACACAACTCACAATATGCTTTCTAAACTCCAGGAAAACACTTGGAGATAAAACCTCGATTGTTGGATGACATGATGCATTGAGGAAATAGGCTTGAGAACAAAGACTGAGGGGAAATTTGAGACATGAGCTGCTTGGCTGATATCCTCTCATCCATAAAATCTACCAGAATCAGAACCAGACAAGTACAAATCTTTGAAAGACCCTTTCAAAATCAACTGACCTGCTGTTAAAAATGAAAACTATATAAAGTGCCTAAAAAACAACATACGCTTTCAGGAAGCTCAGAGGGACAATGCGAGTAAATAAATGGCGTTTTCAAAGATAGAGCTATTCAATAAAACTAACACACCCTAATATCACAAACTTAGCATCTTCTTAAATCTTAACCCCACTGTATTCCATCCCTCACAGTCATGCTGACTGAATATTTCATGAAGGGGTTCAGATTCTGTAATCTCATTGTGCAATGAAGCAGTAAATGTTGATTGTGCATTCCTGAGAGGACGCTAGACTCCCTCTTCAAGGTGTTCAGGCAGATGTGCGACAGATCGAAGCGTCTAAAGCGAGGCAAAGAGCACCTTCGCCTATCACTCCACAGTAGGGATGTGCATCTCATCACTGAGGAAGATGCGATACACATCTCGATGCACTGCCAACGATCCGATACATTAAAGATACATAAAAGCAGCTACTAATGCGATACGATACGATTCACCCCTATTGCGATGCAGTACGATTCGACACGATGCGATTCGACACGATGCGATTCAACAAGGTGCGATACAAAATAATGCAATTTTATATTATTCATAATGATTCATTTATTTGTCATACAACAAATCATTAAAAAGGTATCTGACAAAATATAACATGTATATGTAACGTGTGTAAGTGTTCTCTAAATGTCTTATTTTTTTATTTTTAACTGTAGGCCTACCAAGCAGTCACAACACAGTTTGCTTCATCCTAAACATGTGGATCAAATGCCTCACGCAATCAATTTAACTTATTTGCCCTATTTTAAGGTTTTTCTTTAGGTTTTGAGTTGATCCACATGATCAGGATGAAGAAAAAAGTATAATGGAGACTAGCTGCTAGATTTCCTTTTCCAATTTAAGGAAGGCACAGGTAAATTCAAGTAACAAATAGAGAGTTTAGCTACGGTATATGGAGTATATTCTTACCTCTTCCTCCATCATCACCTCTGCTATTATCTTTAAAAATACCATGTCCTTGGTGCCGTGGTCTTCAAAGAAAGCCAGGTCTTTGAAACGTGGTTCAAGCGCCAGTGTTGTGTCTGAACGCGTTCATTGAATGAAAGTTCATGAACTCGTTCATAATTTTGGTGAAAGTGAACTGAACGTAGGGTATTACTGTCTGATTAACGATACTGTGAGCGTGTTCATTCTGGTGTCTGAGAACTGCACGTTCACTCTTTTTAATTTCGTTCAATAAAGTGCTAGATTTCTAGAGACTTCCATGCGAAAAACACCGTTAGTAATAGTCGCTTATCCCACTGTCTATTCCTGTGAGAGCCCCGAAGTTGTGTAGAGGCCGAGAGCGGTATTGCAGACAGATAGTGATTTTAGAAAAGTTATAGACTTCACGAGAAGCGGCCATTAACAGCAGTGGAGATAAGATTGCGTTTAAGAAACAGTAAGAGAGGTGGAATCTATCTAAATATAAAATGATTGGTCTTGTATTGAGATTATACCGATACAAAAATGTTAGAACCGATGCATCGCGATTCATCTCACATTGTATCCGGTCCACACTTTTTTGATCCGGGCCATCGTATCGTGAACTTTTATGCCGGTGCATCGTGGCGAACCGGTGAATCTTCCCATCCCTACTCCACAGCACTGCCTGACTTATCTCTTCCTAGGACTTCAGATGTGAGATTCTTCTACGCTTTTATGACCTTCCTTGTCCAAATGTATTTCGTCTTTCATTACATTAGATTTAGTACTACTGTCATGCTTTTATCCAAAACAACCTCCAATTACATTGTAGAAGCACACTAATAGCAATGATTCTTGGAATTAAAACCCATGAAGTTGTAGCATCTCAGTACTGGACTGATTTTGGACCCAAAAAGTGAAAATGTAAAATGTGAAAATAGAGCCCAGGTTAAATAAATCCAGAGGTTTCCCTTTAAGTTCTGAGGTTTTGATACCTGTCTAGTAAATAGTGAGTGTGACTTAACAATTGTACATGTACAGTAAATGCTAGAGTATAGGCCTACAAGTATCTGCATTTATAGCAAGACAAGGGCATACACTATCATAATAATAAGTTTGAATTCAGCAGCAAGCACTGATCATTGGGGTCCAATCAGTTGTATGAACTGCGCCAAGAAGCGAAAGGTTTAATGATTTGACCGCTTCAGCACGTGAAAGAGGACCATTTGAATTCTGTACATGTACGTATGGATTCAAAGACAAAGCGAATTTTGAAGATTTACCAAACCATGTCAGAGGATCAGAGGAAAACATGTTGTAAATTGATGTAGCATCATCTTATGGCTGATTTGTCTGAATTTGGGTAAGTAGCTTTTATATGCTATTCCGAAGTAGCCTAGAAAATTGTTTCAATATTTCCTATTCATTTTTTCAAAATGTTAGCTTAAGTGGTTCTTGGGATAGTGAAATGAGTCAGTTGCAGCGCCCCCTATAGACGGAATTAATGAAATTTGGCATGCCTCCAAAGAATGTGGTAACGATGCAGGGTGTCATATTTTGTGAAGTTTGAACCTTTACATCACAAGATCTAGGTTAGTTAAATGTGACTTGTTGCTTAGACCATTATTCACTAGGTGGCACCACTCAGCAGATCAACTAATATGAGCTAGGGTAGTGCCCTTCCTAGAAAAAAGCTTTGAGAAATTTGAGAATTTTTAAGCTATTGCCCAAAAAGTGCTTTGACCCTAACCCCACACCTAGGGGCACAAACCTTATATTCCGTATCAGACCATACAACCATACCATGTCTCCCATGTGAATCGTATGAAATCGTCAAGCACTAGGTGGCGCCGCCCTGCTGGCGCAGAGTTGGACATAATTAGGGGCCTCATCATAAAAACTGTTTAAATGTAACTCCTCAAGCTAATTTTTATCATGTTAAGAATTCTGATGCCAAACATTTCATCTTATAAATTTATTTTTTTATTTTTGAAATGTATAATGTTGGTGCTTTTGCCACTGGAAAGATAAAATGGTATTAATTGTATGATTTCAGATGATAAATACCGTGATATAATACTGACACAGTTGAAAATACTGTCCAAATCCAAGTCCAAATCGCCCATCCCTTTTTGGTGATGAGTTTATAGCTTGGTGAAATGTTTTCTTTTTGTCAAAGGGGGGCCTGCCATGAAAGGTTTTGGAGCCACTGTCGTAAATAAATAGTATATTGCAATTATCTTACTAATGCAACGCTCAGCAACTTATCATATTTTCATTCTCTTGCCTTAATGAGAGAACCATTTTGTTTTTGAGATGTCACTTTTTCACTTCATTGTGAAAACTGCTAAGTTAAACATTTTGCATGGTTTACATTGTATTAAAAAAACTAAAAAGAGTGCTGACAATTCCAAAGTGACCGTAAACAACAGCATTATTTGGAATGATTTTACGGGCGGGGCTGAGAGGGAACTTGGCACAAGATGAATGGAGAAGTCCCAAGAATAACTTTTCTCTGGGATTACATTTGTCTCATGGCCAAGAGCTATGCCAGTGTTTATTACCCGCAGACACCTCAGGACTGCTATGATGAGATATATGCTCACCCATGATAGCGCAACATGGCCCATTCCACCAAAGGCACTAAACACATCAAACGAAACACTTATAATTCAGGATTAATTAGGTGACATTAAAACTATTGACTAGCTCACACTAGATAAAAAGCCCTCCTGCTGTATGGTAATTCATCGTGTGAAATGAGACTGGGAGAAGATGATTGGGAAATTAAAACTAAGGAGAGGGTAATAAATGGCAGTGAGCTGTAAAGGAATGAGACTCCATGGCGATTTGAAGTAAAGGGACGGAAACAGACACTTACACTTGAAAAATTGAAGCTTATTTACTTATCTGTCATTGAGATATATGTTCCTGCTAAAGAAATACTGTAAGTGTTCTCAGATAAAATAATCATAAAGGACTAGTGTTTTGGAGTCCTATCATATGTTGACAACAGACAACAATCAACTTATTAAAATAATAAAAAATAAAAAAACAATATTCTCCACTTTTATCAATAATTGCATTTCATAGATATTTGCCCAAAGTAAGCAGATCACAAGTGTGAAATAACGTGCTGCAAAAGTATCTGAAAAATGAGTGTGTTTCTGTCCAATTATCTCTGTATCATGATAATGCAATCAGTTGAAATTGAAATTACTTGGTTTAACCCAATTAAAATGTAAGTTTGAGTCTGAATTAGATTCAGGCATTGTTTTCAATTTAAGTTGCACAAATTGCATCATAAAATGAAGGGAACCTTTGAGAAACTCCATAATAGTTTCATCAAAACCACAAATAATGCCTCACTGAAGATGATGTTGGCAATATGACTGTCATACATGTTGCTATTTGACTTCAGCTTCATACCATATAGCCTAAATATTCTGTGTGATATACTTGCCTTTGGTTTGTCACACATATTCCACAATTTAAACACACAAACTACTTCCCTTCTTGAAACTTTGCATGCATAAAATAGGGAATACTGAACTGAATCTTTTTTAATATTCAAACTGTAGCACTGCAAATGAGGACTGTTTACATCCTCTGAAGGTTGTCCTGAAAGGTTAATTGCAGACCTAAACAAAAAAAACAAAAAATAAAACTGAAAAACGACCTGCACCAGTGGACCAACGACATAATGAGAATTATGTTCCACAAGGTGCGTCTTATGCCCTTCAACTTGTGCTTAGACTGTTACTCTTGAACAATAAATCCCAAATTCATCTTTGAATGCTTGGGAGAAGGATTCAACATCCATCACCAGTGTCACTTTATGTGGAGGCTTTGTGAGTCTGGTCATGACTGCTTTTAGAGATACCTGGCTAAAGCCACACAGTGGATGGGCAAAACTGCTGTAACGGATGTCATAAGCCGAAAGGTAACCACAGAGCTTTCATTTGTTGTAAAAGGAGCAGCTTCCTCCAGTGTGTCTTCAAGCTACAGTAACCTGTCGTAATGGGGAAAGCAGGTCCTAAGAGAATTACAGGCTGTTGAATTCAAGACCATAAGAAAGTACAGTTTTTTTTCTACATTATTATCAGAATGTTTTACCAGTGGTTCCAGCTAAAGATGAAAGGCACGACACTGAGCGTGAACTTCAAATCAATTCATCAGGGAAACGACACTAAAGAGCAGTGACTTCACACGGTTTCCCCAGCAACACTGCTGATCCGTTGTGCACTCCCTTCAAACTGGACAGAACCGATTGACAGGTAATGTGAGCAAGCAAGTCTGTCACCTGACCTCTCGGCTCTCAATAAGACAGAGGGCCCTGCTTTCATAGGGCAACAAGCACTGTGAACAGGCTTGGTGCATCAGCAACCGTGCAGTGAAAATAGGAATGGTTACCTTTATTCTCTCATTTCATTGACACAAAGCCGGGCACAATCAGGTATAACTAGGTTGAGTAATTAGTGGATGTGGCAATTAAGAAATTTTTTATCAGCCAGTCACAAAGAAATCAGTTGTACCTTAGTTACATTCACATGGAGCCCAGTACTTGTTCTACAATAGAGCAAACAACACATTTCCGGGCACGAACAGAGCGGATTACACCAGAGGAGATGGAGGTTCTTGTGCAGAAGATCTGCCAGGCATTACATCATTTAGAAGTTTCATGGAAAAAGGTGTTGCTTTGAAGGCACTCATTTAAACATGGACCTTCCAAGTCTAAAACTCCCACATCTGTGTGTGGACAGATCCCAGCATTGCGCTGACCCATGTTTGCGCTTAAAATTTAGCTTATGTAAGCAAAGTCCTATTTCCAAGTAATTAAAGTAACTTCAGGTCATGCACAGCAGATGTGCATAAGTCCAGAGTTTTTGAGACAAAGTGGTTCTAATTTGGACAGAAAGATAATTCCTCAAACTCACAACAGCCCTCTGTGACCTTGCACACAGAGAAGCCTTAATACATTGTTTGCACTCCTCTGCTGCACACAAGGACTGTATACATAATAATATTTCTCAGCAAAAAGTTTCACACTCAGTCTACAGATTCTACCTACATGACCTCTCCTTTAAAGACTGCTCCTCTTTTGGTATGTACGCATACTAGTTTACAGGCAGAGCTTTTGCCCTTATCTACACCCAAAAGTACCCGATATACTGGAAATATTAATGTTCTTGGTCTACCGAGAAAAAAGGACAGAGCATGTTCATACAAGGTTAGAGTAGTGTTTCTCTTTCAGATAACTAAATGCCGTGCAAATGCTATCTGACATCACACTGTGCACCACAAAGCATCTCTTCGAGGATTCAGGAGCCATAACTATTAAAGTTTATCATTGTTTATCTGGTAAAGGCACCAGACAACCGTGAGAGCTTTATGCACTCCACTTGCTAGCATCTCCTAATGGACTTGCCACTGATTCCACTATAGCCTCAGATCAGAGAGGAGTACCCTTCCAGTGACCTTAGCAGACCCACTCACACTTTGCTGGGAGCCTGTTTATTACCGCGGTGACCGCGGCTCCGGAGCCGAGGGCTAGGTCTGTTACACTCCAGAGCCTTGATTTTGAAACTCCTCTAGCTGAGAGTGTGGCTCCTGCCCTTCCGCAAGAGCTCCAGCAAGTGTGTGGGTTTTTTCGGACGACCTTTCAGGCAGCGAGTAATTAGAGCCCTGAAGGAATGGGTGCCAGCAGTGTCCCACAAATCAATGCTTTTAATTAGCCAATTATGTGCAGGGGTGCAGATAAACCCTGCATGTGCACCCGCTGGCCCAGCACGGATAGGGCCACCTTCCGTTAATCTACATGTCTGTCCATCAGCCACCTGGCTGCCAGGGTAACTGACTGGAGGTCACTGGGATGTGGCTGTGGCACAGTTTGTTCAGGTAGGTATCTGAATAGCAGCCTTGAAACACTTCTCCATGGAGACAGGGAATCGTGCATTGGCAGGCAGGAGGGCAGTGGTGATTGGCCTTACTCGTCATGGTGGGAAACTCAGGTGGAAAGATGTCAGAAACCATTTCAAATGGTTTCCTTAGATGTACATTCAGCGCTGGTACATTCTGCCAATAGGACAGCAGTGGCGTTATAATACAACAATACACTTTCGGTCTTAATCTATGAGCTTCTGGGTAAAGAAAAAAAATATGCATCAAAAAAAGTGACAGTAGAAACGTCCAAAAATAGAGTGAATGAACTTGATTAAAATGAGGCTGAGGGAGTCTCATGGGGTAGTTACTCAAAGGCTGGATTACGTTTTTTTTTTGTGTGGATGAGTCCCAGGATCAAAACGCACAAAATGGAAATATCAATTTCTGACTGGTGGTAGAGGACGTTGAGATGTATGAGAGTTTGGGGAGGGGTAGGGGAAGTTGAAGTTGAGAGATAGGTAGGTAGGCCTCATTACCAGTTTTTAGTTGATTCCCTGGCTTTCACTGAGGGTTTGTGGGCTCTCTAAAAAGGGCTGTACAATAAGGATTACATTTGTCTGGAAATTACAGCAATCATAGTAGGTCAGTGACTAAATCAGTCCTACATATAAGCATATAACTCAACAAAGCGTTTGAATTTTGATGCACAATAATAAAATGTCAAAGAAAGCTACAGAATGTTTCAGAATCATTCCAATGATTTGAACAGAGAAGGGTACAGTCAGCTAGAATCAATCTAGGCTCCTCTGAGACACAAGAGGTGTACCATGGAGAAACTGTGACATCAATCACATTTTCAAGGTCCTCATGATATGAATGGACGGTATAATGGTGTTATGGTGTGATGGAGTTGACAGATTACCATCTGGAGCACTCTTGATCAACTAATTGCATCAACAGATATCCACAGTGATGACTACGAGGTATGACCAGCCCACAGGTATATAAAAAATACCATTTAGGCTGAGATTAAATTAGAAAATGTTGTCACAGCATTACAGAATAACAGATGCCAACAAAAGCACATGAACTATCAGCACAGTAAGTGTGTCTTTTTTAACGTTATTGTCATGTGGGAGAGATAACTAAAATGCAAGTTTGGTAACCATAAAGTCAGTACATAACACTTCAGAAATAAATCTAAAAAACTTGAATTAACCCATTTTTTATTTGCAATACTTTTGGTAACAGACCTAATGTTACTACACAGATGAGTAAAAAACACAGCCAAACACTTCACTCAATAGGCCGACAATCATTTCATGAAATGTCTAGCAACCGTGGACCTCAGTTGGATCTCCTTTGAAAAACTTCGACAAGCTCTACTTTTACTATATTTCCGACAGTCATCACTCTCATTTGTAGACGAAGCTACTACGCAGCAACACAAACATTACCAAACAGTTTGATATTAACTGAAAACGTTGTAAGAACAACTAACAAACAAAGCAGAACAGCTTGCATTAAAAAGCAGCGCGGCGCTCGAGAATGACTTTTCTGTGGAAATGACGAGGCAGCCTGACGGTCCCTCTCTCTTGCCGGAGGTGCCCCATGAATATAATGATGTATGCATCTCTGCCACTGTCAGCCCATTCTCAATCCAAACCCACCCACTGGGACAAAATCCCCCAGGGCGAGGACGGCATTCAAACACAGGCTATCCGGTGTTGTGGGTGAAAACTGGTTTCACATTGATCAGGATCCCTCTTACAGTGTAGTAAAAAAAAAGACATATCATAGATTCTGTCGTTCGGATGAGATAAACCTCCTCGTAACTTCCGTTATGGCACGAAAACATCACGAAAAGTCTCTCTAAAGGCACACACACAGAAAACTAACTGAATGGTGTGTGTTCTGATTTAATCGAAGTAGCGTTAAAGGATGAAACATTTCCTGCTACTGAACACCAGTGGTCAATCCCACTTGCCTACTCGTCTCAAACTTCAAATTCCACTTGACATTCGCACCCATGTTTAAAAATGAACCTGCTCTGCCTGGCACCGCTGATGGATGTAACGTTATATTTCGTGAGACAAGTCTTGAAAAACATACGAATTTAAAGCACGGAAAAGACGGCAAAACTTTAAATTCTGAATTTATCTCTAACACAAATATCCTTACAAACATACCAAATACTTTCACACGTGCCATCAAATATTAAATACATTAAAACATGAAATATTTAACCACTTTTGGAGATTTTTGTTGCCTATCACGGAACAATCTGTATGATAGTCAAAGATAAAAACACCTTCTGCAACTTTAGGCACTTGTAACACAGTCTTGAGCAATACATTAACTAGTCCAAGTACATTAAACGAATCATTCTTACTGACAAGAGTCGTCGTCGCACGGTCCGGCGTAATGGTACCGCCCGCTTTCTCCTCCTCACTCCAGACCCTCTTTCAGTCTCCCACATCTCAACTCAGCTGCGAGAAAAGTTTGATGACGTCAGCGCACTCCGTTTAACGCCGCTGGTTGTTGCTGCAGGAATTGCCAGCCAGCGGTATCGACTTAAAGGAACAGTGGATAAATCTAGTTGCCCCGAATATACCGCACAGATTTTCCTATTCCTGTCATCTGCTTAATGTGATGCTAAAGTAATATCACGCTCGTTTTCCCTGGAGTTTGGTGTCTTAAATATTATTATAATGATAAATAATGACAAATAATACAGTTGTGTCACCTAAAGCTTTGATCTCAGCTATTAAATAGGCTTCGAACCCAAAGGGCAGAATGTCATAATTAAACTGAAGTTTCCCCGATGATTATGAAAAGTGTTTTTTCTCTACGTTTTGTTAAGGATTTAGTTAAATGTTGTGACCCAAAGTTTGATCCCAATTTTCATTTTAAGTCCTTGGGAGAAGAATAGTAGGGCATCGTGCCTCCGCACCTCAAGCAGTGTTCTCAGAATAGATGTGGATTTCCACCCATAAGACAGCTTGCTCCCTGTCCACAGATATATCATCAATACACACTACCAGAGCAAGAGTCAAGAGCTGTCTCCCATTTCTTTTCACTGTAAAATTGATGCAAGACGTGCCCAGGTGGAGTCTTCTGAGATCAGGATGAAAGAGCTATCAACTGAAAGCATTGCCTGTATTTACATTATTAAAGAAGTCTTAAAGCAGGGTGCCTGGCAAGGCTTTCCAGGAGGGTGGTGCCCTGCATGGATTACATCTTATTTAAAAAAAAACATCAACATTAAAACATCAACATTTTTACCAATGAATGGCATTTTATACACAGGATTAAATGCACATCCCTGGTATTATTCCTTTATAAATGGGTACAGGCTTTACTAAGTGACTGACAGTGACTACACCAAATGCTCAGTGTTAGACCAGTATGAATATTGAAAGGGAATAAAACATAGCTTTTAAGAAATGATAAACATCTGAGGTTCATAAAGCTATCAGTGGTGGGGCAGCCTCTCCATCTTAGTCATTTTACACAAAACCTTTTTAATTTAATTGACTCCGCAATGAAGATGCCAGTTCTCTTGTTATCACAGGGCCACAGGCAATGAAATCCTTCCGGCCTTTCCAGCAATCGCTATAAACCTATCCCCATACCCCCCCTCCCACACACACAGTGAACATCTAAGGGTGGAAAAATCTTCACATTCTGAGCAAATATAATGTGTTTTATACTCTCTGTTCATGATGTTTGCCTGCAAGAGTAAGAAAACAGAGGGAGACGTACATTAACAGAGCTGAAAATGCGCAAGCAAATTGTGTGGATTCAGTCATAAGTAAAAGAGATTGGATTTGCACGTAGGAGGTATACAGCATTTTATTAATACATTCACTGACATTCTGACATGGGACAAATCAACAAGCAAATCAAGAATGTGACCAATAATTTTGAAATTATAGTAAATCATTATAACGTAAAAGGATGACTGTACTTGAATGTTGCTCTAAGGGGGTATGAAACTAAATGACTGAATGACTGTCACAGGTAATGATGGCTGTTAAAAGATAATTCGTAGCAGTGACATAGTAAGAAGTAATAGCTGAACGCTCCCTCTAGAGGAATTTAACTTTTGCCATGCTGATGGGACTTCAAATAATGCTCTCAAACTTTGTTGTATGTGTTTAATAAATGTGGATTTGGGAGGATCATCACAGACTAACCCTGAGTCTGTTTCAGCAACCACTAGAATAGATGAGACCCTAATGAATAATTTCCACAAATCAAACAGTTATGTTTGAATGCTGTTTCTTCCTCCATATTGTACTTAATCTTTTGTGAAGATGGGTCAAGATTCTTGGTGGTCCAGTAAATCACTGGAAACACAAGATTAATGTTGCCAGTTTCAAACAAGTCATAAAAATGGTTTCAGCCTTACACGAAATCTGATTAACTCCTTTCTCGTTGCATTAGATCCATTTAAGACAGTGCCAGGCCCAGGACGCAGTGGAAATGGACGCTGTTATGGATTTTGTGGGGAAAACAAGTGCTCATTACAGAGGGCCTGGTAATACGCATGAGTAGTTCATGGAGTCTGTTTGAGTTGTACAAAGAGAAATGACATACAACATTTAAGACTCAATTCCCCATAGGACTCTGTTGCCAGTTTTAAATGGTGAAGCACACATTTCTACAGATCGTTCAGAAGTCAAATTGGTGCCCTTTTACAAAGGATTGTGGTCTACTTTGTTCAGCGCAACCAGTGTTAATGAGCAAATGTATTATAGCAGTGATTTAACTTCCCCATTGTTTAACAGCAAAGAACATATTAAAACAGCTTTGACTTGTAATAAAAAATGACTCTACTGGACAAAATTGCATAGTCAGTATGCCTTTTTTCACAAAATGATTACATAAGCAACATTAATATTATATAGGCTTAGTAAAGCATTGTTCATAAAAAAAAAATGTTTGTGAGTCAACACTAAACTGGCAGAGAGCCAAATGTCAGGATTTCAAGCATCTTCAGCGCTACAGTCCAAAGACAGGTTGGACACCCACGAAGAGGCTGAGGGTAGATGCGGTCAGAACCCCTGTGCAAACCGCTTGTGATACGCTTTTAATCTCCTCTCGGCGGGGAAGGACTTTGCATGTTCACAGGGGTTAGAGACAGCCGGGGAGCCAGCACCAAAACAGCCCCAGCGGGCAGAGCTGGCAATCCCATTAAAAAGGAAGTCGTTGCTGATAAGGCAATCATATTTTTGCTCAGAGTGGCTCGGGATTTCACACCCCGCTATTTCTCAAGACGGAGCAGAACACATATGGATAAAGTCTGGAAAGAATACCAGGAATGTGGCTGAGCACAAGTGCTGTCTATAAACGGGGAGTACACTGATCCATGAACCCTTGCAGCGATTGATAAAAATGTGGAACATACTGGAACTTGGCAGGACATGCCGTTCTGCTGTGTTCCTCTGCCAGTTCAAAAATTTGAATGCCTCTGATGAATCTTTTTCCACCTCTGCAAACGCGGGGTTTCACCCGGCTCAGACCACCAGAGCCGTGTTTCCACCTAATGGCTTCACGCAGAGTGACAGAGTCACTGGGTAGATGCAATTAGTAAGGAAATATGAGGGAAAATTCATGTAACGTGTGCTTGTTTATAGACTCTGTATGATCCAACTCTAATCTGTGCAGAATCTGAATTACACAGGCTTCACTGTAGTTTGTCCAAACCTTACATAGAACATAATCTAATCTGCTAAAGCCCAGAGTAATACAGCGTATATGTGTTTCTTGAGAGATGATTGCAGACCCTGTTTATAATGTAATGCTTCCTCATTTGACCCTCAGTCCAGCTATCTAGGGGATGGCAGTTCATTACTTTACTATGGCATTGATTTTCCCATGGAGAGGCACAAAAAAAAAAGTACCAATGCTTTCAAAAATCAGTGCCAATCCTCTGTGGGTGTGTGGTGTGATGGTATATTGCAATGGGAAATGAATGCTGTACTGGATGATAAGGGGATTTGATTTGTAAGATAAACCTAAGCCACTAGATATTAAATGTGGCTTTCCCAGCAACTTCTCTGCCAGAAAACAAGGAAATTATCTGTTCTCTCAGAAACACATGGCAACGGTGTAGTTTGTTTTCAAATCAACCAAAAGTCACTGTTTATTCAGCCATCTCAGTTAGCAATGCCTCATTAGAGAACTGCATATTATCCTCATGCTGTGACAAAGTATTTTAAAGATGTTATGGTTTAGAATCCATCAACGGATCAAAAATTATTCAACAGCAGGCAGTGAACTGGTTGCTTTGCATCACAATTAAGACATAATTGAACGGAAGAGAAGGATTAAGAATGGCACGTCAATTTCCCTCTATTATGCCTTCATAGCTTTGGAAATTGTTATTGAACATTTTGATTAGACTAACAAGTATCTCAAGCCATCTCAATAATGCATATTTGCTGATAAGTAGACTAGCTGCATTTTAGATATTGCTTCCCCGAGGTCAAAATAAAGCATGCAGGTCCGTGAGTGTGCTCACTGAGAGTGTGTACATATTTAAATGTATTATATAGTATGTGTTGTATGTTGTAGGAGAGAAATGTATTGAAAAGAAACACCTCTGAAGTTTTATCATTTACCAACCTAACAGTGGCGAGGAGAGGACCCTTCAAAGACTGTGGGAACATCTTTGGAATGTATTGGTTAAAAAAAGTGTCTCTCGTAGTTAGAGCCAGATAGAGCATCTTATTATCATACAGTCTGGACAAGCCTCTCCTCCCTCAGACAGACCAGTGCTGGTAATGTTTTTCTTGTTATATGGGCATTTCTGTGCTACAGTATGCCTGCAATTTAGCTGGGAAAGTCAATACCTGCTTGAGCTTGGTTAACTGCCAGGCAGAGTTTGTTGTGGCAGCTTTAGAGGGAGCAATCTTATTTCCTGGTCTCACTTAAGGCACCAGCTGGGCCAATTCCCTTGATAAGCTGGACCATCCCAGTTGTGCTGTGGAGGGTGCAAGCGGATGGCAACGGAAGTATGAGAGAAATCCCCCATGTCTATTAGTTTTACAGTTTCCATGGAATAATTTGCGACATCCTTGAATATGTCACTTGTGGTCGGAAGGACTAACAACATAAAACACGCAATAGGTAGTTTGCCAAAAGCTCCTTTAAACTCATGTAGCATTCTCTCTTATGGAAGGACATATATCATTCACAATGGAGAAACCAATAACCTACTGAACTGGGTTTATGGGATTGAATTCATCCTTGCAGGTTAGGATGAGCTGTACTGACATCCAACAAATGAATGGGACTTACCCAGTCATCTGGCAGAGTAAGGCTTGCACAGTAATTGGCATTTGGAGATTGACTGCCTTGGCAAAAACCAATTTAGGTGAGGTTTCTGAGGGCCTGGTGTTGCAAACCCCCTAATTTTCACACTTTCTTTGTGGTGAGAACTCTTTTGATTGAATTTCGTGTGAGGTAAGGGCATCGCTAGTGAGTGTCAAAATTATATAGAGAGTTTCTGGATCTGCCACCAGTGTTCTCATGGCGAAACCGGAGATAGTAAGATTTGAACTGGCAGCATCAGTAAGGAGACCCTTTTGGTAAATCAAATTTACAAAACCCTGCAGGAGAACAGCCAAGTCTCTTCCCCAAGAGTCCTATGTGAACTCCCCTCTTAGGTTTCCATGACTTTATTCCCGAAACCTTTGAAAGAAATGTGGATCCTAGTAGAGAAATCAAACCTCCTTATCTGCCACCACCATATAGTCAAACCTGGACATCATATGTGCTTCTTTTACCAAATCTTTCTGTATACCTCTCTGGCCATGGAAATATTCCTTTAAAAAGTAGATTATGAAAACAAGCTGTTGTAAGCGATGTATTTCAGCACCATAGAGGGTGTTACTAGTAAGGGTTATTGTTGTTATTGCCTCATTTATTCAGTTCTGATTACCCTTTAATTAGATACATCTCTGCACAATCTGCACTCAAATGCTTAAAACACACTTTTAGCTGTGCTTATACTTCAGAGCACTTGGCACAAAATGGGGCACAAAAGATTCATGTTCAAAAGCGACTCTCAACATGAGCACAATTATATCATACTGTTGTTTTTCAGTCTAGGGTTGTGCTTGTCATACATTCTTTCCAATGGCTTTTAATCAATACTTAATACTTAACACTTGCTAAACAGATATGAACTCTGCATCTATGCGGGGGGCGGGGGGGGGGGGGGGGGGGGGGATTTACTAACACACAGAACGGGTCCTCTATTACAACTATTAGAGGCAAATTATTCTTTCTGTGCCCCTTGTGACGCACCGAGCCTCGGGTTGCCGTCTCAATGTGGGTTTGGCCAAAAAGCTCAGAGACAGAGTAAGGGTTCAAAGATACATTTTTTAATATACTCTTCAAAATATCAAGGAGACTTGCTAAGTCTCTCTGTAAGCAGAGGACTACATTCACAATTCCCATAAAAATACCTGCAAAGCCTCTCATTCAGACAGACAGACCCTGAGACATAAACATAGTATTTCCTCAGTATCCTAAAACAAAGAAATAGCAAGTGGTGTGGCCCACACCATTCCCAGAGTCCCTTCTGCCAGTCTAGGCAATAAGCTAATGTAATTCAGCTATTAACCAAAATAAATGTTCTGGGTTTCCGACTTCTTTATGTCAGACCCACCAGCTAGTAGAGGTAACAAACTCTCCAAGAAGTCGGTAATCCATTTACCCTTTTTTTTTTACCTTGTCCACATAAATCAATAGTTTTGAAATGTGTTGAAGTTCGTGTAATCAGTTGTGTGTTTGTGTGTGCATGCAAAAACGGGTGTTGCTCTGCGTTAGCAGTCGCCAATACATGGAAGATGTGCGCCGTTCCTGTGCGGTGGCACCACAATCGTCACACCCCTCAAAAGCTTATGTGAAAACACCTTTAATATCTTTAGTAACCTGGCTATAAACACAAAAGCTTGCATATTAATATCGCTCCTGCAATGATGGGATTTCAGCTCAAGATTTAAAGTTGTCATGAACTAAGCTGCTCTCTAAATACTTTTGTCTTGAAAACAAATCCCGATGCTTACAAAGTACTTCCACACAATCAGCCCTGTAGCATTGTTTAGGCAACAGGACTAAATGACCCATGTCCAAAGCTATTCTTTTTTTTATCTCTGTTTTTCAGGAGCTCACATCAGATAAGAATATAATCAGACCTATGGATACATAATGAATGTCAATGCACACAAATTAATGCAAGTCTGTGTAACCCATTCAGGTGTTCGGAATTAATTCACACTGAGAGACTGGTGATGTCTTGAGTGCTTTTTTACTCACCTTAGAATGTTGCTTGAATGTCTCAGAAAATGTTCCCATCACAGCATGACCGTTCCTTTTAACAGCGCAACTGGAGAATATATTTTTAAGTGCTGTTTTTCAGACTATTACATCTTGTTTCCTGCATTTATGGTGCTGCTGTTCTGCGCCCTCTGCGTAATTCATGCTGTGGTGCTGATTCTAACTTCTCTCCACACGCCACCTTCTGTACTGCTTGCTCCTCTGAGACGGCTCTGTCCAGCATTGTGTGTACCCATCTTTTATTATTAAATGACATTGAATTAAATCCCCCTGTGTGCTTCCTCTTCTTCATATAGCATCGTCTGATATAGTATTGAGCACAGATCTTGTATATTACCATTTCTCACCATTTCCTTTACGTTCAGCAAGGAAGGTGAGGCAAGCAGTGCAAAGAATATACGTAAAATCATTTGATCTGAGATCATGTGAATTCATCTAATGAGTGTAAAGTCAAGGCAAAGTTGACAGATTAACAGGCTGTCTTTGCACAAATGAAAAAGATATGGTGCTCTTATTAAAATTACATTTATGTCCTCCAAGGGTAAAGTGATCTTTCAGGAAGATAAGATGTAACTCATCATTTGGCAGGAAAAGGTAGGCAGAAAACCCACAAGACCAAAAGCCTATGCCCCATATGCTGGACTTGGCATGCACCATTGTTAAAGAAATGATCATTCCTTAATGTTATAATCTTTTACTCACATACTGTATACTGAGGGCTTGCAAAACAATGAAAACATTTGCGTTCAAGCAAGTAAATAGCTTTTTGTGATGACAAACAGAGAGGAGTTTGATGCCCACGCCAAGTGTGTCCAAACATTCATGGGCCAGTTTAGAGTTGGAATTTACAGCAGGAATTCACAAATATGGTAAAGAAGTTTTGCCCCATGATTTTGGAACTGATGATTTTTATTCTGGAGTTTTGTAATCACATCCTTGTTTCATCCTTGATGTTTCACCGGCTGCCTTTCTTCAGGGGACTCTTGTGATGACTGATTGATTTCCATCGGTCACTTCTAAGGACCTGAAGCAGCACACGCCTGCCCTCTTGTTTGGACACATTCCAAAGATTTTTTTCTGACACCCTTTTATTGGCATACCACAAAGAGCTCTTGTAACTGAACAGATTAAAATCAATTCACAGTGGTCTATTTACAGTTACTTCTCTTCTGTGTTTAAGCTCCTTAAAGCCCCAAAATCCAAATTGTACATACGCTTCCTTCATTTTACAAGTTGTACACCTCAAAACAAATCAATATCAGACAAAGAACTCAACAAAGAGAAAAACGTCAAAAAACGCTTCTGCGTCTGATATGTCTGTGTTTTTGAATAAAAAAGGCCTAATAGAAACCCAGACAGACACTGCATACAGTGCCTCAACTCCACCCCTGTGCTACTGTCTGCCAGTCGTGTCACTTTAAGGTTATACATAACGAATCACCTTCCACCAATGCCATTATAAGCGCAACCCATCACAGCTGTTCATATAACATTGCTGAAAGGAGGTTGCTCCCCCCAGGGGATGACGAGCAATTTAAGTGATCGAAACAACCCACTGTGCATGCATTAAATGTGAAAAAGGGGTGAAATAGATGGACACAATTTGCATACCAGGTCACCTTACAGTAAAATAGAAATGTCAGTCACATTGCGTTGGCATCAGGGCATATAGTAGTGAAATTATAAAAAGGTGTTTATACCTTCAAAAAATAAATAAGAGCAATGTTGTATGCTGACCTTGGCTTTAGTTGCTATTGCTGTTGCCTCAAAGGAAAATACACATTTTTGCCTCTGGAGATGCTCTAGGGCCAGATATATACTTAATGAGGAGGATATTTTAGTCAACAATTTCTGTTGCCAACTGTGTTCCCTACCTTACTATCATGCATTAATTGTACCCCGCTCATGATACATCTACATACTTTGTGGTAGCTATTTTAACCAGTAATGTAAATAATTGACACACATTAACAGTGTTTTCTGTTTCACTGCTCTACTTAACGTGTACATGTATCATGTATATACCACTTTATGTTTGAATGAATTATCTACATTTGCCACATGTATGGTGTGAGATAATCTGCTATGTTTCTGATTTCTCCTCCTTTCCCTTTGTTTCCTTCGTTCTATATATCCGACCCCCTCTGAAGCATTAAATACAATGACAGAGCACTTTGACATAGTACTTTAGCACAACAGTTTTGCAAAAGTAGCCAAACCGGAAAAAGTTTTATTTTTTACAATTGGCATTTTTTTCAGTTTTCAGTTCTTTCTTATTCAGAATCTGTATTTCTAAAGAAACATCCAGGGGTGAAATTGTGTGAGTGTCCCAGAAACTTCAGCATTTACGCGCTGATTGTTGCTTACAGATTGAAATACAGATTGGAACAGGTTACCTAGTGGGTGCCCGAATGCAACAAAAACAGAGGCATGTGTCCCCGCTGAGCTATCTGCAGATTGCAAAGCAATTTGATAAATGAGAGAACATCCGCATTTTACCTCATTTTACTCCTTTTTTTGCTGGTATGGCCACCAATCAGTACGTAGTGGGAGCTGTTGGGTTTTCCATTTGTTTGACAGGCAACAATCTGTATGAAGGAAGAAATCCACAGCTTTCACAATGCAGACTACAACTTTGTTTGAATACAGGTGTACTATTCTTGCTATGGTGCTTTGATCAGCGGAAATGTCTTCCCATCTGTCCAAATGTGTTCAACATAATAAAACAGTCTGTTTTTGTGAAGACACAGGGTCTGCTACACACTGAACACTAATGGCATCTACATTACGGGTCCCTCTTTCCCTTCTGCTCAGGATAGCTTTCATATGCAATAAGTGCTTTGCATTTAACGTGTCAAAAGCATTAAATATGCATTTTAACAGCGAACGCTCTGGCTCTTTGCCCCCAGCATAAGTCTTCTGATTTAAAGTAATGTTGCCTTCCAAAGCAGTGCCCTGGTGGAGAGGTTAAACCAACTGAGTGGATGGCCTTGACATCTGATGTCCAGGGGTTGCAATTTGACACAAAAGAAGTTGAAAAACTGATATTATGCTCCACACTCTCCTAATTAGGGAGGCGTGGAAATGTTTAAGTAAGGGAAAATGTATCGTCCATTGGCCAGTCTTGTATCGTCATGAGGGAATTAATTTTTCAGAAATGGCTGACAGACTATATTTAGCCTGCTAAATAAACGGTTAGCCGTCAAAATGATTGAATGATGGAAATATTGATTATTAATGATTTCTGCCATTTCACTGAGAAAAATAGTCCTTCACGTCTATTGAACATTAAAGTTGCAAGTGTTGCCTAGCAAGACATTGCCTACTGATTGCTTACAAAGAATTTCTGTTACAGTAAGTGAACAGACTACATGATTATGAAACATATGAATTAGAAGGCCTTTGTCAATGGCAGCGGCCATTATTCATTTTCAGCTGTCATTATTAAAAATCAGACCTCCAAATGTTGGGATGATCCATTCAATTCAATGGTACATGCTGCAGCATTTTGAAGAGCCGTATACTAATGTGAATTAATACCCCTCATGACCTACGTCTGGCTGCAGCCTTTATCTGCTGTGTTTTACACAACTGATGTAGTTTACCATATCCAAGCTGAAGTAATTTATTTTTTTGGGTGAAAGACATGTGATGCCTGCCTTTTTATTTATTACACATTTATAAATGTCAAGGAGGGTTTATAAACAGATGGAAAGGCAAAATGTGCAGACTGTGAGTGAAACATTATGAAGAACATTAAGGTTTCTGCTGAGATTATATAAAATCTAGGTTACACTATAGTCATAAGTAAAACTTTTAATTTATCCTTACCAATGTCAAATAGGAAGTCATGCACCAAATAGGGGGAAAGTGTATGGAAAATGGCTTTACTCTACAGACAGATAAGTACTTCATACCTCCTCCTCTGAAGTCTTCAGACATAGATGGAGGTATGTAAATACACTGAGACCATTTCTGATCTGTAAGCCGTATTCATGTTAAGTAATGCAGTTTCGAAAGTAGAATTTGTTTTCGAAAGTAACTAAAATATACCTAAAATAAATTTTCAGTTGTTTTACAACAACTAGGTGCAAACCTTGAATGAATTAGAGTGGTCAACTTATTGATACAGGTATGGATCAAGCAGGCGGGAGAGTTGTGCTGTATTCCTTTCAACCAATCAGATTACGGGACAAGAACTAACGGCTCAGTTGTGGTATCTTTGATAGCTTAGCCAGGGGTTATTTTAGTGTAACCTCCAAAGACCATAGCGAACTGATATGCGTGATGATGGTAATAAAAAGACCATTATATCGACACACGTTCACTTCACAACTCAGTTTGATCCCTCTGATTCTCATGTGTGCTGAAACCTCTTCTTTGCTTCTCATCTCTGCACCGCCCTGATGCAGACGTGCAGTTATCAGAAGAGCAGGAAATCTCATTACGGAGCCTGTCACTTCTCTCAGGTGCAGAGAATAATGGAGATTCTCCTTCGTGACACTGCGGAAAGTCTGAACACAGATTAATACTCGGAAAAAGAAAATGATTCTCCAGCTAAACTTTCGACCATGCCTCCTTTAATTGAGTTACAGCTGGATCCATCACTCACTGACTTATCACAGCTTTGATGCATGCATAGTAATCAGGAACTCGCAAGAGCCTGTGGTTACTGCCTGGAGGAAACATCTTGAGAAAAAGGGAGAAGTCTAGCCACCCTGTAATATTCAGGTTAAATGCAAAGGGTCAAAGCCAGTCACAACAAAATGTGGCATTTTAGTATCAGTGGCGTTGAACTCCTGTATGTATCTAAAAGTGATGTGTCCACAAGTTTATACTGAGCTGTATGCAAACAAGCAAATAAGGAAGAAACAAACTAAATATATAAATTACATAGGATAATACTCTTAGTGCCAGCATATCCCTGATTAGAAACATTTCATTGTTGCATTGAGGAATGTGTAGCAGTCTGTGACTGAGCTGTGGGACATTTGGGAAAGTATAAAGAAATGTTTGGGGTCTTTTCATTGCAGTAATAACAATGCTAACCAAAAAAATACATTTCAGAACTGTATGTTCCAGGACAGAGGGAATAGTTGCCTAACCAATGGGATCTCAGCGTTTCTTCCAAAAAAAAACATTCATATCATGGAATTACCCCAAATAATGTAATATACTCTGCAATACGGAAAAGAATGAACCCTACAAGGGCAATTCATACCAACTTTCCTTCAACTACCCTTGTGGCTGTTATGGTCTGTTTTCTCTAGGGACTCTGAACTTTGTTGACCAAAGGGCAGAAACACATTTCAAAACCAAAAGAAGATGTTCTGATACCTCTGATACAGTAGCAAATGGCTTTCGCAATGTCTTTGGTAAAATGTGTGTTTTTTGTGCTGATGGAAGACCGCAACTACTGTTTGGTTAGACATGCACAGGGCACACTACAGCACAGAGATCTCATTAGGCAGGTTCAAAGTGGGAGAGCAGGGTTTGTGGATGCTAACCGGATGCTGGGTGCTAACCGCATTAAATTCATTGTTGGTGCCACTTATGAGGTCCTTCCGACCCCGCAGAACCTCAGTCAGTAGGTGGGTGAAGACAGAAGTCGCAAGTTGTGAATGTGTATTGGCTCATTAAAACATTTCCGTCTGGTTGTTAACAAGCTTGACCCAAGGGACCCAGGTCAGGGACATGCACAGGAGTGGGCTAAGATTGCTCGGGCAACTGCCCGTTTGCCCTCCTCAACCGAAGTTGCCCCCCCGAAGGAAATATATATATTTCCGATCAGGGGACGGGGGCGTGGCAGCAACGGTTAGTGAGAGTTTAAAATGACATTGCAAAATTTGCGATCACATGACGGGGGCGTGGCAGCGGCGGTTACTGAGAGTTTAAAATGATATTGGCAAAATTTGCGATCAGATGACGGGGGCGTGGCAGCGGCAGTTAGGGAGAGTTTAAGATGATATTGGCAAAATTTGCGATCAGATGACTGGGGCGTGGCAGCGGCTGTGACAAAAAATAATGTGTTGCCCCTGCCCAAGGTCACTACACATGGAGACCTAATAAGATTTCAGAATCATTGGCATGTTTGTTTGAGAATAAACAAGTTGAGGTTAACTTTTTGCCGGTCAATGACAGGGGCAGTACAATTTCTTTTGTGCGAGAGGGGCAGAAAAGTAGACACCAGGTACGAACGAACAATACTGGCAAATGGGGCAAAGCAGGGGAATGGAGCTTGCTTGCTGGCTGATAACGGAAGGTAACTTAAAGTTCCACAGTGTTGTGACTGCTAGGAGACCAGACATGGTGTTGCATTCTAAGTGTGAGCACAATGTTTACTTTATTGAATTAACAATTTCCTTTGAAGATGCGATTAAGGAAGTCTTTGAAAAGAAAAAGCTAAAGTATGTGGAACTGGAAGGGGAAACAAGGGCACGAGGTTGGACAGCACACACAAGACCAGTGGAGATAGATGTTAGGGGCTTTGTAGCTAAACAAACCACAACGCTTCTGTCGGATTTTGGTTTTAGAGGAAGGTCATTCAAAGGAGCTTTAAATGAATTGTCTGAGGCTGCTGAAAGCGAGCCAGTGGTTATGGCTGAGGCGTTCACAGTCTATTTGGGGACATGTGATACATGAAGAAGCCTGTTGTAGCAAAAGTTGTTGGGGTGCCAAAATTGACAAGACGTATTTTATTCCCTTGCCCTAATCTGGATCCTTAATCCCAAGGGGGTCATCCACCCACACCCAACCACCCCTTACACTGGATAGTCTGTGACATGCCATAGTATATTTAGATTGATGTTTTGATAATTGGGCAGTGCCTTGTTCAGACACTGAGATGTACATGTGAAATCTTTTCGAGGTGTATTTTGAGGTGTATCTGTTATTGTCCCTGGTACCAGACACCACCGTTGAGCCTTCTGGCAGTGTCGTGGGCCTAATTCAACAAAAAAATGAAAAAGAACGGTGCTCACTTGACAACCCCAGTGAAATGCTCATGAAGGCATATTTGTTGTTGTTAGTGTAGTTGTTAAGTATCTGTATGATGGTTATAGAGCACCCTGTTGTTACAATACAACTAGATTGTTGGGCATATGTACTTGCATGTGGCCCTGAGAGGTCTGGCTGCTGTGGGAATTTCCCAACCAAACGCACAAGGAATTTAACTTTTTTTTCACAGTGTATAACTAACCTTTTTATCAGAACAAATAAAAAGATCAATACACACTTGTACGTGTGTGCTAGTGCCGTGCAGTCCAAGTGGTTTGGTTACAGACACTCTTTATTTTGTAATCCCCCTATTCATTAGCCCCCCCCAACAAGCTCTTGGAGGGAAGCGCTGCATAGTAGGGTAAATGGGGGAAGTGGGTAAGAGAGACTGGAGTCATGGCCCTGGTGTTTCACAAGAATAGAGTCTTAATTAGAATAATCACATGTCAAAGAGAGAAAGAAAGAGAGAGAGAGTGAGAGCGAGAGAGAGTGAGAGAGAGAGAGAGAGAGAGAGGGAGAGAGAGAGAGAGGCATGACATGACTTAGGCTGCTTATTCATGCATTGTCATAGATGTTTCTCTATATCCAATTTTGCAGAAGTTAATTAGAGTGCCTTTATTCGTGCTAAAAAAGCATCGCTCTTGACTTGGCTTTTCCACAGTCCAGGCCTCTTTTGCCCAGAGGGGCTGGATGATTTGTACAAGGCCAAAAATGGAAAGTAATCTGTTTCAGTCACTATTATGAGTGAATTTAGATAAGATATTTCCCACACAGGCTCTTGGGTACAGCATCCCAATGAGAGTCGACTGATGTGTCTCGTGGATTTAACCTCAGTCTCTTTATTTCTGGGTCCCTCTGGCTGCCTTCTCTTCAAACGTAATAGGGAAGGTTAGAACATTATGCGTCACGTGGTTTTCAGTTTTTGACAGGCACCAAATTGAAGAAGTGAGAGCACTAAAAAACAAACCTCTCTCACTCCACAGTCCCAGTGCTGCACTGGATGGAAAATAACCAAGATCCACACACATTATGGTAATGACATGCAGGTCAACCGGACTGTTCCAGTTGGGCAGTTGTTTGCTGAAATATTTTACTGAAAGCACCAACATACACTAATATTTTGGTTAGCACTGTTTTTATAGACTAGCTGTCTGACTCAGTCAAGGAAAAAACTATCCTGTCACTCTTACCAGAGGTAAGCAAGGGATCTGAATGCCTCTATTCTCTGTTTCACAGCAGCAATAAACGGACTTAATTTTATATGGGTGTGCATGACAGTTTATTTTTATTTGTTCTATTTAACTTAATGTAACAATACTGTTTGTCTTTTCTGTGTGTTTACTATATTTGCAGAATGACTTGTGCTCTCTGAATACCCTTTAGGGATTTATTTAGCAGTGATTCACCTGTAAGAGGTTCTGTTGTCTTTAATGGTAAGTTTTTTTTCTCTCTCTCTCTCTCATTTTAAACTGTAAGTTGTCCAATATCCCATGTGACACCCTTTTACTGACAAATATTGCAAAAAAAGGTGTGTCATTATCCTAGTATGAGTAAAACACCTTTAGAAAACAACTGCCAACAATGAGTCAAGGCATGTTGGGTGGGAGGTGCTGTCCTTAAAACTGTATCATTACCAACAGTTATTATGGAAAACAATGTGCCACAACGTCCATTATTTTAATAATCGTTCTACAACCATAACATAATTCATGGGTCAGAACATGAGTATGGCATCATGAGTATGAGTTGTAAGACATCTCCCCAGATAATAGTTCATCTTAATGTCTTATGACATTACTACTGGCGTGCCCAATGCCCCATGGCATGAAAGAATGACAGTATAATGGGTATGTTCATTAACAGACCCCAATCCATCAGTTGAACCTCAGGGTGAAGATCCTTCACATGACTGAAGTTTAAGAGCCTATCAACATGTATTAGCAATTTTTTTTTCTCTGACTTTCTGAAGTTTTTCATAACTGTGTAGTGACCAAAGTAAAAAAAAAAAGAAAAGAACTTGAGTTGCGAAACTGTTTAAAGTGGCGATGCCAACAGTTGCTTCAACTTTTATGCAAATAGACAGACTGGCAAAAATCAGACAGTATTCCAGTCAATGTTACCTGAATTACTGTTAACACAACATTGCAAGACCAACTGCGGTGGTTGCTGTGGTCATTCTGTATTTTCACATCGGAAATTTAGCAATAATGAAAGTACCATCTGCTTAGAGTGAATCCCAGAGTGAAAACCCTTTTTTTTTAAATTTGAAAATGAAAGTTTGTCTGGCCTGTCTCGTCTGCCATGCTTGTGTTTATTTTCAGTGTTTGATGAGCGAGTGGGGATTTGAGCAACAGCAAAGACTAAATTTCACTTTCTCTAGACTTTCACTTTCTCTCAATAGTCTATTCCACAACATGATACAGCTCATTTTAAATACTCCAAGGCAAAAAAACACACTTTCAAACAACAACAACAAAACAACAACCAAAAATCATGTGAAAGCTTCCTGTTGACTCAGAGGCTTCTGTGTAAGTCTTATCACAGCACATTCTCAGCTCCCTTTCCTCAAAATGCCTCATTCAGTTCATGCCCCTGATGCCACCACCTCATTTGTCTTTGTCTGTGGAGATGCACTTACGGCAGGTCATCTTGTTTGTCACATATGGGCATTCAGCTCCCCGCATGTAGCCCCCTGCTCCAATCTCTCTCCACTGACTTACTGACTTAACATAGCTGCCCATATTGAGCTCAACTCCCCCACCCCCCCAAACACACACACACACAAACACACACACACACACAGAGACACACACACACACACACACACACACACACACACACACACACACACACACACACACACACACACACACACACACACACACACACACACACACACACACACACACACACACACACACACACACACACACACACACACGTACTTGACTGAGTTTATCTTTCCTCCATCCTCGTCTCGTTCCTCCCCAAAATAGCAGCACTTCTGACTCATTCATATGTTGTCATTGCTCCCACATCACTTTCTATCTCAGGTCTGAACTTGAGACCTGATGCATTGGCTACGTGAAATTTCGCATCTTTTCAGAAAATACCATGGCCTTCACACTGAAAGTGAGACATATTGGTTTTCAGTGCACTGGCATGCTGAGGGAAAACGTGAAATGCCATAGGAGTGTGCTTTACCCTATGAGTCATTTTTTAAAGGGTGACATCTGAACTGGGGTGGCAAAAATGTCATCAATCACTTTTACCTACTACATACTGCCACGATAAAATCGTTTTCAATAAATCCAGTACATCCTTTAACATGATAACTCCATTTGTTACCTTCTTGCACAACTATGGAATTTACTTAAATCGGCTGAGAGCCATTATTTGTTGCTGTTGCACACATCCCAGAGGCAGGTAGCCTTAAAAATACTCAAAAATTCATCACTGATTATTAATGATTGAGCTGGATTTTTAATTGCTTTGGGAAGCCTTTGTAGTTCTGCTTGTGTTGAAAGAATACAAAGAAACCCAGAAGCCAAGGATTCCTTCAGGGTTTTTTGTTTCCCCCCCCATACACCTTATACACAAACCCTGCTAATCAGGTCACTTTTTTCCTTGTATTTCTTAGTTCTAGCCATACCAAATGTGGCTATATCATCCATAGCTAAGGTGACCCTGTTTAAGACAATTCTTACAGTACAAAATTCTGGTGTGTTCAAGGTCAAACAGTTCTTCAATTTGTGTTGTCCCTCATAAAAATCGGGTTGAATTGCTGTAGCTTACTTTGTTGAAGGTGGGGATATAGGAAACTTGGTCCCGACACCCTTTCCATTTATCTTCCTGAACTGAACCGCTAGTGTGTCTGATTGCTATACTCCCCCAAGCTGGTTATCACACTGGACGGAGTTGAAAGGTGCACCACTTGTAGCGAGAAAGGTGAAAGTGGCAGGCTTACTCACAGGCCCCTTCCAATTACTCACAGCTGCACCAAATTGGTCGGGATATTGACAATGGATTCTGGCTTCAGACAGCCCACTGATTTGGGCCACCGTATGAGTTTGCTGCCCAGTTCCTTCGGACAGGATTTACAGTAATGATGTGTCTAGAGATTCACATATTTAAGGTATTGATTACTGGCCTGACCTCTAAAATACTGCACTGTATTCCCAAAAGTTGAAGTCACAGAGAGCATTTGGAGATGATGTGCTAAAATGTGTCCACTATGCACCGATTTGCCCTTATAAGCATGGCATGGAGGCACAATTGTCATGTTGAAATGTGGTCCAATTGATGTGAGGCCTATTTGAGAAATCTGAAATATCACACCTTATTCCGGAAAAACAACCACTAAGCAGTTAATTTGGACATTTGTTTCTCAAATAATGGTGAGGTTTTCTGATTGAATGGACCATTGGATTGTTTTTAAATGGCAATGCAGGGGACAGCATCTTTATCCTCTTTGTGGAACCGCGGAGGCATCGCTCCAAAGGGCTGCAATGCCGCTCGGTGCCAGTGCCCCCACTGCCCTCATTCTGATGCCCCTGCAGTGGTCCACTAGCTGTTGTAAGCACAAAACTTGGAAACATTTTCGGTTATTACCATAAAGGAAATACCTTTAGTGAATGTAAAATGTTACTAACAGGTCAAAAGTAAATAAAACATCTATTGGAAAGTTTTAAACCACTTTAAAAAAAAATCTCCCCTGGTTAAGGCATTTACGTGTTCTTGCTGTTTTTGGCCCTGGAAAATATGGAAAATATGTTGGATTTCTTGATGTATTTTTCCAGGTCTCCCAAGCAGAGAGGCAATTGAATGTGGCCTTGGTCAGTCAAGGTGCTACTTGAGGAATTCCAAAGGTAATCACGGAGTCACAAATGCATGATGGAATGCAAGTCTCCCATCTGTTCCTAAGCAACATCAGCCAGAGGTGTGCCATGAAGGAATGCATCACCCCATCATATCATCGGCTCTCCCTCACCCATAAACACCAGTCTGGAGGATTCAGAGTCATGAGGCACCCATTCATTTAATTTATTATATCAGGTGAATCCTCCCTTGTGTCATATTACCAGAGCAATTTCAGCCCTTACCTTCTGGAGATGTCTGAGTGTTTAGTATTCTGGGAGAGGTTTTTCTGTAACACCACTAGTAAGACAATACAATAGCAAGACACCACTAAAAAGACAATAGCAATCCCCTGGTAGGAACACTGTCCAGTCCAAGATTATTTTTTTAATATATTTTAAATACTGAATGGTTTTGAATTTTGTGTTCAGTCAGTGCTTATCTTTCTGTACCACCTACAGTTACACAATGCCTATCCAAACAACTATCTTTTCTTGAACTGACAATTTAACATACACTCTGTCTAAAATAAAACACTTCTTAAACTCATTAATATTTGTAAAGACAAAATTACATAGTTGATCTCAAGTCGTTCGGTTGAAGAGACTAGTACCACTTCGGCTCCAATCCTCATCTCATTACTGTTACAAGCTCTTAAAGTTCTTCCAGGCAAAAGCCTCAGGGGAGCCAAAGACCATAACTAATAGCCACTTTAAACACTGATCAAGGCCAAATGACTCATGGAAACTTTGTTTGAGATGAAGCTCTTTGGCCTTTCCATTGCTGCCCATGTGGCCACATAAATGTATCACTGGAAGAGATATTGCAAGGTATTCATGGAAGGGGCATGGATAAACTATTGTGGTAACACTATTTGCACAAGAGGTGACACATAGATAGGTAAATAGATAGATAGATAGATAGATAGATAGATAGATAGATAGATAGATAGATAGATAGATAGATAGATATTGTGAGGAGAATTAGATGAATATCTGTAATGACTTTGAGTTTGACTTTAAAGGGAGCGTTTTCACCCTTTTGTTTGAAGAAAATAACTTGTCCTGTCAAATACATAAAGCCTAATTTGGGGACACAGGTTACAAATGGAGCTTTGCAGTAGGCCTACAGCTACTCTATATAAAAATGGGATCTCGCATTATTTTACTGTCAGCCAGCTACCGCTATGAAATATGTGCTTTAGTAGAGCTCAATGATGAAAATGTATTCTCAGTATGATGAACAGTGACAGATTCAGCAAAAGAAAGAGCTGACAGATGTGTGAGGCATGGTCATGGTGCTACATTGCATCAGGTCCACAACCTCATCATCTGAGAAGGGATTTAAGCCCCAAATGGACTGTGGTCTAATTAAATGACTTGGTTGATGTAATGTTGCTGAGGAGCCCATTACATTACTGTCATTTCATAGTGTCACAAACGGTGCAGTAAACAATAAGTTATGGTTTCAGATAAATACAAAGATAAAAGGTTATGACTTTCAAATTAAGCATATTGAGTATGATTTTTTTTGGACGTTTGTCAGCTCATCACCATGGTGAACGTCAATACTGTCGTTATCGCCCGGAAATGCGTGGGAACGTCTTGTAGTACATGAATCGTTGAGCCACACTTCAAAGTTCATAAAGCAGATCGTCAGTCAGTCACCACTTGAGGATTAGAGGGCTCCAGCAAACTCTGTTTTTGAAATGGCCAGTATCATTAACCTAGCATTTTCCTGCTTTTTCTGGTTTGTGTTCGTCCAGGGACATTACACATGGGAGCCCAGCGGTAAGACAGTTTTCTAGGTGTAATAGAAAAAAAATGTAGTTTTAACGTTTTAAACGTCCTAGTGTGTATTCTTTTCAATAGTTGATGAGAGAATATTACTTTGTAAGTTATCCATAATTTTAAACGTTGCAAACGTAGCGGAACATAATGGAGACTAAGTTACTTAAAACTTCGCTCCAAGTTTGTGCATGTGTTTCAGTAGTCTAATTGCTTCGGTTCTTGGAGAAGCATCTATCCGGCTATTGTCTTTGTTTTATACGGTGGGTGGTACAAATTCCAAGCATGACTTTACTGTTCTGTGCAGTGGTTGTTTAGTGTGATCTACTAATGGTGCTGTCAAAAGCAAATATTCGCCTGAGATGTGGGACAGCCAGGGCTTTCAAGCAGAGCGTGGTTCCCGAAAACAGGCTGTGGTAGTGAAGTCAGATGTGTAGTATACAGTGTCTGAGATCAGAATGGCAATTCTCTCAATTTAGGTTGCAGTAACACAGGCTTGTTTATGTTCTTTTTTCAGATAGACCACTGAAACATACTAGGATGTCTAAAAATGCCGTAGCCTAGTGGCAAGAAAATAGAATTAAATAGACATTTGCTAATCTGCTGCCTAATGAGTTAAATTATGCTTAAGACCTGGCCTACTTGATTTTCAATAGTAAATTGGCCTGCTATATTACAGTAAGAGGCATGTGGGTGTAGCCAGCGCATTTCTTATTACGTTTTTTTTTGTTTCACTCTGGAACTAATCCTTAGAATGTATAGTTTCCTGTCCAGCTGTGCTTATTTTTTTGTGTTCGCGAATGTCCTGCTGAAGTGTCACCCTGAACAACCGTTTATTGTGTTGTGTGTGTGTGCGTGTGTGTGTGTGTGTGTGTGTGTGTGTGTGTGTGTGTGTGTGTGTGTGTGTGTGTGTGTGTGTGTGGTGGCGGCGGACATGTTTTTGGTGTGTGTATCCTTTAATGTGTGGATGGTGATAACGAGACTCTTCTTACCAAGAAAAAGGTTATTCAGACAACCTATTGGGGTTCTTAGAACGGTTGCTACCCCAAGGGTATTTTGTTAGAATCTTTACATTAAAAGGAAAAAGAGCTTATCCTAACAGTCTCTGCTTAGGCCTGCATGGCCTTTGCCTTAAACCCATGTAATAACAAATGTCACAATCTTACATCTCAAAATGTCCCTGTGTAGTGGGAGAGCAAAGTTACAGGTTTGCTTTACAGTATTATACAGTTTACAGTATGTACATGCAACTAAATTATGAGTCATTTAGTAATTTGGGTAATTTAACTGTGCCCCTGCTGTGTCCTATTGACTTTTCTAAAATGTCTAACTTTAACTTGTCGTAAGAATGAAGTGCTCACTCTTTGTGTTTGTTGTGGTCTTTTGCACCCAGCTTTGGTTCACAAGCCAAAGGATTTGTTTGTCAGGGGAGAATTAACTTTGAGTTTCAAAATAATGATAGCATTAAAACTCCTGAATGCATTTACAAAGTGACAAGACTTATCAAATTCAAAATGCTGTGTGTTGATGAGGATTTGTAATTGTTTGTGTTTGTAGCTGTTTTTAGGTTAGCTTGTTTGTTATGAAACTAGAAAGCTTTTCAAGTTGCTCTGTGAGAACACTCTTCAAATATTTGTGCAGTGGTTTCCACCCACTTTAAAATGTCCTCGCCTTATGTTGAGATGATATCTTTACATATGAAAAGCGCTAAAAGTGCAGAATCAAGCATTTTTTTTTGTTATTTTCATAAATCTTTTATTAAAGGGGGATTAAAAATAGACTCACGTTGGAATTGGCACATTGATTATTAATGAAGAGGAACTGAGCCTGTTCATATGGTAACCTAATGAAATCAGTTGACTTGGCACAACTGCTTACTTTAAGGCAATTGTCTCTCCCGCCTTCTCCTGATACCAGAACAGTAGGCATTTCCCTTAAGCTAACACAAATCTCCTCACTTACTACCTTTTCATCACATTTTGTAAGGTATTTCTACATAATTTCTCATGTTCACACGGTATATGACATAACCTACCGGTATGTGCAATATTTAGTCCACAATAACAGTATACAGCATTTACTTTGCAGATAACATCAGTGGGAAACTGTGAGAAGAAAAATAGTTTAGCTGGAGTGCTGTTTTGATAGTGGTACTGGCTATATGATAGCCATCAATTCACCGGCAAATTAAACCACCCCCGTTGCTCAACCGACTTGAGTTTGGCACTTGTGCAACAATGAGGTCATGGTTCAACTCCCAGGAATCCTAGACGGTAATAAAATATATGCTGGCAGGGTAGTTTTTGGATGAATGCATCTAGTAAAGGACTAGGCTGAATCACAACATGAGTAGAGTCAGAGATACCCTGCATGTATGGTAGTCACTTTCTTATTAGTTGATTGTGGCTTGTGACTGACTTGTAAAAGTGACTTATACCACTTTTACGAGCCTATCTGTTGCTTCCTGCATGTAATGAGAACATCTTTTTTGAAGTTATGGTGACACTAATAAAAACAGACCAACTGAGTATAGGCTCTTGTGATTATGATGAACGTTTTAAGCATGGGGAAGTCAATTCAGAATCGGCTCCCATGTGGTGAACTGTGTGTCTGGTGCATTAGTAGTGCATTAGTAATCCCCAGTGGCGTGAGTCATTAGAGGAAGGCTTGGCCCTGCTGATATCAATGTCTTTTTCCAAACCCTTAAACTTGGGGAGCACAGGATGCCTGTCAGCCTTTAGTGCGAATTCTCAGAATTAGGCCACTGTGAGTTAAACTGCTTGGCTATGATATCAAACGATATCAGACTTTTAGCGTGGCATATAGGTTCAGTGGGTGAGTCAGAGGGAACTAAGCTGACATAATTAGACTGATAGAATGTGAAAGAGAGCTCCATTTATCTTTCCTATTCTCTAAACCGGCCCTAGGAAGATGTATCAGCTGTACCAATTTTATAAATTGCCTTTTTATATATATGTATATATGTGGTATCAGTATCTTTAGGGGTTTTGATTACTATTTCTTAAGAAATGTCCTGTCCAGACTCTCCCCAAATTTGCATGACATCTTTTGTTATTCCAGCATTATCGAACCATTATCCACCCACACTCTTTGCATACGGCCTCACCCAAGTTCCAGAGCAGGGCACACTGTGCAATAAGTGTGCCGTCACCAGGGTTTTTTGTTGACCTTTCGTGACTAACCATACACTGTCACCAATGAACTTCTTTAGTGGGCTACAATTACCTGATGGGAGTGTCTGGATGACCATCACCCTGGTTGATTGTTGACCTTTCGTGACTAACCATACACTGTCACCAATGAACTTGTTTACGTAGTTAGTTGTTTAGTGGGCTACAATTACCTGATGGGAGTGTCTGGATGAGGTATGCTCTAATACAACCTCGACTTTGCCTTTATTTGAGGACTGAAAAGGGGTTTAAAAGGACGTTAGATTATTCGTCAGAAAGGGACCTTAGTCACTGCCATGACTCACTGGAGAGTGTATCTGTTGACAGATATGAAAGGAGGGAGAGATGGGCTTGGTCAGTACAATCGGGGATGGCAACGAGTCAATACTTGACTGGTTATAAAGAGAACTGTTGAGTGTTCATGGCAAACCCTTATAGTAACAACAGAAGGCTGTTCTGTTATATAACAAATAAGTATGACCTTTGTACTGAACATGAACCTAAAAACAGACTAACGGGAAAAAAACAGAACAAATATGTTCTGTAAAGGCCTATAGTCATTTCCATGACATGATGATACTAGTCTGTCTTTCTGTGCTCAAAGGGAACCTTTACTCCCTTTTCATAAATTTCTGTTTTCAAAAAAACAATATTAACTTGGCACGTTGTGGGCCACCATCATGTCTTCCATAATAGATTTTCTACTGTCACTTACATGCATTCCCTTAGAAGATGATTTTACCCAAAGCAACATACAGTACAGATACAGTGTCTCTGTATTATATATCATTAGTAGGTGTATGTGTGTTCCCACACACATTTCTGGGTCTTAAACCCATGGTCTTGCTGTTGTTGGCACCTTGGGCTACCAGTCGAGCCACAGGAACATGACACGTTTTCCAGGATGGTTGTGGTAGTAATTACAAATTGTGGTGCAATTTATGATGGCTTGAGGTCTTCCCTTCCAGTTTTTCGCCTGTGCGCAGCATGTTGTTTGCCTTAATGGGGGAGTACGTGTGGCGGGATAAAAGGAGAGGGCTAACCCAGTAGACCTTTTAGTGCCTAATTGCTTAGTCAGATATGTATACATGTATGTAATGGTGAAGCAATATGTATGTAATGGTGAAGCAATGCATATTGCCTCAGTATAACTAGACATCATGTGTGGCCCTTTATGTTTATGTTTATGTTCATTTGTATTTATTTAACAGACACTTTTATCCAACAGGTTAAGAGAGGGAATAGATGTAAATGATAGAAAAAGAATAGATAAAGGCTAGGTGCCAATCCGGCTGCTATTTTGTAGGCTAGAGTAAGAGTCTATAGCTGTGGTCTGTGTCCTTTACCCCATGTCTGTCCCATACTGTAGTGTGCTCTGCATCATGTGGTCAGATTTATGGACTCCTGTCTTTGTAGCTGAGGGGTAAGAATGTAGAACTCTGCAGTGATACAGATACTGCATGTGACCTTTATGATGTTCACGGAGTTGGAATGATGGCAGAATAGAAGTGTGTATTGATCTTGAGATTTAATCAAGAGCTTCTTGTGGCTGTTATATGAACTTGTCATCTCAGAGAGCTAAAGTGGAGAGGCTTTCTATTTATACTGCATTGATTCCACAATAACACACCTGCTCTGGCATTTTAAGCAATATGTACCAATGTAAATACATGGACGCATGGGCAAATATTGGTTCTTGTCTTTGCAAGTCCTTGCCTTGATTTGAAAAATGATACATGAAGTGATTTCAATTTAAAAACTGCAATGCATTCCTTTTTGTCGTTTTGAACAGTGCTTCAGTGACCCAGGAAAATAACCTTTTTCCATTTTCTCCAGAAGGAAATCAGTAAAAATGTTCATAGAAAACTAAATGGGATCTTTTAAAGGGTTTGCAGTTTAAAGTCTACCCTACCAGTTACTGGTGATGAAAGACTGTGCTAACACTGTGAAGAGGATGAAAAAGGGGACATAAACTCTCTTGGTCCTTTGACAAGTCACAACGGAGCAATGAAATGATTCCGAATCTCTGAGGTAAAGCTTTGGATAATTGGCAATAAATGAATTAATTTAAAACCAGTCCGCATACAGCGAGTGAATACTTGCAGCATTCCATAATTTTCTCAAGTTTCTCTGTGGGATTGAGTGTTTAACAAGCAATTGTTTTAAACTAGGTTATTTTTTTTTGTTCATCAAGAGAGCTGAGCCTAGAAGTAAATCAGGTCCCTAACGCCCCCATAAAGGATGAAATGGAAATACAACCCCTCAAGACAGATAGTCCACAGCCTTCTTGTTCATGATGCAGTAAATACAGACATCATCTACTGTTTCAGTTTTTATCTTTGAAAGATGTATTAGTTGATCTGCCTTACAGAGGACAGAGATAGTCATTGACTGGCTACATCCTATTTTTGAAATTATTCTCTTCCTATTGCGAAGAAGAGGTCCCGTTTTTCATTTTTCCATATTCACTGATCCATCCTGCAGGGCTTCAGACTGATGCTCATAAGTCTTAACTTATGTTTTAATCATTCCAGCCATATGTTGCAAAAGAAAGGAGGCCATCTTTTCAGCTAAAGGGCAGAAACGCACTTACAGGGGTTGTTGTGGCACCGAAGCTGATTGATTGGGCTGTATTGGATTATTTGGTTTATTGAACTCTGGACAGTAGATTTGGAATAATGGTGAGAGTCACTAGTGTGGAGGATTTTCACTCTCCCATGTTTGCAGCGGCCCAGAGGGATTTGGCCATCAAGTAATTTTCTTGCCTTCCTGTTGTTGTTATTGTAGAGCATTGAGAGAAAACAACTTCGGTCCCATCAGGGATTTAAGGTAGAACAGATAGTCAGCTTTTGGTAGGACGGGGAAAGTGAGGGGGTTGGGGGTGTGGAGGGGGATTTTTACAGACATGTCCATGTGGGAAAGTCTGAAAGGCCACAGATAAACCCTCCCTTTATCATCACAGGAGCCAAAGTGTGGGTGCCAGGGCAACGGCCGACCTGAAATTAAAGTTAAACTTGTGGTCATGAGAGGGCATGTCTCAAACTGTCTGATCATAGGCAGAGATCTGAGGGCTTTAGGAATGGGAAAAGCACACAAGTCATGGACTAAATCAAGCATTTTATTCTGCCTCAGTGCTAATCTGTGTTAGCATCACAGAGGCCTCAACATTTGTGATGAATTCTAATATCTTGCTGTGTACATCCTCGGGAGGAATTCATAAATCGGTTTCAGCATAATAATCAGAATAACTGCACAAACAGTCCAATCTAAGTGCCGCATTTTCTCCACTAAAACAGAATGGCAAGACTCACTGTCAATTTAGTACCGTAGATGAAGTTGAACATTCTCAACTATTGATTTGGACTTTTATTGGGTAATGTTTATTTCACAAAGCCAGTTGTGACAAAGGTTATTGCACACCCTTATTTATTTTGCAAAGTGACCAAAAGCGTGAAAGACCATGGCTGTCAGTCAAGGTATCCCTCTGTAATCCTTGTTTTTGGAAATTGAAAATAGTCTTGCTCATCTTACAGCTTACACAATATGCAGGGCATACTCAAAAAAGAAAGTAGGTCTGAGGTTTCCTTGTGGTTGAAATGATTGTGCAGTGATTCTTTCTAGTTTGGGTTTGTTTTTCAAAGGTCACGCAACTAAAGCCTCCCTGAGAGAGGCTCAACCAACAGAGCCTAGCCCTGACATTGATTGAAACATGCCAGGGCTTATACTGAATGAGGGACAGCCAGCCCGTACTCTTGCATCAACAATAAGTCTGGCAGAACCCCAGTGTTGTGTAATTCAGACCATTATCCAAATGCAGGTGTGTAGGGAGCGAAACCAGGCAAAGCAGAAGAGAAAACACAGAAAAGAAGAAAAAAAGAAAAGAAAACGTACACACACTGGGAAATGTGTTTGTTTTTTTTATAAATAGACTCATCATATTTCTGGATTTTGGTGATGTAGTGATGGATTTTTAATAAGGCTGGATTTGAAGCATCTTGGAGCCGTGTTTATTCATAGTTCTGGTTCTTTCCTTCACTAGAAGAGCATAGTTGCTACTTCACTTGTGTCCTAAAAAATAAAGTTGAAAAAAACGAATTCTGAAAAAAACTGACAGTGTAATTAATGAGAGGCAATTCACTACCTACTCTGTTTGTCATAACAGGTGGGAGGAGAATACGTTAGAATTAGTCAGTAGTTCCTTGTAGTCCTCTGTGCCAAAAAAAACAAATAGAGCTCGAAGGTTGCATGTCTTGTACCGTGGTAAGTGTTATCCCACTCAAAACATCCGATGTTCCTTGGAAAAAGCCTGTAGAGGATCTTGCGAGGAGGATGGGAAAATGTGATTTTCACTTCCTTTTACATTCTGGCGTAAGGCACTCCTTAGAGACAGAAGCTGAAGCTGAGTGGTTAGAGGATCTATAACAAGACCACTTTTGAGCCACAGTTTTCATAGAACTCATCTAAAACTAAATCAATAATGAAAACAAAACCACGCAATTTCAACTTGTGTTGAAAAAGAGGGTTTAAGAGGGTTGAAATAGAGCTTTGGATTTCAAAGAAATGAGAAAAAACTAACTTTGTTACTCGGGAGATTCAACACTGAAGGAAAGCTCGAGTGCTCCCTCGATGCCTCTCCAGCTGGATCTAAAGACAGCCTTTGTCATTGTTGTCATTATTGCACTGGAGTTTGTTTTGGGAGGTGATCCAGACCTTCATGTTGACATACTCCGAGGCCCCTTGCGGCCCCCAAGATGGACACATGAATAGCCAACCTGCAATGTAATTTAACTCTGGGTGGCTGAATCTCTTGACTGCTTATCTTCCCAGGCTGAGGAATGTAAATAGAAATATCAAGGACTGCTGCTCTGACAACATTTAATCATGAGCGAAAGCAAACCTGCTAAGACGACCCAAGTTCACTTGGCAGGATTAGACAAGATCCACAGCCGCATAACTTGAGAGAGGCTGTGTCCACATGGAAACCGACAGAACAAACCGTCAGGCTGGTATTCTCAGTAGGGCTTCGGTGGCACAGAGATGGGGGGAGCATGCCTGACCTATTATAGTTGGCGCCACATGGTGAGGCGAGGAGGATTGTGGGGGGACTGGTGGTACAATACGGGCTTGATGCATACGAAGATGCTGAAGGTTAAATGAACCCCTTGCCCGTGGGTGGCTGTCACTCAACTGCAAGGCTGTGTGCCAGACTACAACGTCTCCCACTGCTACAGATCAAGCACCTCACAGTGTGCACAGAAGCTACCGTATTGACACAGCAGGAAAGCTCTGGTTTGCCTAAAACACACCTCACTGACACGGCAGACTTTTTAGATGGTTCTATAGCAGTGCAACAAAACAAGCAAAAGCACTGAGCATCTCTGAAGACACTCTAATGTTCTTTTTTCCCCTCAAAATCCCAAAGGTTGAAACTCAGGGCTGACCTGAATTATGTCAGGAGAGCACTTTAATAGATTTTGTGCAGAGGGCAAAAAAACAACCCACATGCCTATCCACAAACACACACACATGTGTCAGAACTAAAAACATGTATCTGACTTTCTCCCTCGGAGCAGATGATGGCCAGCCTCGCCTGAATATATTCCATCATACCTGTGCCCTGAAGAAGGATGAGGGGCCCTGCAAGGCTTTACAGGAGAGATTCTACTTCAACATTGACACAGGCTCCTGTGAGAGCTTCGACTACGGAGGTTGTCAAGGCAATGACAACAATTTTGAGTCCTTGGAAGAGTGTGAAGAAATGTGCACAGTGAATGGTGAGCAGTTTTTTTTTGTAGATATGCCTCTGTAAAATATACACTATACACACAGTATGTTTGCATGTATGTTTATGTATGCATGCTGTAACTGTTTAGTCATTGATGAGTGATAAGTGATGGATGATAAGTACAAATACACAAATATGTGAAACTGACGTCACCCAAGCCAATCAATCCACCCTGGCAATAAAAAGGGCAGATAAGAAGAGTGGATCCGAAGTTCACATACTAAAAAAAAAAAAATCAAAGTGCTTTGATTCATGAGTCAAACCACCACACAAAATGTTAACATTTTATAACATGTCTTTATAGGTGCAGGTCTATAGCGACTGTAATTAGTCAATAAGTGTGCTGTTAGTGCGGCAGGTAAAACATAATTGCAGGTGATTTTTGCCTGACAAGCACAGAGGCTCTGTTGTCAGCTGAGTGCACAGGACTGAGACAGGTTATTTACCTGGACAGCATGTGGGCTAGAAATGGTCTTATTTATTTGTGGCCCAAAAAAAACTGATGCTCAATACTGATGTGCAATTTTGTATTTTGCCCCCATGTTAACTCACCATGAGGACAGAGCTTTCATATGCCTTCATGAAAAAATAGCAATTTCCCCAGGGTATTTCTGTGTGTTTTCTGACCAATACTCTCCCCTCCCCTCTAGTCCCCTATCCTCCTCTCTCCTCCCCTCTCCTCTCCTCCCCTCCCCTCTTTAGCGTAGCAAAAGCCTGGTTCCGCAGGAGCATTTGCTGCCCGCTGGTGTTGTGAGTCATATCTCATTACCCCATCCGGTGTGGGTCACTGTGATCCGGCCGGATCCTCTCCGTCCTGACGCTCTGAATCCTCTCTGAGAGGACCCCTCTCAGTAATCACTGAGAAGCAGATGTCATGTGACACAGAAGGCAGAGAGCCCACTGACTCTCCTCTGCTTAATGCATTAGTACAGTTGCGTGAAAAGAAGAGGGTATGGAAACAGGCAGAGACATACAGAAACACACAGTAACTCACAAACACACACGGATGAGCATTCATGTGCACACACACACACACACGCGCGCACACGCGCGCACGCACACACACACACACACACACACACACACACACACACACACACACACACACACACACACACACACACACACACACACACACACACACACACACACACACACACACACACATACAGACCACCCCTTACACACACAGTCAAAAACAAAAAGACCCCCCCCATCCACACACACACACACAAACACACAAACCTTCTCCAAGCAGCTTTTCCCAACAATGTGCCCCTTTGTGAGATGACAGAAATACTTCAGAAGGTCAAAGGAAGTGTCCCTGAAGAGAAGCAGCTCTCAAACTTCATTGTTAAGAGGGATCGGTGCCTGGCTTTCTCCCATGTACAATCTCTTTCACTGCCTCACTTTTTAAAGATATGATTTTCTTTGCATTTACAGTGAAAGAATTGAGAGTATTTTGACCTGCTCCCATTGATCAGAACCTTCATTTACATTGTCTGTGCAGAGTCAGATATGCCAAGGGTCAAATTGGATGGACCTTTGTCCAAGTGGGTAAGATTGCAGGAGTGCAAACAATTTTAAGAGAGTTTTGTAGTTTTAGAGATTGTATGAATTCAGAGGTTGAGTTATTTTTGCCTCTAGATAGTTTAAAGTTTTACAGTGCTTGGACAGGTTGTCTAGTCTGTTAGGCGGTTTTCCGCCAGCACACTCTGATGTTATTTGTCTCCCCCTAGTGTGTGTGTATCTTTCGTCTGTGCGTGTGCGTTTAGGTGTGTGTGTGTGTGTACGTGCGTTTGTCTTCTTACCTGAAAGCTGGCCTTGGAGACTGACCCAGTTCTTTTCCTGATATTCTCGAAATCCATTTTCCTGAAATATTGAACTCCTTATAGCCAGCCTGAAAACAGTCATGTCCTTGAGAGACAGTAGAAAATATGCACAGGACCGTCATAGTGATGTATTGGGGCTGGTCACCAAGAAAGCACTATCAAAATACAATCCCTTCACTCAGCTGACACTTGAAGGAGTCCTTAGCTGCAGAGATGCTTATCTGAATTATTCATTGAGAGAAAGAAAATCGGTTTATGAAAATCAGTTCTGACCACTAAAAGGAGGGCTAGTTTTATTTACTTTTGGTTGAAGAGCTATATTTGTGAATTTCAGTGTGTGTGTGTGTGTGTTTGCTTGATCTTTGACCAGCAGATAAACTTAATAGAGAAAAAAACGACTTATTATTTATGCAGAGATCAAAGCCTGCATTTGCTGTGACGGTTTCAGGAAGAATTGCTTCCGTGGCTGAACATGTGTTGTTCCTTTAAATGTAAATGAAGGAACTCCATTAGATCTCAAATCATTGGAGTTCACATCAAGTTCACTATGACACGTTTCACAGCGCTGAGAGTGTTGCCAAACACAGTCAAACACACTTATGAGACAGTAGTAGCTATGATTAGTCCACGGAGCGGACGTCCCTCAAATTGGACCTCCTATAAATCTCATGTCAGCAGTGCACAAGGTCTGGATTATTCCCCATTTCAGATGGGATTAGAAGTGTCTCATAAAATGATTGATAGCCACTTAACTTGAATATTTTAATTAGCAATGGCCATAAATAAATTCTGCATCATGGAGTAAAAAGGAGGCAGGATATTAAGTGATTTTTATCTATGAAGCTCTGGAACCTGGCCAGTCACTTTATCAGCAGGATATGTCCTATAGATTGGGCTGAAAAATCAATCACTTCAACCTGAATGTGGCACGCAGCCAAGGTAATTGTTCTGGAGCCTTCAGTGTCGACTCTTATTGCAGACCTTTGCAATAAACACAAATGAGTAGCTGAAAACTTAAGGGTGTATATATGCACAATGTCATACTCTGATACAGTTCACACGCAGGCTAGTGTCCTCTGTAGTGATATCACTTGTCAGTTAATTAATAATATCAAGTGACATGAATTTCATTTTGCACACAACTCCATCAGAATGTATGTTATTGTTAGTTAATTATGATTGTTATAGTGCTTATAATGGTTATAGATTCTCAATCATTCTCTATAATATAACCTACTCATAGTTGTGTTAACCCTAGATTTCCAATTCCAAGTCAAATTTACTTCTGTAATATACGTAGAAACCAGCATATAAACCCAGATAGCCAATCCCATGTGACTAAATGCACTGATTCCGTGAGTGCTTTGGGACTATGGCGCAAGGTGCAGTGCAGAATTACAGCATGCTTAAACCGCGGTGACCGTAATGTTCAATTAGCCGTCAGCTTGTTAAGATGGCTTGTTCACTCCATGAATAGTTATAAAGTAAAGGCCTTTTGAGTGCCATAGTCATAGCCTCAGTTCCCATAGAGGCCAGACTCTCTTGAGTAGTAGACTCAACCAGTGTATTTGACTCCAGTGAACTGCAACTCGCTTGGGGGTAAATATGTCTTGTGTTCTCTTGTAGAGGAAAAGAACCCCTGCTCTCTACCAGACGAACCTGGGCCCTGCCGAGGACTGGTGCCCCGCTACTTCTTCGAACACAGGAGCCAGGGGTGCAAGCGCTTCTTCTATGGAGGCTGCTTTGGGAATGCCAACAACTTCAGGACCATGAAAGAGTGCCAAGCTAAATGTCAGCGTATGTACGTCACGGCATTGTGCCTGCTCAGCCAGCAGAAACACTGCTCATCATTCACATTCTACAACACATAGCTGCTCTCTGGCCTCCGGTTGCCCTCCGAGCAGCTATTGAAGTCTGTATAAATGCCTCGGGGTAGGATTTCTAAACAAGTCCATACTGTTGAAAGGCCTTTATGCTCTGAAGTGGTGTTTTTAGCTGGCTAGTGTAAGCCTGTGTGCTAGGGGCCATGATAGTGGTGGGACAAAGTAACTGACAATTTAAGTGCAATACATTTTTTTTTTAAAGGAAAGGCAAATGAAAGGCAGGTAACTGCTTGTTAAATAGACAAAATATACATCTCTATTTCACCACTGTTGCCAGAGGTATTTTAAAGAAGGGTTCTGTAACATAATAGTTTTGGATTGATGCTGAAAAATGCTTTCTTTTCGTAGCTGATGTTTTTTTTTCAGGGGCAACTGATCAGTAATATGTGTAAAATAGTAATCTGTTATATTGAATAATATACTTGGTATCTAAGAGCTTACAGAAAACATCTTGCCCTTTTAATATGATTCTGCCCAATGATTGTTTTTGTTGACAAAAATACATCACCCCTAAAGGTTATGCTGATTGGCATCCTCCCTACCTAGTTCAAAAAAGGTTTCTGTGTGCCAGTGTTTCACAAATATGACATTAGAGTTTCAAACAAATTAGTTTTTATGTGTCACAAAAAACAACATAACACAAAAAATTTGCAGTAAAAAATCGCTGTCCTCCTTCAGATCAATTTAGCTCTCCATGTCACAGACAATGATCTAGGTCCACATGGCACACATGATCAATCCAACACATTGGCTGTATTTTAAACGGCATGGCACTTAAGACACACTTCTCTTCCTTTCCATTGACGGGACATAACATGGCATAACACTGGATGTCTTTACAAAAGTTGTGGTTATACTCATACTCATTGGCCAGCATGCTGATGCATGAATACTATGTACTCTAAAGTGGACACATCATTCTCCTTGCACCCCTTCACTATTTAGCAACACACACAGTATAAACACCTAACATCAAAGAAAGATCATGATAGTCTTTAGCACAAAATGTGTCCATAGCCTCCACCAGTGTGAGTGATATGGATCTCATAACCTCTGAAATTCAGTCTGCCTAGCTTGAGCAAATATAGGTACTTTTCAGCAGATACCCCAATGACAGGCAATTTTGGCACAGCTTGAGAGAAAAAAAAAATCATATTTGTGCATTTGCTTTCCGCAGTATCACACTGCATCAGACCGGCAACAGCCTGCATAATAGCCACAGGCTATCTTTATGCGTTGCCAACCCGATGTCAACCTCTTGCTCAGACCCGCTTCCTCAGCCACTCAAACTCTGGGCTGTTAGTTAGGTGGCTAATAGCCTCCAGGGTATTACCGCTTTAACAGTCCTCACCTCAGTAAACATGCCCTGAATCTAATAGCCTTTCTTTCCTCTTCATTCTGTCTGCAGAAACAGCCATTCAGACTGACACGGGTGGTCTAAAGCCCATTAAACAGGAGGTTCCTATTTTAGCCAGTAAGTTGATGTTCTGGTATAACTGTGCTCTATACCCTTAGATGGAAAAAAAAGCATTTTCAAAACTTTAAGATGTTTGTGGTATTGATTAAACTAGATGAAATAAGTTGGTATTAAACTCTTTTAGATGTTGTCACGAAACCTCCTGCGGTAACCACTCGTGCACCGGCACGCAAGCTGGAAGCTGAGGGTGAGTTTCTCTCATTCAGCATCATACCTGTCCAAGCCTGTCTTAGGAAATGATTGTATTATTATTTCAGTGACTCTTCAAGACAGTGGGTTTATTTGCGTGCCTTCATTGTGTTATACTAAAATCAGAGCATATACCTGCACATAGGAAAATGCTGACGACCATGGGCTTGCCAGTTTTAGAGTCTAGAGCCCTGAGTGTTGAAGGAAATGGGCGCTGAAGGTGACAAATGAAACAGAAGCTCGTATCGGAATGTCAGTGATTCATTGCCCTGCAAGACTCAAGTGTGAACAGCATAAAGCTTAGATTTGTATTGTTGTACGTTTTCTGGTAACCCTTCATATCGCAGACCCTCTAGTTTCAGTGTAACTATTCCGTCTGAGAGACAAATTATCATATTGTAACAGCAATTCGTTTTTTTTGTATTTAAATATCAAATCTGTTGACCTACTGTAATATAAAAACAACATATCAGAGGGTTGTAACTCTTTGTTCGTTGTAATACACATAACAGTGTTGCTACACTGTATACAATGTGGCCATGGTTCTTAATGTAAGCATTGTGCATTCTTCCTCTGATTTCTAACAAATACAATCTTTTATTTTAAGTCATTACAGAAGCTCCTGTGAGTGAGGCTCATACACAGGTACCCAAGTCGGAACCTTTGGGTAAGTCTCTCTCCACCAGCATTGGCCCCTGTGGAGGGACTGCCTGATGTTGCATATCCTCAGACTGAGTTTCTGAGCGACTGTTCCAAACAGTGATTTTTAGAATGCGTTTCATTCGCTGCGTTTGTGGTCATGAAATTTACCGAGTTTTTACTGAGTCTCCTCATAAAATGGTCCTGCTCCTTCCGTACTGTGAAGTCACTAGGTTCCAATTACTTATACTTTAAACTGAGCAAGTACCTGCACATAGGAAGGAGGATGATCTACTGTGAGCTTGGCAGTTTTTAGAGCTGAAGGAAACAAGTTGTGAAGATGACTAATGATACAGAGGCACGTATTAGAATCTCTACAAATCACTGCATTGGTGGGAAAGAACAGCAAAATGCTGTGATTGTACTAGTTTATGTTTTGAGGTAACCAGTGCCACATAGGTCCACCGTATCATTATGTACAGTACATTGAGAGACAGTAAATCATCAGAACGCACCAGCCTTTTGATCATATCTGTACTTATATAGCCCTGATCAAAACTTTAATCAAAGTTTTACATAATTTAAAACAAGTAGCTGTTTACTCTTTGTAAGTCAATGTATTACACTGTTACACTTGTACTTGTGCTTAAGACTAGAGTTACACTGAAACAAGGGTGACGTAACATTAGGCATTGCCATTTTCATTAATGAAAGCTGAATGCCTTTGACCGTGTTGTTGCTGAGTAATAAGGGTCTGTGTGCTAATGCCAATCATCTGTAATCTTTTTTTAGATGTGGTTACAGAAGCTCCAGTGATTGTGACACGCTTTCTGCAGCAGATTACCGAGGCAGCAGGTACTGTAAGTCTCTTTCTCCCAGCCAGGCTAACACCTGTAGAAGGCTGTCATTGGATATTCGCACTGTACTCTGTTATTCAGCAACAGTCCTCTTCTGGGTTTTTCTGTCCTAATCTAATGAGGTGAGACAGAGTGCTCGCTCAGCTTGCCAAATGGCCTGCGCTTTTGGAGGTCAAGAGGTCGCGGCGTCACCATCATTTCTCCTTTCCCCTGCGCTCATTTGACAGTGATGCAGAGCTCTGAGAGTGACTGTCAGCAGTGAGCATATCAGGCTTAACTGCTGCAGAGATTGTATCACCTCCGCAGAGTTAGTGAATGTGTGTATGTGTGTTTGAGAGAGAAAGAGTGAGAGAAATAGATAGACAGACAGATAGATAGATAGAAAGAGAGAGAGGGAGGGAAAGAGAGAATTAAATAGTATAATGCAAATTATATATACTGTTTTCTGACAATATTATATTGGTAAAGATCTTTTAATCTCATAAATAGTGTGTAATGGGGTCTCAGATATGCACACTCAACACGCACACACAGACATACACCGACAGACTTTTATACTCATGCTTGTATTCATAAAACTGAACTGCCATCTTGTGGACACTACTGCACAGTAAACCACCCAAAAAAATGATTTGTTGTTGTTGTATAAGTATGAGTAGTTGAATTTGTACTGGCGGTGGAATTCAATTAAGTTGTTTTAGTAAATTTTATGTTGCGGGTTTCCAGGTCTCAACATCCCCCATTTCTGTCTGAGTCCCATTGACCGGGGGACCTGTGATGGCACTGAGAAGAGATACACTTACAACCCCAAGAAGAAGAGGTGCCAGCTGTTCCGCTACAGCGGCTGTGGAGGAAACAAGAACAACTTTGTGCACAAACGCCACTGCATGAAGATGTGTATGAAAGGTAATGTAAAGTACATGTGGCTCGCATCAGGGCTGCTATGACACAGGTCAGCCTTAGTGTCAAAAGGAAGAAGTTTTAGGAAAATCTGTATGTCAGTTTTCCTGAAAAAAATAATGCTTGTTTGAATGGTGGAGATGCCGCCATTCGTTTGTGGGGTTTGTGGTTTTGTTGGGTATTGTGGTGTGAGGGACAAGGCGGTCACCTCACGTTCTTGGGATGTGGCGATTGGACTGGTTGGTGTAATTTGGAAAATGGGTGCAGGAGTTTTCCTTACAAAAAAGGCACAGAAACTAAGCACATAAAACAGGCACAAAACACGGCACAGAAACAAGGCACAAAAACAAAGCACAAAGAAACAGTATCCACACATCTAGATACCCAAAATTTCACCTCACAGCAGGGAAAAGTTTGTTTGCTTTTACACCTTTTCATGGCCTCTCATGCATGTCTCTTCCAAAAAGCTCTCCCCCCATGCTTGCATTAGAAAGCCTTAAAGAAGCATTCCGGATCGATTGCTATTCGCTAACTATATGCTAGCGGCTAAAACAAACAAAATCGCTTGAAATGTGCTGACTTTGACATTATGACAAACTAGTTACTCAACAACTGTCCTAACACAGTCAAACATTAAGCAAGTGCAACACAAGTCAAAGCAAGACGGCAAATAAGCTACTTACTAGTTCGGCAGACAGTATCAGGCATCAGGCAATCCTACATTTAGCAGTTATATGCCTATGGACCCTGGTATGGCAATGGCACAGAGGCGATTCTCCATATTAAAAGTCGTTATTTTAAGGTAACACTGCTTATCCTAACCCTAATCCTGAAGTATAATTGTTGCATACTGTTACTTTAACATAGGCTGGCAACTTGGCTAAATTGGTCCAATTAGCTCCCCTTGGAGCCAACAACTGTCGTGGGGGAGCCCAACCCCAACCTTTGTGGTGGGTAGTCAAAGTCTGTTAAAGGGCAACATCCCTTTCTCTTGCCATGTTAAGAAGGGAGGGAATTCACCTCAAATGTGGGTATAGACAAACCAGACATTACTGAACCTCAAAAGGTTTTTCTCTGAAGGGAACACTGGTGTACCTCAAGTGGCTTTTCATCAAGAATATGTATTGTTTGCTTCAAAAGAGTTTGCTGGAACCCACAAAGTCATACAATGTCCTACAATTACATTTAGCAGACACTTTAGTTTAAAGCTTTTCAAAATGTATTGTTATTTTACAGATATACATTTTATGAGTAAATGTGGTCATTGGCGTGACCATGTGTTTTTAGTTGAGCCACAAGAATGCATCCTAGATGTTAAATTGAACTGAATGTCAAAAGAAATGTATTTTAACTGACATGCATCATGACCATATTAGCAGATATTCAGATGGTATCAGACTGTATCAAGGTAGCTTCATGTTAGTATCATGGTTTCCTCAAACAGTATCTTTTCATAACTGAAAGGCACAAAGTACAGTTACATGGAAAACATAGCCATTTAATTTTAGATACGCTGAGCAACATATTGACATTTTAAAGTCAGTATCTCTTTATATGCAGGGTTAGGGAGTAACTAGTTACCTGTAATGGAGTTAAATTACAAAATAAATGTAATTGTAATCCATAACAGGTACTGAGAAAAACATGTTATTACAATACAGTTGCTAGTCTAAATGTTGGTGATTACTAATATAATGTATTTATTATTTTTATCTATTTTTTACATTGTAATAAAGTGGAGCAATGAGTTAATTTTTGCAGCGCTCTACCGCCCTCTGTCATGTTGCACTCGTATTGCTGTTCTTTTCATTCATCTTTTTGAATGCGCACTCATAACACTCGCTTTTGTTCTTCTTCTCTTCCCAGGTCACATGAATATGAGGGTCATTCGGATCAAGAAAAAGAACTCTCATATCTTACAACCTGACAATTGAGTCTGAAGTCTGGCTATATATGATACAAGACAGCACTACCTTTCACTACCGGATATATCTATTTATATCAGTACACTGGGGGTCTTTAGCCAATTCAGATGATGAGTCCTAATACTCACATCATAGCTTCTCAATAATTGTATTGTATTATTTGTTATTTTTCTATTCTTTGTATTTCACTTGGTGTGTGTATCACCCCTCTTATTATGCACTAAATTGTATGTATTGTAATACATTTTGATTATATTAAAGTTTTTTTTGTCTACATACATTTGATATGATCTCTCTCTCTCTCTCTCCTGATATTCTGTGTTATAAGAAGGTTTTATTTATTCCTGTAAGTAGACTACTGACACATTATCTAATTGTTTGAGTTTTTAGGAGTAGTAAGAAGCAGTTACTCCTTACAGTATGCCATATGCCAAATGTATTTTTTTTTGTGCAGAACACTAAAGGTTTTATATTTTGCTATCTAAATGTTATCAAACAACTGTAAACCCCAGCAACCCTCTGTTTATGCAGTTCATTGGTTTTAATATATAATACAAAAAATGCAACGCAAGGTGGCAGTGTTGCATTGTTTGGCTACTTGCTTGTTTCATACTCTTTGGTCCCTCTACTTTCCATTGTAATGCATTGACACTGACTGAATTTGTTAAACTAACCTCATTGAAAAAAAAAAAAAAAAACGTAATGCATTACGTCACATTTTAAGATGTCAGATGCATTTCCGTAGGTGATAATCAGTCTTTCTGATTGAATAGGCCTGAGTGTACTTTTTGAATATAAATCAAGTTACAGGCTTAAATGTATTGACTCGCTTGAATATATGGCATTGACCAGAGTTAAACAGTGCTTTGGAAAGTGGACTTCTACAATTTGGACATTTGCTTTGAGGCGGGGAATATCTGTGATGTAACAGGAAGCCACTGTAGTGGATCTCTTACAACCTGAGAGCAGTCACCGCTTCGCACTGTGCATACATCTCTCTCCGGACGAGGGACACTGCAAGGGGGATTTTGCGGTTACCAACGCCTTCGACATTTTAAGGAAAGTGGCCAATTATATGTCATAAGTGGAAACAAGGCTGAACTGTACATGAACGGATACCCAACTTCATATCTGGTTTGGATATAACTTGCAGGTAAGATCCAACATGAATGTAATTGATGTTGCTTCGCTGAGATGTTTTGGCATCGAAAGTATCCTAGGAGGCTACATTTCGTGGGGACTCCCTATCAGTACAAGTGTCTGTAGTACGGTATTCCAGCCATACTATTGTTTTAATTGTAAAAAATATTGTAAAGAAGAAAGTATTAAGGTTATTCTTTACTTAACTTGTATTCATTTAGTAAAGAATGTTTACAAATCTAAATGCATTATCAGTTATTCATACGTGATGTCTTTTCAAACGTTTCAATTCATGAATGCATTTATTATGTAGGTTGAGGGGGAACACCTTTGAACCAAAAAAGTAACCAGCTCAGGTCACATACTGCAGTAAAGCGGGGATATTTAATTTGTAATCAGAGGGGGACTATGAGGTCCTGAGAAAATACTCTTTAGAAATTGCATATACTCGGTCAGTTAGTGAACATTTTGACAGTCAGATGAGGCAATTTGGCATTAACGTCTAATCTTAGTCGCGTTTGGCTGGATATGCTTTGTCGTCACAATGTATGTTTTTGTGCTCGTGCGCCTAAAGTGACTTTGAAGAGAAGCTGTTTATCTTCATTAATTGACGTCTGTTTTCATATCCGAAAGGTGTGCAAAATAACATGCGTTTATTTTTCAATCCATTCATATATAAAAAGAAGCATTTGTATATTCAACGTACGTTGTATCAGTCCATTCATGTTTGTGAACCAGTTTTTGGAGACGGAGCTGACGTTACTGAATAATAGACCTATAATGTCAACAAACATACCTGTTGGCGAACTAGAGCGGCTTCTTTGGAATGGCTCCATCAAGTCAATGTATTTGAATAGCAAACCTGATTCTTGTTTGATATAACTCTTTGGTACTCTGTAGCATATACTGCATGTAAACATTTCAGCATGAAATATGCAAGTCGTTTTTTGACGGGTGGGATTGTCAGAAGAATGATAATTGAAACTATAACTGTAACTAACTGTACAAGACATTATTGGGCCCAGTCAGTTACTGTGAATTGCAATATGCATCAGATTGTAGAGAACAGCCAATCACTACTGGCCCAGCTGTGTGTCTAGTATAACTGGAACTTTTCAGTATACATGCGTGAAGCTGCCGAGCCTATAGTCGACACTATGGCTTGGCCGTGTGATTTGAGGAGGCTTTAAATGTCAGGAAAACAAAGAGGTCCCATCGGTTGCCCCACATTGCTCACAGAGCCCTTACCATCACCATGATACACAATATATTTGAACTAAACTGATCAGAATGGACCGTTACGAAAATGCAGTGCATGGGCTGTATGCAAATGGGACCTTTAGATGGATTACATTATCCAAGTTAAGTTTGTCTGTCTATGTGTGTGTTTGTGTGAGTGTGTGGTGTGTGTGTGTTTGTGTATATGTGTGTGAACACTGGTTATGACCTGGCCTAAAGTTAGTACATCATCACAGTAACACTTTGATAGTTCTATGTTGTGTTGTAATTACACATGGTCTTACTGAATTTGATTTGTATTTAGTACAATTCTGGAACGGCTTACCAAGAAATAAATCCAACTTGCCCAGTTGTTGTTACACATTGCTTTGCTAATGCAGAGGCAGTGATGTGGCAGTTAGCTTGTTAGCTGATGTGTTTGACAACGTCACAATGGTAGAAATGCTAATAATAATATTTTCTTGAGAAACATTTTCACTTTGGATGAGCCAGTGTTTTGACCACTGCATGCATAGAAAGGAGTTCCTCTGTGTCTTCTGACTTAATGTGACTGACATAATGTGGCCTTGTGGTTTTGAGTTTCGTCCCTTTCGGTTAAATTTTGACTGCAAGTTGAATCAACCTAATAAGTTGTTGAAAATTATTTATAGAAATGTATTGTCATTTATATTATTAATTGAATGGAAATTGAAATTAAAGCATGATAGGGGGAACATGTACTTTATGTGATTAGAATCATGCAATTCAGGTGCGTGAATATGTACACTCTTATAGTGGATGTAGATGGGAACGAGAGCACATTGACACACAGACACACACACACACACACACACACACACACACACACACACACACACACACACACACACATACACACACACACACACAGATAAACTAAACTTGGAGAATAGACATTCACTAACCCGCGGGATACCAGAGAGATGAAAGCAGTGGCCGAATGACGTGTGTAGAAGAGTGAAACTCATTCCCTAGTCATAAAAGGTAAAGGTGGACACATGCACTTGTGCTCTTTTAATCATAGCTCAACGTCCTTCACAGGCTCTCTCCTGGGTCCTTAGCCGTCACCCATTCTAACAACACCATCTCATTTCCCCGCTCTCTTGGCTTTATTAGTTTTCCTGTGTGTTTGAGTGCATTCTGCGCATAATTAAACCCCTTATCCAAACAACAGGGCTATATCACTCACCAGTCACCACCGGCCTGGCTATAGGGTTACATCAACTATTTACAACTATTACATTAACAAGCCATTTGCAAGCCCCTGGATAAGTTCCTTAAGGGGTGGGAGGGTGCAGAGGACCTAATTGAAAATTTCCTGCTAGTCATTTTGGTGATGTAAACCTCTCTGACACGTTTTATGATCTTTCAAATGACTGTACATGTTGGTAGGTTCCCTAGTTTCCCAAGAGGACCGATTGTTTTGTTTGAGTCCCATTGTGTAATATCATCACATAGCTGATGACAGCACAAGAGGGTGTTGTTTTTTTTCTTTTTCAAAATGATGAAATAACCAAACCCGTGCTGTGTGGGTAGATTGGGGCACCACCAGATTTTCAAAGGGTGCTCCAGAGGAGATGTGCACTAAACAAACTGACGAGTCGGGGTGGTGGTGGTGGGGGGGATGGGCACAGGCCTATCTGATTTATATACTGGGAGGTGGCTTCTTCTCATGGCCTGGGGAGGAGGGGGTTCAGGGATAGCAAGCATTTAACAGCCCTGTGAGTCCACTTGGGTATGCATATAGAGAGGCTGAAGCTTATCCATTTCAACATGTTCTTTAAATGAGAAAGAGAAGCGGATTTGTCATGTGTGATGAGAGAAGGTAATTATTGCATTAGTAGTCACATTTGGGCTGAGTAGCTCACCAATGCACAGATCTTTAAATAAAAACATTTAAAAAACCTTCCTGAGCTCGGTGCCATCTCACTGTATGTTCACTTACGTGCGAAGGCTGACATGTTTCTCTCATTTGAATCTCATCAAGCAAAGGTCATTCGAGGTTTTGTTTGTGCAGTGTTGTGTGGCACATATTTACAAAGTACTGTCAGGCCACTGAAAGCCGATCAAGGCTGTTTAGGGTCTGTGAAGTGAGTGGCCCAGGCCAGTTCAAGTTCAGGGTCTTTCTCTCGTACTCTGGAGGGGCAATTCCTTGTCTGTCTAAAAACAGGCGTGAATTTGATCAGGCTCACAGGGTTATTTTTGTCACTGGAGAGCCTGCAGGGCTCTGGCGAGTGACACGAACATCCGCACTCTCTCGCTGTCTCTCTCTCACTTTGTCTCTCTCTCTGTCTCACTCACTCCCCCTCTATCTCCGTTCCCTGGGGCTCAAGTCATATGGAGCGTTGGCTGAACATGGGCGGATATTCGTTGGGAGATCGGTTCTTGTGAATGACCCCACCACCCCCACCCCACCCGTTCCACTCCCCACCAGCAGTACTCCCCTTCTGGGTATTTCTTTTTCCATTTTTACAATCCGACTGTTATATTAACCACTGAGAACACATTTGTGATTGTTTGTCACTCAATCCATCTCCCAAGCATGGGACTTCTAAGTTAAATTTAGCGGTACATGCTGAACTTATGAGACTCTCGGGGCTCACAGTACCTGCAAGAAACATCCGCTGTTGCCCTTCACTGGGCATGAGAAACTAATATAGCGTCCTTGCACACTCGTTTGGTGTTGTGTCTGTCTGCAAAGAGATGAAGATTTGGGGGGACATTTATAAACATTTGGCATTGCTTCTGGGAGTTGTTTAATGATTTGAAATTAAACTTGTGGCAGCACTGTTTAAGAGATTGAAAAGATTTGGCAGTTCACTGTTTGCAAGAGGCAGAGGAGGAGGAAGTAGTGTTATGATATGATTGTATATGATGTTAATGTGTGAGATCACAAACTTGCCAGAGATGACAATGGGTATAAGGAAAGTGAGAAAGTATGTGTTGAATGAATTGAAGGTTATTGTGAAGTAGCCGGTGAAGATATTAAAGTCAAACACGGACCTGACAACAGAAATGCAATCAACTGGCTCTGCGGGTGTTTGAGATATCACTGAGATAAATTTGGTATCGACAAGCTTCCTGGAGGCCACAGGTTATTTCAACTGTGCAGAAATAGATGACACTTATAACCCAAATTACAACCCCAACCTTAATATAGACTAGGGCAGTTATTAATTCTACAGGTGCTATATTGGTTGAACTCGTGCTCATTTTATTTTCGCCCTCTGTATTTGTTTTGCACATCCAGAATAACCCGGCGAGGATGTCTCATATTACTGTCATTCTTGGAGAGTGTGGAGAGTGTGTTAGCATGAACTGGTTGTGTGCGTCCGCAGTTTTCAACTTAATTCTGCATGGAGAACATTCTCTCAGAGGGGAGGGGGAGGGCTATTGCAGCTGTTAACAACACAGGGCAGAATGGAGCAAATTACATAAATACCCTACGGACTGTACCATTCTTGAAGACAGACTAAGGCTTTGCAGTGTATTTTAGACGGCTGTATTTTAATACTGTTTATAACTCTGGACATCTGTACTCCAGCCGTCCTTCTGATGTGGTGTGGGGAATAGATACTGTCTGTGTGCACAACTAACAAATAAGTTGGGACCGATTTGAAAGGGAACCATCCCTGGTTTTGAGCTAAATTGAGGTCACTATGAGAAACCATGCTGTTGCAATGGTTACCAGATGCTTTAATTACACTGGCCATGGAGAGCAATTAAAATTGTTCATGGCCAATTTGCACCCTGATCATTACGACCACGGCTGGAATCTAATGGTCTGGTTTATTATAACTTCTTGGAATGGAGTAGACATGAAAAGATTAGCCCATTATGACAGCATATTGATACTTGAATACCATGATTCATCATCAGGATACTGTGGCTATTTCTAGGCATTGTCTTGAAGCAGCATTAATAAAATAGTTTCTGAGCAGAATGCCATTGTAGTGGGGGACAAAAATAATTAATTTGGGGGTTATTGATGTCATGCGTTTGCCCTGGTTTTTTAACTACATGTGGAAAGCCTCCCTGCGTTGCCCTCATGAAATAACTTAATAGCCCTTGACAGCAGTCCCTACCACAGCACATTAAAGAGGCAATTACCGCCATATCCTCCTCCATCCTGGGAATCCACTGAAGAGCTTCTACACACGCAAACACCATATAGACTAATGGGTTTGCTTTTGTCTCCGGCTGCTCTTATGAACAATGACAGGTATTCCTGAACATGCGTAAAGGCTGGCAAAGGCTGGCACTAGCAGGCGAGGCTTGTGGACGGTCACTGGGAAAAAAGCTTGGCATCTGGATTACTCATCACTGTTGTTGGTGGGAATCGTGTTTATGAGCTTATCTTTAGAGCCGTCCCTTCGTTCGTTCACCCACACATGCTGTTGAGCTGCCCACAAGCTCACAAATGCCATTGTACTTGAACTTATAGGTAAAAAAAAAATGAAGAGTGGTCCCTCATCTCTCATCTGATGATTGCTGCATTGCCTTAAAAAAGGAGGATGGCTGGCTTGGCTGTTGCACTCTTCTTTGACTCTGACATCTGGTGGTGCCTGTGGCAAACACTGAGTCAATGTGAGCTTCGTGCCTGGCTAATTCAAAGTGTTGCCGGAGCCACAGACCCAACAGCCACAAGATTGGAATCATATGAGCCTTTGTATAACTTGTAGGCACATAATACAAAGAAGTAACATTAACTTTTGCCTGAAGCGATCTGACATCATTTAATTAAAACCATAAAAGGGCCGATTGCATCTATTTGCATCAGGGGCCTTTAGAATGGCCTGGATTGGAGAGTTCCTCAAATTCTAGCGCCCACAGCCATGGCTCTCGTCTGATGCGTGTTGTTTGGGTGGCCTGCCTGTGACACCTGAGAATGCCAGTGTGCTCTGGGTGGGACACCTGGTGCCTGTGTCTGCTAGTAAAGCACGTCATATCACATTCACGCAAGCGTGCTGTCATTCACCTGTGAGGGAAAATGATCTTACTGTGGGTATCTGCAACACAAGTTTTACTGAAGATATTCACTGCTTGTCTGTTCCTGTTTGTCAGTGTTTGTGAATTAGTTTTTTATGCTATATTTAATTGTCGTATAGTGGTATCTGTGGTAAATGATGATTCACTTTAAATGTGTATTTTTGAATATCGAGGGCCAATCTTAGGGAATGTATTCATTTTGCTTTGTTTGAATCTTTGAGTATATTTTAAACCTTTAGCCTCTACACAGCTAGGTCACATCTGCCAGTCAATTAACGTTTAAACGCTGCATTCGAATGCCCCTTTTGACCTTCACATATTAACTTCTATTGAAACATCATTTGTTTACTGAGTCATCCATCTAAAGAAATAAAGTTATTTTGAAAGGCACACAGAATAACAAAAGGCCGTCGTGATCAATGCTGAGCATTCCCACCAGAAGACAACAGACGAAAATATAAGCAATGGGCTTGTTTTTGTTCAAACAGGTACACACTTCTTATCAGGTCCGCACAGAATCGCTATTACAATTACTTTCTCCTAATGCCAGTCGCAAATTCTGTAAATATTGTATCTGCCGATTTGCCGAAGTGTCAACAGTATGGCTGATGGTGATAAGTCTATGAGCACAATCACAGGACATGAAATTGTAAAAAAAAAAAACGTTACGGAGCACACCGCAGAAAACCCAGACCAGAATAGGGGGAAAAAATCGCATATCTCTAAATGCTGCAGAGGAACTTGCAAACATCCTGTGGCTGAGAGAGAGGAGGATGTTGACAACATGCAACTTTGCCTAGAGATAATGGGCTCAGTGGAGGGAAAAGTCACAGACAGAGCCGACTCCATGTAGGCAGCACAGGGAAATATTCAGCATGAGCGTATTTGGATTTAGGAAAGCCAGTCAAGTGACATAATGAAAGTAGCATCGGCGTTCTTCAGTTATTTTCTATGAATTTGATATTATCTTTATGAATAAGTATATTTGTATATGAATCATTTGTGTTTGTCAGTAAACAAACAAAGTCAAAAATCAATACAGGACTAGAGTACTTCAAAATGTAGATGTGATCAATCTGTTATGTATGCCTTTTGACAAGTACCACTGTAATTTAAAAACTTATATTAATATAAACGTATATTAGTACAAAGAAGATCCTTGTTTAAGACTAACATTCCTCAAGTGCGTAGCACATTTGCCTTGTTAAGATTATCTGGGGTTCATTGGGTAATGCTCGAGCTGTCATAATCTGGCACTTATAGCGGTTTCCTTTGAGGTTTCATGTTAAGTCCTGCTACTGCTAATTAAAGTGGCAAACATTTTGTTAACAGAATGGGTTTAAAGCTGCCATGCTCTCAGTAATTATAACTGTGACAGTCCCTGGGGTTTGCTTACACAGATGTATTGCAGTATACTCACAGCATGGGGCAATGATGGCTCTCACATCTCATAGAGTGCAAGACAGAAGATTTTATAATAAGGATCATTTTAATGGGGAGTTTTTTGCTCATAGTTAAATTAATGTTCTACTTCACTGTTAAATGCCATATGGTGTTTAGATCTTTCTATGTGGTTCGTTACATCCTAATTGGGGTTAAGGAAGGCCATGGTTGACACAAAGAGTCTATAAATCTATTTGAATTCATCCTCTACCTTACAACGAGGTCATCATCACAAGCCCAACTTCATTGCCATACTTGTGTAAATCAGTAAAAAAAAAAAGCATATACAAAACATGTGACAGCCCAGTTCACATTTTCTCATCTGTTTCCAATTAGCGTTGCCACAATATTTTACTGTCTTGGTTCCAGTTCTTCTCAGGAGGGGCTTGTGAATTCTAATCTCAGGCAGATCTGGCAGTCAGCCATAACCCCCATGATTCCCCGACTGATGTTACCCCCCCAAAGAGGACAAGAGCGGTGGGGTAGGGGCACTGTTTCAGTCCGAAAACTGATAGACTGATTGTTTTGAATTTTAACATCTTCAAGAGATTAAAGGAATATAGAGGTTTACCATGAGTTTATGTGCTTTAGTCAATCTTATTTAGCCTGCTGCTATGACTGTAGGAATCTTACTGAGCTCTAAGAGGGGAACGATTATGTTTCTCTAAAGCATTTTATTGAGTGTGCACTGTGTAATTCAATATTGCCCTGAGTTTGCCAAATGTTCACTGCAGGAGGTTTCAAAACCCTCTGTGTCATCACTTTGTGCTCGGACATGATCTCTCCCAAATGGACCTTTCTGCCCAGTATGTTCCACAAAAACTGTACCTACATTTCATACTGGTTACATAATATCTGTCTGAGATAAAGAGGTGGTACTGTGTGTGTAGTGATATGGTGAGGTTGGAGTGGAGAGTACTCTGTCCAAGCACATTGTCATTGCGCTGGACTTGGCTTTGCGGTTATCTCCAGGGTGTTTTTGAAGCAGCGTTTTTCACATGAGAGTGCGTCAGCCGCAGAGTGCATGGAGTCTGTCTGCGCTGCTCCACGGACTGTGACGCCGAGAACCTACCTGCAGCTGTGCAGCCATTAGTGCAGTGTGAGACGAGGTGACTACAGGAGATAGAATTGGGTTTTTCCCCCACGGGAAATGCATGCGTTCCATTACTGACCAGAGAACATCAGTGGAAAGTGAGGCTGGTTCTTTTAACGTGGCACGGTTAGCAGCACTTAATGAGGGAGCAGAAATCTCTGATGGGATGGTGTTTTATTGAACCTTCTTCCATTATAGGTCAAGAGAGGATCACTGGAAATGACGGAAAAGAAGATGGATCACTCCTGGATGCTCTCTCTCCTTCTACTAAGCTCTGTCTCTGAGGTTAAATGCTCTAATTTGCTTTATATATGGGGAGGACAGATGTTTTATATATGGGGAGGACAGATGTTTTTTCATGTTGCTGTAGATGGGAAAGAAAAGAAAACGTTTTTGTAGTTCTGAATTTAGCATTTTATGAATCAAATTTTTGTAACCATGTTAATGTATGTTTCTTGTGAGTTAATGCCAGTATTGTTTCATTAAACATTTTTTTTTTAAATTTAAATTTTAAAATTCTGACAAGGTGATTCTGAAACAAAGTGACGGTTGTTCATCTGTAGTTTGTAGTAGTAATAGTCATGATGTATTTTATTAAATAGTGGCCTATATTTAAAAGAGGAAAAGCACATTATGTCCAGTTTGTCCCCTGCTTCCAGGAAGTGCTACAGATGATAAAGGTTAAAGGGTTTCAAGATGTCAGTTTAACACCAGGCAGCTGTTCTTTCTGTTTATTCTTATTTGTGAAGTGGTATATTTTGCTTACATGAAATGTTTGATAAACACAGTAAGTCATGTTTTCATAAAGTTTCTTCAGATTTGCCAAAGATGGCTAAAATTGGGCAGACATGTTATTGTTACCATATATCTTCCTGAGTGATGACTATGCTACTTTTGGATGGCAGACAGAAGAAGATTACATACATAATAATAATAATTATTATTCATTTTATTTTTAACGCACTCTTCATTCAGAAGAATCTCAGAGTGCCAACATGCCAGTGTCTCCCTGGGAATGTTTTATTGTGTGAGATTGATGATGATCAGATGTGATAGTATCATACATGCGGCTGCTCTGTCCTACAGTTTCAGTATTTTCACTTTTACATCATATCTTGACACAAAGTTGACTCACGAGGTTACTTTTATGCTGTTAAACAGCAATTGTTTTGTGGTGTGATGAACAGATTCATTTCTGTTTATTTACCAGATTTATTGTTCTTATCCCAGGTGTGTGTTATTGCAAGCCCTGAGGCCAATGGAAGCCAACAGCAGCCGACACACCATGTGTACAATGAGATCACCTTCACCAGGAACAAGATAGTGACTGCCCAGTTTGAGTGCTACCAGAGGATCATGAAAGACACTAGCGAGCGGAAAGGTAGAGCCGTTATTATTATGTAGTTTTTATCAATAAGCATAGCCACAACTTGTATTGACTTTGTTTGTCTGTTTGTTTCCCTGGGGCCGAAGACTGTAACAAAATAGACAAAAAAATTATAAATTAAAATGATGATAATATCTTTGACTGATGAGTTTTTAAGTATAATTTCCCTGTTCTGTCCATCAAATGAAATGGGCTTATCGCTTCAGTACTCGTGCAGGCAGGATTGAGTTTACTCTAAAAATCCTTTGGGAGAGTCTTGGAACCCGGAGGAAGTCTTTGGACATTCCGTAATCATCTCATTAAGATGGGAAACATTTAGCTATTTGCTTTTTCAAGCCTGTAAAAAAAAAAACAGATTGCACAAGGGCAGGTTGTTGTGAAATGTCTCTTCACTGTATGCTGGTGGGAAGACAGGGAGTAAAGGTCAAAACATGCCATATGTTATAAGTGAATACAGTGTGTAATGTTATTAATAAAACATCAGCATCGGTAAACGATTGAATGCGTGATTTGAATAAGGATTTACAATGTGCTGTATATCTACAGTAGGTGCATCTAAGATGTGCAAATAGTCAGCTAGAGCATTACACTAAAATAAGACATCAATTGTCAAACTAGCTATTATTTGAACACCAACCCTAAAATGGTAACATTAGTGTGTAGATCAGTGTCAGATTATTAAAACAGATGCAGGTTGCACTTTTCGTTAAAGATGAAGCCTTCCCACTTTACAGAGTAAAGCATGATCAAACTGCATTGCAAATTTCAGTGAAAATACCAGACATTTTGCTTTTGTGATGGCTCTTTTGTCCGTTTGAGGCCTTTCCCTTAAATACCACTCGTGAAACACATTGTTTTGGAAAGTGTGTCATAGCCGGTGGTGACGCTGGCCTTTTTTTTGCTCTCGCCCTGCTGGGCAGCCGGTCCCGTGTGCAACAAGACGTGGGATGGCTGGCTGTGCTGGGACGACACAGAGGCGGGTATTACCTCCGAGCAGCACTGCCCAGACTACTTCCAGGACTTCGACCCATCTGGTGAGACTGAAGCACAGCACACTGATTCACTGAGGCAGATTCACCCAAGTTGACCCAGTTACAATGACACCACAAGGAACAGTAAACAAAACAGCCAGCGATGACTTGTCTTTATTTTTCTTATAGTGTCTGTTATTCTAACCATTCCAGATAGTATGTTTTGTGTTTTTGTGTTCTTGTGTTTATTTTTCTCAAGTCTGTAGACAGATTTTGGCTGTACGATTAGCACATCATTTCATATTGTTAAATCGACTGTTGTAAAAATACACATGAGGAAATGATAAACATCCAATCACCATTTTGAAAAAAAAAAACGTACTGTACGCAGTGTGCACTAAAATCAGCATGCTGATTGGCTAGAGCTACACCGTCCTCTCTCATAATACCATTTTGTACCTCAAGAGGCACTAGTGAGTCACTCTGTAGCCTAATCAGCAGGGCAGAGCAACGGGCTGTCATGGGCATAAGCCCACACTATTAGGAATGGTGTTATTCATCTCTAACTGAGGCTAAAGTATCGACAGGTAAAATGTTTGTTAATTCGTAGAGAAATGAAAACCCAATGCTCGCTGGCGACAACTGGCAGCTTTGCGTTATGAAACACCCATAACATTCTGAAACACCCATTAAAAGCGATACCGTAAATATGACTTTTGCAGCGATATTTTGAAGCATTAAAATGACAGAAACACAGTGCCTAAGCATAATTTAAATTGAAATGGCTAGTTAGAAATGCACCATTAAGTTATTATTCAAACGACTTGACGATAAACTGGGCTGTGTTTGTTTGTTTGTTGTTTTGTTTACTAGTGGCAATGGTTACCTTTTAATTCAAAGCCAAACCATTTCAATGGTTCAGACATAGAACCATGTTCTAAACATGTTTTGATGTGCATCAGATGTCGTCAGGGGGTGTTGGCCTTTAGGTGAATTTACAACAACCCCCATAAGCATGGTTATCCTGTAGCTGGTAGCAACAAGTAGCTCAGAAGCTAGCCCATCGGTTAACTTTAATGGTTAGTTTCCCAGCCAGCTCAAAAGCTCAAGTGCTTAAATGAAGACCTGTTTTAATTAAATATCTGCCACCTTGGCCGGCAATTTGTGATCTGGACTTGGTTAGATGCAAACCTTTGAATTGGAATGTTTCATGACATTTCAGAAGTCCATGGGAACACAAGTACAGAGAAGAATGCATGCTAAGAAACGCTCATATTCTATTTAAACAAGCAGTTTTATTAAGCCATTTTACAAACTTAAAAAACACTGTTGCAAAGAATGTGGTGAAGATATGTTTGCATCTGTCTCGTTTGGAAACAGAAATGGTCACCAAGATCTGCACTGACCATGGAAACTGGTTTCTACATCCTGACAGCAACAGGACCTGGTCCAATTACACCAGATGCAATGAGCACACGAAGGAAGGCAGAATAGTATGTATGGCAAGCATGCAATTCATTCCTAATTTGTGCTCCTCAGTGTGTGTACATTATGAGATTATGTCAGCCATGTACAACCTGTTGGTTTTAATTGGCTTTGTCTCCCTCTTATTATGTTGCAGACGGCACTGAACCTGCTGTACTTAGCCTTAATAGGACATGGCCTTTCTCTAACAGCCTTGTTCGTTTCAATAGGAATATTTTTCCATTTCAAGTAAGTGAAACATTAACTGCATCATTACACATTAATATGTATGTTATATTACAAAGTGTATTCTTTATGAATGTTCAATTTCAGGGATTAAAGAGTGATTTCTCTCTTTCTTTTAGGAGTCTAAGTTGCCAGAGGATAACCCTGCACAAAAACCTGTTCTTCTCCTTTGTTTTAAACTCTGTCAGCTCTATCATTTGGTTAACTGCTGTGGCGAACAATCAAGAGTTAGTCCAGAGAAACCCAGTAAGTTGGAACAAAAAACCCTAGGCCACTAAATAAGATAAAGCAAACCTTACACTTCTTTGAAAGAATCTATTCTAACTCAAATTCCACAAATGTTCCATTACAGAGCAGTTGCAAAGTGTCTCAGTTTATCCACCTTTACCTATTTGGGTGTAATTACTTCTGGATGCTGTGTGAGGGGATCTATTTGCACACTCTTATTGTGGTGGCAGTGTTTGCAGAAAAGCAGCACTTGATGTGGTACTACTTGCTTGGCTGGGGTAAGTCTCACTAATTGTTCACCATTCAAACATTTTAATGCATAAACTGCTATACCTACTTACACCCGTGTTTTCTGTCATCTATCTTAGGTTTCCCTCTAATACCAGCTATTATACATGCCATCGCTCGCAGTTACTACTACAATGACAAGTAAGTGAATTAAATCTCTGGTATAGTTTTAGATGAGTTACTACTGAATATGAAGCAGATGCCTACCAGCTGGTCTGTGGCAACTGGAAATACCTCACATGCCAGAATTGAGTATACAGTATTATGTGGTTTTGATTGAATGGTGGACCAAAGATGGACCATGGTTTTACGTGTGACCCATGAAAGTGTTGGATGGAAATTTAGTTAGAGGAATGTCAGCAGTTATAATATTTTACTATCCTGGCGCAACTAGACCCGATTTCACCTTGTGAATAGGTTCTGAACTCATTCAACATCTTTGGACTTTGCCACCCTCATTGGCCACTGGTTGGTAGGCCCTGTGGTTCATCATTCGAAGAATATTTCCAGACTATAATCCCAGTGAAAACTGAGCTGGGAGCAATAGGTGGACGGATCCAGGCTAATATTTTACCGGGATCTGGACCAAAAACTGATGCCTAATTATATTATTCTTTCCCAATGAGCAATTATCCATGGAGTCTGCACGGAGTTGTTTATACTCATTTTGTATAATTTCAGCATAATCTGTCATTAGGGACTGTTCCTCTTAGAGAGTGCTTGGTGTCTTCAAATATTCAGAGCAAATCCAATGTTTCCTTGAATCTGACTCCTGTAAGCAGCTTAGTGTGATCCCATTGGCATTAAGCTAATTAACTTCGGCTGCAATAGATCACACTGTATTTTGGGACTAAAAGAAAAACTTCTGTTTTCTTCCCTACATTCACAGCTGCTGGATCAGCTCGAATACATCGCTACTATATATTATTCATGGCCCCATTTGTGCGGCCCTATTGGTAAGCCAGCATTGTTTTGTTTTACATTTTTCATTACCTAATAAAAAAAGTTTCAGTGTGTATGTTATGAATGACTCAGATTATCATGCTAAAGTTGCTCACGGAAGTATTCTGTCTCCTTACCTTCCTAATTAGTGCATCCAAGGATTTATTCCTTCCCTCTAAAAACATAGATCAACAGAAAAATGAAGTGAAAGGTTTCCCAGTGCCGGCTTTTGACCCAGTTAGCAAGTATAGCCTTGCAGGCAAGATGGCAGAGAATAGCATTAGCCACATTAGTGTCATACATCTAGTCCTGCTTAACACACAGAAAATAACACGCCCTTAACATATTGGGCACTGTGTGTGAACTTCTCCACAGCAAGCCAGGAGTAAAAGTCCTGTTCGGAATTAATTGGTTTTCTGCTGCTGTTCCAGGTGAACTTATTCTTCTTGCTGAACATCGTGCGGGTCCTCATCACCAAGCTGAAGGTCACCCACCAGGCCGAGTCCAGTCTGTACATGAAGGCGGTGCGAGCCACACTCATCCTGGTCCCTCTGCTGGGGATTCAGTACGTCCTGCTGCCCTACAAGCCAGAGGGCCGTGTGTCTTCAGAGATATACGACTACGTTATGCACATCCTGATGAATTATCAGGTAGGACTGGGCTGTCGAGGAGTAGGAGCCCTTGTTGGAATTTATGACAGAGTTGAGTTGGCACACAATTGCTTGGGTTACAACATTGCTTCAAAACTAATTAGCACTGAGTTGTAATTCAGTGCAACGCTACAAAAAGAACTGGAGCCCATTCTGTGTTTCTCCTTGGGGTGCAGTTCCTTTAACTTTGCCATGTTCCTCTACAGTAGGCTCTTTTGTTGCGCTTTTGAACCATGAAATGTTTGGCAGTCCTGCCAGCAAGACTGTTTGTTGTGTTTTGTTTCTTGAATCTTTGGGACAAAATGGAAGCTGTTCCACTCTGCACTGTCCCCAGTCGCCCAGAACACGAAGTACACAAGTTGTTCTGTTTCATATCTGGATATGTTGTTATGTCAGGAGCTAATGATGTTGAGCGCTAACGCAGTTGTTGTGGTGACCAAGGTCACAGAGACGTAAGCATTGGCTGTAATCAAATGCTGAGTTTTAAATAACTTAATTTCTATCAAAACTGATGTGTGACGGGTTATTTGTTTGTGTTGCTAGCATTTGTTTGCATCTCTAGTGTGCACCCTTGTGCCACTGAAATGTAGTTTTAAACAATGAATTTGAGGTTTTGGGGTCAGGAAACTATTTTCTTAGTCTCATCTTGTGTATTAACTTCCAGATAAGAAGAGAAATAATCTTTCATGAGTGATAAGGCCACAGGGAAGTGATCCGTAGCACAGATTGGAGATGTGAGTCCTCTGAAAGATTCGCTGCAACAGGGGCAGACATGTTGTTTGATCACAGGGAAGAGTGGGTGTCACCTCTCTAAGCCAGTTGAGGCTTCATCGGCAGCTCTGATTTGTCAGCTGACATGATGTCGCTACTCTATGTGTGAAGACATGGCGTGTTTTTTGGAATATCTGCGTACCATGGCATCCACAGTATTGAGCATGCCAACTGCCACATACTTCTTCAACATATGGTTGCCATGCTATCAGCCTTAAAGCTACTGCATAGAGACGTGGGATCAGCTTCTGTTGAATTTGGCTACCCACATTATCATTTATTAATTGTACTCGTTCTGTTTTCTGGAGTGAATGAATTAATGTGTCAGAGAAAAGGTGAATGATTGCATGCCTGTGGGGGTTTGTCTAAAGACAGATTGCCCCTCATATAAATAATGAATTGCATTTCCTCTACATGAAGGCACTAGAGAAATGTTTTCATATAACTCTATGATGATTGGAGGAAAGAGTTAGCGAAGGCACCATCTGTCATCACAGCCTGGTTGCCTAATAGGTCATTGCAAAAAGCAAAAAACAGCAAAAACACAGCAAGTTGCCTGATGCCTGATTTGTGCAAATGTTTACTGATTAAGGCCTTGATTATACTCGCTTGCAGGCGCACACATAGACAGTTGTGGACACCATGGTGCATATAGGTGTTGTACTTTTCTAGTCTGCTTTGAGTACGCAGTTGGTGCTCTTGTAGCAAAGTGGCTGCACAGTCACAAAGAATTGGAGGGTACTTAGATGTCCAGTTCTTGGAGAACTCACTGATGCCTGTTTTATTTTCCAGGGGCTGCTGGTGGCCACCATCTTCTGCTTTTTCAATGGAGAGGTAAGATCTTTTTAAAAAGCCTCACTGACAGTTATCCCTGACTTTTTTTTTCACTAATAGTGACACTGAGAATAGAATAGGACTTCCTCCCCCTCTCCTCTCAACCCGTGTGATTAACCTGCAGGTCAAACTCAGAGTTCCATTCACAAAACATGGCATGGGAGTCTGTGGTCTCCTGGGCTCCTCTCAGACTCACAATCATTAAGACGCTGGCAAACATCCTCTCTCTTTCTGGTTTTTCATCCCTCTTTCTCATTCTCTCTCTCTCTGTCTTAGTCTCTCCCTTTCTTTCTGCCAGTGTCTCTCTCTCTCTCTGTCTCTGTTTTTCTCTCTCTGACTGTCCCCCGTGCTGTTTATCTCTCCCTCTCTCTCTCACGCACACAGAAACTCAGAGGCCCGCAAACACAGCTGTCATGTTTTGTCAGGCTCAAGACTAAACAAGGTTTTCCTCTTTGTGTCCAGTTAAACTACAAACCCTGTCAGCAGTAACAGGACCATGCTTTTTTTTTTGCCATGGGCGTTTACAGGTCACAGGTTAATACTGTAATTACATAATGTGAAGATAGCTGTCAGGGAGTGGCTGTATGGTAATTCTTATGAGCTTTAAATGTGTGAGCAGCTCATTAAAGCAAATTGCGAGAGTGTCAAACTCTCTTTATCTCCCTGTGGGCATTGCTACCTGTGTCTTTTATCTTTTCTAATTGTTAATATTGTCTGGTCTGAGAGATGTCGTCCCCTCAGGAAAAAGATTTAAAAAACGGACCCCTGTGAAATGTGCTCTTCTGCAGGTCCAGGCCGTTCTGAGGAGACACTGGAATCAGTACCGCATGCAGTTTGGCAGCACACTGACCCACTCGGATGCCCTGCGGTCTGCCTCCTACACAGCCTCGTCTATCACAGAAGTGCAGGGCTGCTACAGCCTGGAATGCCATTCGGAACACTTAAACGGCAAAAGCTGTCACGACATGGATTCGACCATTATGAGAACGGAAAACCCCTTCGCCTGAGTGCTGCCACACCACTTGGTCTTATCTGGTTGGACCTCCATGGCATCATTTGCAGCACATGCACTGTGGGTGGGTGGGTCTCCTGAGGGGGGGGTAAATGATCACACTGTGTAAGATGTTACTTCATTTTCTCTGTGAAATGATATGGGCACTTGCTTTCCATTGGGGCTCCTTATGTTACCGTCACAATTGGCCTTGTCACAGAGGTGTAAAATATTTGAAAGTTGCTTTTTTGGCTGAGAACACTTAGGCCTAAATATTCTGGTTATTCCAAGTGGTCCTTACATATACTTCTGTCTTTATTTGTTGTCTTCATAACACGGAGAGCACGAAATGTTGTATGTTTGCTGAAATTATCGTAGCACTGTATAGGTTGTCATATGAATATGATATGAGTACCAAAACTTGCTCTTGTAACATGCCTTGTACAAAAACACACACTTGATTCTTATCTATTTCACTCACCAAAAAAACAAAAAACATGGTGACATGACATGGTGATTCGGCGAATGTTGAGATGACAGAGGACAGTACTTACAGTTCTCCGTAAAATAGTCGTGACTGATCACTTACTCTACACTAAGCATGGTGTTTTGACATTGTACAGTATAGATCTATATTATTTTGTGACAGTATTAGGAGTTCTGACCGGAGAAAGATTTGAGGTGTTCTCATCCGAACTCTACATTTATCTTTTGTTCACAATCATCTTGTGAATTATTAGAAGAAAGGATTTACAAAGACACATTCAAAGAATTAAATGGAATACTGCCTATGACAAGAAATACTTTTTACAGGTTATAGTATTTATACACTTTATACCATTTTATACCATTTTACAAAAATATGCATATAATGTTTTTTTGTTGAATTGCGGTGCCATATTATTACATCATGCATCAGATTTAGCTTAGCATAGTGAACCTCTTAATCACTCACATTCAAATTACTGGGTGAACATTTCTTTCTACACCTAAAAAGGTACAAAGTCACACCAATTGACAGTGATCTAAATTAACAGCTTTCTATCTTACTTTCTCACTTTGCCTTGATTCAAGTTCCAGTATGGTCAGTGAATGGAGACTTGATCTGGCACTTGAAATTAAACTCATATTGTCCTCTTGAAATGAGTGCAGTCACTTTGCCTTACACCATGATAGAAGTAATATGTCTTGCCATTCTTACACATCAGTTAATTTTGCAAGCGCATCTTATCTTATACTATATTGTTATTTGTTATTTATGTCCCATATCTGTATAGCATGTATTTCTTTTGACATTTTTCCCACTGCTTGGAAGATTTTTTTTTGTACAGTTGATGAAAGGACAACCTTTCAAAATTGACAAAACTGATGTAAATACTGTGTTTTTTAATTTTTAAATCTTCTGGGAATATTGTGGAATTTGTGTGAATACAGTACATTCTTGTGCACTGATATCTGTAGTTGTCCTATGTTTGAAATAGTGCTTCAGACAATTTTACCATATACTATACTTGTCTTTCCCAGTCCTCAAACTTCAGGTAATGTTAAAAGCCTCTACAAAATATTGATATAACTAACAAACAGTGATTACATGAAAATGCTTTGGTGTATTGTTTGTTAAAAAAGCTAAATCATGAGCCAAAAACCACAGCGCGTACTGTCCGCCTGGTGAGACTGTTGTGTTACTTCTGTGAGGCTTACACATATTTTAGACATATTCAATTCAACCCATGCTTGCATTGGTAATGTCTATGTAAGTATGTGTGTTTGAATTGGTTACTGCAGGACAGTTTTAAGGAGTATCCTCACTTGATACTTGGCCTATTTCAAAGCATTCTTTCCTGCACAGTTTTAATGCATTGAAACCTAGTCACTATGTGTCTCCATGCTGTTCGAAGGGGGTCTGTTTAGTTCTGATGTAACAATATGTATGTTATTGAATGTGAGCAATGTTGGGATCATGTATGTATATTACCGTGCAATCACAGAGTAAGAGCAGCACTGTGTACTTTCATGGCTCTTAATAAATATATTTTCTCATTTACAAGACATAGGGACTGAAAAAAGCAATCAAAGTAAATCATCTACTGTGGGTGTATGTATACACGATTCATTTTTGACCTATACCATGGAAGAAGGAGAAAACCTCAGCTACACCATTTGTGTATTCAAACCAATCACATCCAGTCATTTTCTGACTCAGTGACTACAAATAGTATAGTGGTGCATCGCCAGGCATGGGGAATCACTGCGACACCTCATCAGAATGCGTTTTTGGGGGTGTTTTTTTTTTTTTTTTTTTTGGTTGTTTGTCGTGATCCTCTGGCATTGCTGCAACCTACCTGCAAGATGGCAACCTCACATCAGTGCCTGAGAATAATATTTAACCCGTATTTTCAAAATGCTTTAAATGCACCTAGGTTGAGAGCTGTTTCATACAATAGATAGTGTACTTCTATATTGTCTGTGTATGTTAAGAGTGGTCTAGTGTTTCTTCTCCCATGCTGTTTGCCAGCTTTCTATTCCAGGGAAATATCATGTTCTAATGATAATGTGTTAATGGAACATAGCCAGCCATACCATGAATATGTCCCCATAAATGCCAGACACTCACTTAGTGTCCTGTGATGGGGTGCTGTAGGTTTGGAACTGGCAGTCTTCAAAAAGATGTGCTTATTCAGCATGCACCCCTTTGAAAATAAGAATAATGCCATTGCATATGAAACAGCAGCTCCAAAAATGGAGGAGTCACCATTGGCTTGCATAGGACAGATTTGGTTTGCAAATCTGCAGAAAGGCAGTCCCAGTAGAATGTGCTGGAATACAGCTTTGCACTTCCCCATCCCAAGATTATTTATGAGATCTACGGGGTTTCACGCCAGCAGCGAAGGCTGAGAGAGAGAGAGAGAGAAAATCAGGCTGAGGAAACTAAAGCCTCCAGATGTTTCCTTTGACATGTCACCCCTTAGCTTTGGGAGACCTGCACCACATGGGTTTACACCCAAACACGAAACCATAACACCCAAAAAAATATGGGACAGCCTTTACAAAACAATACCTGATCAATACCTTTTTGTTATCTTGGGTGTGGGTGTTGGAGACAGGACAAGGCTGTTGTGTTGCACATGTCTTACAATGAAAATCAGTAAAAACTAAAAATCTATTAAAAAATCAATGTGTTTCCTCATTTTCAGCAGCTGAATATAGTTATCCCAGGAGAGTCAGGAGAAACACGAACAGAATGCCAGGAGGGCAGCTCCAAAGCCTAAGGGGCTGGGTTGGCATTTTGACAGTTTATAGCCCATAGTGAAAACTCCCACTCTGTCAACGTAATCCCATTCCACCTATTCCCATACCTGATGCAGTTGAGAAAATGTGCCAAGAGAAGAACGCCTTATAATATTATGTGATACAATTTTAATAAAGCTCTTTGAAGCTACTGAAATATGGAGCCACTTAAATTGGAAACTGTTTATTTAGAGTTTTGCCCAATTAGTTGAGTATCTTTGATCAGACATAAAAGTGTATGCAGAACAAACATGGTGAAATTTTAATTACGCCATCCAGTTGAACTGATAACAGCCTGCAGAAAATGCTTGGAATCATAAAACATTTGGTGAGCATATTTAGTTGCTCCTATGAAGAGACATCCGTAACGTCTACATCATGGGTGCTTAGCCACGACCTAACTTTGAGTGACATAGAAAATGCTTCTTAAATGATACAACTCAAACAAGAAAGCCTAGAGGCACTTCAGCATCAACAGAAAGTTGTGGTGTCTTTATGAAAACACTGGTTTTCAGCGAATAGTTTACATGTGTTTGAATTTGCATTTTGGCACTTGGGCCTTCTGGAAGGGGGATGAGTACCCTGACCACTTCCCACATATGTGTGCTTTATCTCATGTCTCCCCATCTTAACACCACAGTAAGGAGTTTTGGTTTCAACTAACAGGCTAAGTGTCCAAAGGCCATGCAAAAACCTTGCAAACACCAACAACGTCGGAGCACGCACTGATGCTAGCATGTTACTGGGTGTGTTTGGGCGTCATAGTTGGCAATGTCGTGTTGTTGAAGCTGTTTCGTTGGATGGTCAGTCCCAGACCTCAGCATTACACAGTGCCTGGGCCAGTGGGAACAACTATTGTGTTAAGCTATCCTTCCCATTACCATGTACCAGCTAAATTAATTTGAATGATGATACCAAAACTAGTAAAAACATGCCTCCAAAAGTGGCCAATTGTTGCACACTGTTGCTTTAAGTATCTGTTCCTTAACACAAGATTCATGCCACACACTGGAGAAACCCATTTAGGACTTCATGGAAAGGGGAATGTTCATGTTGCAATCTGACCATGCTTAAAATCTGTTATCATCATTTTGATAACCCACAGATGTGCCCTCATCACAAATACCTAAGACTTACCACAGTCAGACCATTTGCTCATTGGCTGGGCACCTGCCTGAGAATGTGCTTTGCCATGGCAGCAGTTCAATCTTGACTCATTTTTCACATAACTGATATGGTTCATAAGAACATTTGCAAACTAGGCCAAGAGATTTGAAGTTTCATTCCACTCTAATAATATCTCATATTTATTTCAGTTCCCACTTATCAGTCATCAAGACCAGGAAGACGTATTGTTTTAAAGGCACCCAGTGCAACTTTATATAAACATTCAATGAAAAATAAACATTCAATTTCTAGTCTTTTTTACACGTAGTAAGTTTCAATAACTCCATACCATTACATATCGACATTCAAGGAGCAAAGATGAGACGTCCTTGTGTGGTGAGAACTGATAGAAAATCATAAACAACAACAATCGCCGGTGGGGAGAGGCCATTTTTCCATTGACTGGAATCCTGCTTTATTTATTGTAGGTCACAAAAAATAAAGAAAATGGCGGCGATTGTTGTTGTTATCGATTTTCTATCAGTTCTCACCACACAACGATGTCTTATCTTTGCTCCTTGAATGCCGATATGTAATCGTATGGAGTTATTGAAACTTACTACGTGTAAAAAAGACTAGAAATTGAATGTTTATTTTTAAGCCTCGAAAGTTGCACTGGGTGCCTTTAAAATGCTGAGGAAAATACTTATGGGGAGGATAGAACGTTTATTTTTAAATGTCCCTTACATTACAAAACCTGTTAATGTAGGGCTGTTACACAGGTCTCTACATATTGATTACTCTGCTCAAGGTTGGGAAATCTGAAAAGAAAAATACATTATTGATTTTTAAAAATGCTTTGGAAAGATAATCAATTGGCAGTTTTTGGAGCTTGCTAAATGTAATTTCTCACTCACTTTTTGAAACACATTCTGTTCCACTAACACTGCAAAGGGAAGAAATTCAAGATATCATACACTCTGACAGAAAAATGATGCCAATCTGAAGTCCGATCACAATAACATTTTTGTGTGTGTATGTATGGAATAGATCTTATCACAAGATTGTCTCTCGAATCTGTAATCTGATTTTGATGATACTTGCAGGGTACAGTGTAGAGTATTGATTTGACATTGCTCAATATTTTGGTATCACTCCAGTTTTAAATCTCACAGTTGGCTACTACGATAGTGAGACAGAAGTCTGTGATGAGACTGGATATAGTATAGAGGAACTTCTCAGTTCAAATGTACAGTATGTGGCTGAGTGTTTGTCCCCAGAGAGCCAAATATAACCAAAAGCTAATCCTTGTCTGGGAAGTCGGCCCATCAAGTGTACTGAGTAAAGAACTGTGCGCAGGTTATAGCTTCTCTAAATAGCCTTCTGCACGTAGTAAAGCAACATGCTCCGTGCTATCGTTACCGTGATGCCGTCTGAAAGTAATGGAGTGGTCCGTAATATGCTGAACACCTACTAACATATTTGCACAAACACATCATCATTGTGTGAGGAATATTATTTTGGAATGTAATCACTAACAAAACACTCACTACTTGCAGGAGACATATAAATGCATGAGAGCTCATTTTCAGAGAATGGAAGAGGCGCCACAAGTCAAATTGGACAGAAAAAGTATTATGCCTGATAAGGTTGAATTCAACCACACAAAATTTGCATAATTCCTTTTGTCAGGTATGAATTCCATGCGGCACGAATCATGAGCCAAGCGCTCTGAACAGCAATCCCCTCCACACACACACACATGCACACACACACACACACACAGAAAAAAACATGTTTTATGTCTCCTAGTTTTGCTTGACCACAGCTACCTGGACTTCAACTGAAGTTGATATACAGCTATCTAAGGCTTCATTAGATTAGATCTCCATCAGACTGCTCTCTGTCTCCCAGATAAATTGCTCTGTATTACTCCAAAGCAGTAAAATAAGAGAAAGACAGAATAATGGTGCCATTTTATGGCCAATTTTATGATTGCCATTTATGCCCCATTTCATTATTTTATGAGAAAAGAGCAAGGTGCTTTATGGCATCGTAAATTTGTCTGAATAACAGTTTGCTCAAAATGCATTACCAGCCTTTATTCTCAAAGGTCCCGAAAAAGCAGCAGGCCCGGCTTTTCTGATGGTTTGAAGAGGTTGCTCGAGGGCAGTGTCACCTGCACTTAGTGTCAAACTTGAGATGAGAACGCGCAGCACATAGGGCACAGCTGTGTGCAGCGCAGACGATTATCCTCTCATTAACTCACGTATGGTGCTGCTGTGTGGTAAATCCTGCAATATGGCTCTTTATGCAGTTCACTCATGTTATACATGTTACATGCTATACTGTTTGTCGCCAGTTTGTCTACTAAACATGTGTTTACCACACAAAAGTTCCGAGTTATCTATGCACACAAACAGACCTCTTACCTTTAAACACAAATATATTTGTCACGGCCCGGAAGGTTACAGGTGGCGTACTCCCCCAGGCTCACAAAACACAGGAGGCTTAGCAACAGTCCACTTTTTATTATTAATACGGACACAGCTCATAAACGGACAATCACAGGACCCACTGCTTAAAGTGGAGCTAAACAGAGCTAAACAGAGTCCCACTGATGGGGAGGAGACAGGCCCAGATAGCAGGTAAATAAGTTATTACAAAAATATATATCTAGTAATAAATAGTACACACGGTGAATAAATATAAGGCATACAAAAAGCCCACATCAAAGTTGTCACACACACAGTAATCATTTAACTCATTTAAATGCCAGTAAAAATTGTTTGCATGCCAGTGTCTAGAACCACGCCATTCGGTTACACTGCGTCACTATACCTTGTCAGCTCACCCACTGTCCTCCTGTTCAGCCCACGTTGCGGCCGGTCCTGGTTGCCACAGACAAAACAGACAGACAAACAAACAAAGGAAGAGTCCACTGGTCGGCCTTTCTGAGCCGACCAGAAAAAATAAAATAAATAATCCCAACGGCAGTCACCGCGCAGAGGACGTCACATAGGGTTGCAGCAATTCCGTGGGCCACTGCTGGAGAGGATCCTTCTCCGCACTGGTCCCGATGTAAGCAGGCACTGCCCCCAACGATCGCGCAGTCCACTGCCTCTTCCTGGTTGCGTTGTCTTCCAGGCCCGGGATCACGATATCTCACTGTCAAGCACAGACACGTATAAGTAGCTTGTCGCAATAATACACACGCCGTAATATGTTTGCACGGGTAAGGTGATGGAACTCGAACTTCCCTTTGCGTTGCTGAGGGGTAATCTGTTTCCTCCTCCTTTCCTCGTAGTCGCGCCGCTGCACTCTCGCAGGTGTCGTTCCCGTCTATAGCCAGGTTCAAGCCGGTGACTCGTGTTTCCGTATCTCGTCTCTCTGCCGTCCACCGAGACTTCCCTGCATTGATGCGTCCCCACCTTTTCTAGCATTCGCCAGGTGTAGACAATCCATGCACTGCCAATGCCAGCGAACTTTCTCTTCACAGGTATCCATGATCAATGTCAATTTACGCGCAATCATTCCACCAGTCCCCAATCATTGTTAATGACATCGCATTTCACTACACAGCATAACATTTGCACGTCAAATTCAGCGCACCAATAAACAATATGAAAAGACCCACAATGACACGACATTTCCCCCCCCTTTAACTATGGTCGTCCCGACCATTAACCCTCGTCACTGTACCTTGCAGGCAGCCGCCCCAAATTGCTCCTCTCGGACCGACGTGGGCCAGGACCCAGGCGGTGCGCCACACCCTCACCCTGCTGGTTCTCGGATTGAGAGTGGATGCCAGTCGCTCCCCCTGGGTCCAGTACCACTGGCTCTCTGTGTGGACCTGGGTGCACAGGGACTTGATTAAACACAAGTGGCCAATAACCAGCATTACCTGCCTCAGGGGTATACCGCTGGGGGCCTCCACCCTCCGCCCTCGGTGCCTCGGGTCCCGCCATCCATACGTCAGGGCAGGGGCGCAGGTTGTTCCTGTGAATAGTCCCGGTGGGCCCTTCCCGCCCCTCGGGTCGAATCATGTAGACAGGCTGGCCTGGGGCAGTCTGCGATACAACAACAAAAGGCTGGGGGACCCAATATGGGGCAAGCTTACCCCGGTTCCTCCTCCGGAAGTTGCGTAGAAGAACTCTTTCTCCAGGCAGCAGTGGAAGAGCCCGTGCCCGACGATTGTAGCGGCCTTGGTCCCACCCTTGCCTCTGTTGAGTCTTTCTTCGCACCTGCTCATAGGCCTCAGTCAACCGCTGGTGGTGCCGCTGGACCCATCCATCTACCGTTCCTCGGTCTTGGGGCAAGGCAACATCCAGGCGTACGTCTACTGGCATGCGAGCATGACGCCCAAAAACAACATAGAAGGGAGAGAGGCCAGTGCTGCTGTGGGGGGTATTATTATAGGCCTGTACTAGGGCTGGCAGCCACTCACTCCACCGATCCTGCTCAGCCTGCCCCAAGGTGTTCAATAGGGACAGGAGAGTCTGATTGAACCTTTCACAGGCACCATTTCCCTGTGGATGATAGGGGGTCGTCCTACTCTTAGTGCAGCCATACAGACAACACAATTGCCTCACCACCTCTGACTCGAAGGCCGCACCTCGATCGGTCAAGATGCGCTCAGGGCAGCCCAGGGGTTGTATCCAGTGGGACCACAAGGCTTTCACCGTCGTCTTGGCCGTCTGGTCACGGGTAGGGACAGCCACTGCATACCTAGAAAACAGGTCAGTCATTACCAGTATACATGGGTAAGGGTCATGCTCTCTCCCCAGTGACAGATAATCTAAGGAGACCAACTCAAAGGGGTACTGGCAGACAATCGGTTGGAGGGGTGCTCGCACATCTGGCCCAGACCGTCCCAAGATGCACTCCTGGCATTCCATGGACCAGTTTTGAGAGTCTTGACCCATGCCGAGCCAGTATACCCGCTCCTTCAGGGCATCCATGAGTCTTTGGCCACGAGCATGCCCCAGTGCCTGATGGTATTCAGCCCAGACCTCCTTCTGAAAGGTGGTGGGGACGACAATGGTCGCTGAAACTACCCCTGACTGGCCCCTCGGGCCACACCGCATAAGCTTGCCATCTTCCACAGTCAGCCAGTCCCAATCTTTTAGTAAGCTTCTTCCCTTGAGGGAAAGTGCTTGTTGCTCGTTGATGGAGGGCCTCTCCCTTCGCAGCTTCCAGCCTAGCAGCAGCTTGAGGTCCCGATCCTGACTTTGACGTTCACCCCAACTCACATCTTCCTGGTTCACCCGATCAGTAGCGCTCCCCTGCGCCTCCTGCTCAGCTGGGACATGAACGGCATCCACCGCCACCTCTTCTGGCATCCTGGAGAGGGCATCCGCATTCTGATTGGTGGTCCCTGGCCTATACCGGATGGTAAAATCATAATTTGCCAGCTGGGCCGCCCACCTTTGTTCCGTGGCCCCAAGCTTTGCCGACTGGAGGTGAACAAGGGGCCGGTTGTCCGTGAAGACCTGGAACTTCACTCCCCACAAGTAGTCCTTAAACTTGTCAGTGATGGCCCACTTCAAGCCCAAGAGTTCCAACTTGAAGGAGCTGTAGTTCTGGTCATTGCGTTCCCCTGGATGTAAGCTCCTGCTGGCATAAGCAATGACACGCTCCTTGTCCCCCTGTACTTGTGCCAGCACCGCTCCGAGCCCATGCAAACTGGCATCTGTGTAAAGGCGGAAGGGCAGACCAAAATCGGCAAATGCCAAAATAGGTGCTTGCAACAGCTCCTGCTTCAGCACCTGGAAAGCTGCCTCACACTCTGGAGTCCATGTCACCGGGGCCGTCTTTGCCCCCCCTGTCCCCTGCAACAGGCCATGTAACGGGCCAGCTATTTTAGCAAACTTGGGGATAAATCGGCGGTAGTAACCGACAAACCCCAGGAACGAGCGCACCTCCCGCACAGTAGTGGGAGTGGGCCAGTTCCGCACAGACGCAACTTTCTCTGGATCTGTGGCCACTCCCTGCTGGCTAACCACATGCCCCAGGTACCGGACAGACCTCTGGAACAGCCGACATTTCTGGGGGTTTAGTTTCAGCCCGTGCCCTTGTAGCTTCCGAAACACTTGCTCCAAGTGTTTGAGGTGGAGGTCAAAGTCCGCTGAGTAGACGATGACGTCATCCAAGTAGATGAGGAGGTAGTCGTGGACTTGACCACCCAGGCAACGCTGCATGAGGCGCTGGAAGGTCGCCGGGGCATTGCACAGGCCGAAGGGCATCCGCTCAAATTCGTAGAGGCCCATGGGTGTAGTGAAGGCCGTCTTCTCCTTATCCCTCGGATCCATTTCGACCTGCCAATACCCACTGGCCATATCCAAGGTGGAGTACCAAGCCGCCTGGCGCAGACTGGTCAACGACTCCTCAATACGTGGGAGCGGGAAGGAGTCTTTGTGTGTAACAGCATTCAGCTTGCGGTAGTCCACACAAAACCTCCATGATCCATCCTTCTTCTTGACGAGGACCACTGGCGCTGCCCAAGGGCTGGAGCTCTCCTTGACCACCCCACTGTCGAGCATTCCTTGCAATAGGGTCCGGAGCTCTGGATACAAGCTGGGTGGCACCGGCCGATACCTCTCACGTATGGGGTGGGCACTTCCCGTGGGAATCTGATGAAGGACTGCTGTAGTCCGGCCATAATCCTCTTCGTGTTCCGCAAACACTCCAGCCCACCTCTGTAGTAAGTCTGCAACTCTGGCCTGTTGCCCCGTAGTGAGCCCCTCACCCTGGAACGACAGTGGCCGGGGGTCATCTTTCGGGCCAGCACTCACCGCGCAGACGTCGACCTCCACTTCATCATCCCCCGTCCTCCTCAGGACTAGTTCCCTTTGGCCTTGTATGTCCTGCGGGTCCACACACGTCACTTTGGCCAGGGGTCGTCGTGGGGGCAACTCAACTGAGTAGGGATGGGGGTTGCAGTAGTGGGACCCTCCCTGCGCTCATCTGTAGTACCGCTCGGGCCACGAGCCACTCATGTCCATCGTCCTGGTAGTCTTCCACCATCACATGTCGGTCGGGCTCACCTACTGCTTGCCGAACTTGAGCCCACACCAGGGTCTCAGACTGGGGCTCCAACCACACGGCCGCTTGAAGACGGGCCGTCGCTTGGAACTGCTCTCTGGTCCCCTCTAGCTGGACTCGGCGGCAGGTGGTAAATGCCTGTTGCCAGACAGCCCCTGCCTGCTTGGGGATGCCAGCCTTGAACACGGTCCAACCAGGATGGGCCCCCTGGAACAAAGCTTCCCAACACTGGTTAATTATGTTCATTCCCAATATTGCATGAGAGGGGGGCATGAATTTATCATCAACAATTAACACTCCCTTAGAGGGCACTAAGACTCCACCGACCTCAAAGTCCAGGAGGGCATACCCGACATAAGGCAGCTGTAGGCCATTTGCTGCCCGTAGGGAGAGCCAGGAGATCTCGCTCGGCCCCATCATCGGTTCGTACTGGAAATTGCGCTGGAATAAGGCCTTGCTGAACAGAGTCACCTGAGACCCAGTGTCCAAAATGCATGAGATAGGACGCCCCTGCACCATCACCTCCACCACAGGGCAGTCTCCAACTAGTGCGGGCTTCTTAGGAACTTCAGTCTGAGTTCCCTCCTCCGCCACCCGCCCGATGGTGGCCGAGGGGGTCAAAAATCCTGGGGACAGTTCCTCCGCATGTGGCCAGCCCTACCACATTGGAGGCAGATTGGTCGCCCCTGTTCATCCCATTGTAGACCACGGTCTGTTCGCCTCTGCCGTCGCTGCTGGTTGGGGTCAGTGAAGCTTGAAACCCGGGGGGTAGCATTCCAGGGTTGTGAAGGAGTTGGTTCCCTCCGTGTCCTCATCTCACTCAGCAGGTCATCTTTCATGGCCAACAGTTGAGCGCCCACCTCTTTTACAAGCTCTGCTCGCAAGGAATCTCGCATCTCCTTCCAGTCAGTCAATGGCCTCTCTTGGGGTGGTGGGCGTGTCAATACTGGCGCAGCATAGGCCTGGCATGCACTCGGCTCCTCTAGTGGAGAGCGGAACTCTCGTTCTACCGCCTTAGCTTCCTTGCAGATGTTGTCGAACGACAATCCAGACTCTCTCCGCAGTAGTCTCTGGATTTCTGTTTGCACAGGTCCTGGCCGTAAACCGAGCACCAGCTGGGACTTCAGCATCTCAGCGTCTGATTCCGCCGCTCCTGGTTCTTTGGCTCTCCACCTGGAAAGACACTCACGAAGACGGAGAATGAAACCTGGCTACGCCATTCGCCAAAGGGCTGTTGCCCCTTGCCACCACTAAATTTTGGCACCCAGGAGCCACCGAGAAACCAGGGTAACATCAGTGTGTTACCTGCACCCACCAGTGGTGGTGCTGCTTTGTCACCGTTCATGCCTGTGAGCGTGAGGGAGCCTGCCCGACTACGCCAAAAATGTCACGGCCCGGAAGGTTACAGGTGGCGTACTCCCCCAGGCTCACAAAACACAGGAGGCTTAGCAACAGTCCACTTTTTATTATTAATACGGACACAGCTCATAAACGGACAATCACAGGACCCACTGCTTAAAGTGGAGCTAAACAGAGCTAAACAGAGTCCCACTGATGGGGAGGAGACAGGCCCAGATAGCAGGTAAATAAGTTATTACAAAAATATATATCTAGTAATAAATAGTACACACGGTGAATAAATATAAGGCATACAAAAAGCCCACATCAAAGTTGTCACACACACAGTAATCATTTAACTCATTTAAATGCCAGTAAAAATTGTTTGCATGCCAGTGTCTAGAACCACGCCATTCGGTTACACTGCGTCACTACACCTTGTCAGCTCACCCACTGTCCTCCTGTTCAGCCCACGTTGCGGCCGGTCCTGGTTGCCACAGACAAAACAGACAGACAAACAAACAAAGGAAGAGTCCACTGGTCGGCCTTTCTGAGCCGACCAGAAAAAATAAAATAAATAATCCCAACGGCAGTCACCGCGCAGAGGACGTCACATAGGGTTGCAGCAATTCCGTGGGCCACTGCTGGAGAGGATCCTTCTCCGCACTGGTCCCGATGTAAGCAGGCACTGCCCCCAACGATCGCGCAGTCCACTGCCTCTTCCTGGTTGCGTTGTCTTCCAGGCCCGGGATCACGATATCTCACTGTCAAGCACAGACACGTATAAGTAGCTTGTCGCAATAATACACACGCCGTAATATGTTTGCACGGGTAAGGTGATGGAACTCGAACTTCCCTTTGCGTTGCTGAGGGGTAATCTGTTTCCTCCTCCTTTCCTCGTAGTCGCGCCGCTGCACTCTCGCAGGTGTCGTTCCCGTCTATAGCCAGGTTCAAGCCGGTGACTCGTGTTTCCGTATCTCGTCTCTCTGCCGTCCACCGAGACTTCCCTGCATTGATGCGTCCCCACCTTTTCTAGCATTCGCCAGGTGTAGACAATCCATGCACTGCCAATGCCAGCGAACTTTCTCTTCACAGGTATCCATGATCAATGTCAATTTACGCGCAATCATTCCACCAGTCCCCAATCATTGTTAATGACATCGCATTTCACTACACAGCATAACATTTGCACGTCAAATTCAGCGCACCAATAAACAATATGAAAAGACCCACAATGACACGACATATTTACAGAAAAATATATGATACAGGTTTTGTAGCATTTGAAACATGGCAAACCATGTGCTATGTGGAAGCTGAAAGATTCAGCTTTTCTAGTGCTAGACATGGGCCAAGGAACATAATAGGATTTAATAGAGTTTAAAGAAATACATGATATACTGTATATTGAGATTTTTGGGAGGTTCTCTACTGATATTGACACACCTGACCAGTCTACAACAACAGCATCCAGCATCAGAAACCAAATAAAGTAAAGCAAGCTTCTAATCATGTAAATCCTTCACGCATGCTGTTTCTGAGTGTCAGATTTAATTCTGCACACACAGCACCTTCTCTTGAACTGGCTAAACAGTATCTTTGTTAAACATGAGTAAGGAAAACACTCGACCTCATGGGAAAGTACACGAGTGACAGGCTCCACTCAGATACTGGCAGCAGCATATTTAACAGGAAAGCCCACTGTTTATGGTGAAACACAAACCAAAGTGAGACCCGCCAAGGTTTGCCCGTTTGGATGATAACACTATTTACTCGGATAGCGTTCCAATTGTCGAAACATTCAATCTAATTTTTAACCAAATAAAAAATCCTTCAGACACACAGAAACAATTCACAAATGCGTTTCAGTTGGCCAGTCAGTATAATTCCTATATATGCCGTATTTCACCATGATTTTATGAGCTGCATTCGGACCCTTTTAATGGATTTCATGGACTATAAGTTGAGGCCATGACCTTCTGTTTTCTGTAGTGCATTGAAGAGTAAAGCAGGATGCACTGGCACTGATGTGTTTACTTTTCCAATCTAATCACTAGTTACAATCATAGGAAAGAAAACATAGAGAAGGGAGGAAATCTGAATCCTATAAAAACAAAGACTCCAGAAGATACCCCCTGATGCATCGGCAAGGTTGAGGCCAATTTCTGTTTCTGTTTACCAGCAGCCCTCCAGGGTTTCTGCACATTAAACAAGTCTTTTATAACAACAAATTCACCACACACAAATTAAGGAAGTAAGGGTATTTGATAAGGCACCATAGAACAGACCGGGGAATAGAACCCAAGATCTGATCGTTAAAACAAAACAAAACCATTTTGCAAAATGTTCTGTGTGTTCAAAGTCAAGAGGAATTTTTTAGGTAGTGTTTTTATGTAAGTTTGGAAACGGACATCTCCACGGCGCCTCAGTCAGTGAATTAACAAGGATTCTTGACTAGGCTAGTTAATTCACTAGGATTCTAATGGAGACACAGAGAATACCCCTTCAGCGGTACACAGAAGTGTCATCAAGCGATTGCACATTTTTCACTCCATACTGTCCCCTGTGCACGACTCCGCTCTCTGTGGCACAAGTCACCCATTCCCAAAACCTTGAAATTACTTCTTAGACCTGTCAAAAGGCAAGACAATTTGCCAAACGGCTGGACTTCACAATGATGTAGAAACAGGACCCTAATTGCATCATTCAATTTCAGAAACCTGGCAACAATATCAAATTATTACAAGTAAACAGTGTTTACCAAACACAAGCACTAAAAATCACAAATTGGCCCCATGTCCCTGTCTTGAAGCCAGAATCCCTCCCAGCGTCTGTGCCATGAGTGTGACATTGAGAGGCATGCAGAGATTGCACATGGACAGATTTTAGTTTTGCTGCTGTGCAGAGTCCGCTCCATTCCGCATTACTGAGTCATTACTGGGAGGGCGATAGGACAGTTTGTGAGGCCCGCAGCTTAAGAGGGGAGCTCTCTCTGGGGTGTGCTGGAGTCAGATATTTGACCTCCACATTTTGGGAAACCGTGTCTCCCTTTCGCTTCCTGTGAGAGGCCAAAGTGAACACAACGGGGACAGGTGCTGAAACTTGAAACCATGCACCCCTACCCCCCCACAACCCCATCTTCAGCCTCTCGGCCTTAGTGCATGGGTCACAGCTGTGTGAAGGGGGTGAGATAAGCCCATACGCTGCTTTGGGAAACACCCAGAGGGGCTTGTAACATTGAAATGGACACCAGAGGCCCGGCTAGATTTATAAGCAAATTCTGAGGCAAGGAGGGAAAATTATGCAGACCTGTGTGAACTTCAATGCTGACTGTGCTCAGACCAGCTGTTGCCTTACAACATAAACAATGGCATTGTATTTGTGGACACGCTTTGACATCCTCAGCCGAGCTGCAGCACTATATGGAGTAATCAGCTTCAAGACCTTCATGATGACTTTGGCGCTCATGCACAGGAGAATGCCGCTGCCAAAGTTTGTCTTATTAATAGAAAACAAATTCAAATTCCAATGGAATAGTGTATCTTTTTCCAGGATCGTGCATACACAATAGGAGCTAAAACAGTTCTCAGAAGTGAACCGCTTTTACATTTAAAGCAACATGACACTGCGTGCAGTCAAGTGACAATATTTCAAGCCTAACAAGGCTCTTGATCTATCCATTATTGACTATTTACGGTCTTGGTTCCTCCATCCGTCAGCGTCTCATAAAGAGAAGTTCCATTGCTTCAGCCAACGTGCGTCAGTCAGAGAAGGTAGTGATGACTCTTAAGTCTTTGACCCAACACAGAGACAGGTGTATCGTATCTGACGCCTGTAAAAGGGAGGTGAGAATCAAGATATAAAATCAGGACATGGTTCAGGGTGCCGGTAACCAGAGCCTGTCCTATGTGTGGTAGTATGTGAGGCAAAGCAACCCCTCAGCACAGGCATTACTGCGTAATACCCACACTGTACACTTAAACTTATTCCACAGGATGAAGCTATTGGGACAACCTGACACTCGGCTGTAAAGTCCTTGAAAAAGGATCGACTAATATCCCCATGTCTTTGGTGGCTCCAACTAAATCTGTCAACAGAGACCCAGAAACACCTTATGATGACTCTTCCCGGAAAATAGGATAGGGTTACTCTGACCTGACGTAAACAGGAGAATTTTACCAGTACCAATTTAACCAGTGGTGCTGGCAGCACAGGCTTAATATTCCAGGCTGTCTCGATAATGTGGCAACATAACAGAAATAGCTGTCTGCATGTTAGCATCATTTCTCTTCAGACTGCATTTCAAACTGCAGCACACAAGACACTGTTTTGCTGGAATTAGAAACCCGATACATTTGGGGACCCTTGCATAACTGAAAGTTTGACAGTTTGTCAAGTTCATGGAAAAGCTCTTTTGCTCTCTTGGTGGTTATCTTACCACAGGCTGAATGAATATTGAATCAGGCTTCAAATCATAAAATGTGAAGCGTGTGTAACAGCCAGTGCTCACTCCTCTGTGGCCACCATGCATACTATTCCCAGGCACTTGACAGGTCCACTCATAGCACTAATGAATGTAATGCTTTTCTGTGTTACCTGACTGAATTTGGAGTAAGGCCTACTCTGTAGGACACTTGCTTTCTTAGGGGGAAATCTGTCATCATGCAGTGCCTCAAGAATGCCCGGTGGTGCATTTTTTGAGGGAGAGATTAGCAACAGCAAAGCAAAAAGGAGGGGCTCCTGTGTTTACCCGCCAAAGAGCCAGGAATCTTATGGCGGGGGTTCAGAGCGAACTGCCGCGGAGTGGAGCCATAACGAAAGAGGACATTTCTGTCCAGGTCACTCTTGAGAAAAGAAAGGCATATACTTCGCACAGCCTTCCTGTCATTGTAAGAAATCACCGGCCTGAATATTTTTCTGCCTCAACAAGAGTGATTTAGACTGTTCAACACCGCACCTAAATGTCAACGTTGAAGCACAGAAAAAACCATGACAACAAACATAACAAACAATAAGACACTTGGTTACTTCTTAGTGTGAGCCTGCATATGATATGCCATGAAGGGGAGATAATGACATAATGCTTATGATTAAATTCACCTCAGGAGTTCTTCTTGGAATTTCTTTAATGGGAAGGGCTGATTGATGTTTGCAAATTGCATAATTAAAATAATTCTAACTAAAGAATGCATTTCTGAAATCTATCATAGACCAATACATACTGTATATACAGCCCATTTATATGGAATAGAGTTAGTGTGCGATCGTAAAATGGGTTTAGAATGACTTCTCACAAAATTAGAGAATATGTGAAATTTCTCTGAAAAATAAATGTTAGAGTATCTTTATGTCCTGAGGCTGAGGATAATCTGTTAGCACACTGTGCAGCATACTACACAGAATAAGCAAAGAAGAACATCAGAGGAGGGTTTAGAATGCTGAACAACATTATGTAACATTACATCTGCCATCTCTCACATTCATTGGCAGTGTTTTGCAGTCTGAGATGGTAGTGCTTCAGAATATGTCATCAATTAAAACCAAACTCAAGATGTGTGTCTGCTATATCGGCTTGTTCATTTAAGTTCTTTAGCAGGCTTCGGATGAAACCAATCCATGGATCAAAAGGTCTGAAGCACCAGAAATGGAAAGGTCCCTAATCTGTCTCGAGACATTGGTTAATTGCCTGTTCAAGGAGGAAAGCCAGATGACAATCAATACCTGATTACCATTTCTAAATAGATATTCCAGGCAGGAATTTTTGAAGATAACCCATAGGGAAAACATTGAACAGTGTGTGACAGACAGCATTGATGATGATAATGGAAATGAAATGAAACTACACGTAGGCCCTACTATGTAAAAGGAAATGCAAACACCAAAGCATTCAGAGATCTGAAAATGGCAATTGATTGTTTTATTTATGAAATGCTCTCTGATAGCATAGATGTAAACATTGATGAATTACTACTGTTGGATCTAACAAAAAATAAACAATTTACTGTTGACTTTGTTGCTAGTGGAAAGGAAGTGAGATGAATGACAGTAGCTGCATGTACATGTGTCTTTTTCGTAAGCCGCTCTGACGGAATCGTCTTTGCGAGTAGGTGTGAACATTTTTAAGGGAAACGGCTCTTGTTGGTAACTATAAATGGCTTAAACGCGGTTTAAGTGGTTTAATTTGACACATGTATCCGTGGCTACTGTCCCCTTCAGATGGGGAATTAAGTGATAACCTCACCCAGCAGCTGTCCATACAACACTGCAGAGCCCTGAGCAGAGGCCGAGCCGCAGAGTGGGGCATTCCACCGCTCTTGAAGGACCTTTCTCCACTCTGAAGTCTTTGAAAAATGTATTTACAGTGTATTTGTTACAGCATTCAGAACATTAATGAAGCATCCCCCACCACTCTCCGATAGCTGTGAAAAGATTTTAAACATTTACAACCATGCCAGTGTGTGTGGTAGTGAGTACCTTATCTGAATTTTCACAGACTTACACAGCCTGTTTTCCAAGAAGAAAAAAAAAACACTTCCTGTGGCGAGGTGAAGTGCTCCATTGAAGCTAGTCACAGTCATGCTGCTACGATGATGAAATGCGTGTTGAGCAGCTTGTTATGCACTGACGATAAACGCTGAAGCACAGGCGTCAAATTAATTTACATTAACATTGGCTTCACTCCATAGCGTGTCCACTGCCCACCTTACTGAATATTTGATTAAAAAACTTGCAGGTGGTGTTTGTGATGTTTTCAGATACATTTTTGAGGAAGGAAAGCAGTGTTTACTGGAAAGGCAACAGGCTGCAGCCAACTTGCCCTTTCAGTGTCAGCTGTATTATTAAGCCGAAGTGTGCGGTGCATTGTGATGAGGGATGATTCACAATAGCGGTGACTAATCTGGCCTCGAAGCCTCCGAATCCACTTAAAGCTACAGTCAACAACACAGCGGGGACAAACCTGGGCCTCACTTGAAGAGATCAAAAAATAAAAGTGTTGCAGCCATGCTGCCCACATTCACAGGCACACTTTACAGGTTATCATTTATTTCGGGAACAGTGCTCAACTCCCCCATCTTTATGAACACGAAAAGTTCTTTTATTTATGTATTACTTTATGCGCTTCTTGCTCAACGTGGGCAGATTAGGGTCTTAGGGGCTGGACTTGTGTAGGACTTTGCAAAGCGTGGCCTGGATTCATTGTCCTTTCACATATTTGGCATGGCATGACTCCATTCACACAATGACAATGGAGCAGATCCATATTTAGACACGTCATTGCGAGCACTATCAGTCTGGGATGTAAGCCCAGAAACGTCCACAGCTATCATCTTTGATTTTCTGATTGCAAGTCCCTTTCCACACTGATGCCACCCGTGAAAACGTATCCCAAGCTCTCCAAGCTCTTTGAATCACCTTGTTCTGCATGTACAACACGGGCGAAAAAGAGGGAGTCGCATGTAGATGTGTGGAGAAGTAAAAATGAGGAGCACAGATATAAAGTCTTCAACTCCAACTTCAACTCTCTCCAATTATCCATGATCACTACTAACACTAGCACTCAGGATATTGGCATTTGGATTAGTCGCAATTTAGAGTAGATGGAGCACAGAACCGCTCAGCCACAAGCTTGGCAGTGGGGCACAAACCAATTCAGATGGGTAAAAGCTGTCCGGCCTTCGGGGTCTCTGGAGGACAATGCAGGAACGTCTTGGCCGTGGGAAAGGGAGGGGTCACAGGCACAGGCATATTTGGTGTGTGGGGAGGGGCGAGGGGGAGGGGTGCTCCAGGAAGCATGCCCTGACAGAATCATCACTCTGCTTCAAGATTCATGAGGCTGTAAATTCTAAGTCATCCAATTACTACAAATGATGTCATCAACCCATGCTTTTGCATGTGTTGTCCAACCTGGAGATGAATTATTAGCCACTGTCAAATCAGATAGATTTGGATAATGCTTCAATGTGTTCTTTTGGAAACAACACAAAACATTAAATTTGTGTGCATCAACAGGGTCCGGTAACATCTCTTAAGTTAATTAAAATCTAGATGGCATTAAATGATTGACTGATGATTGTCACACACTGACGATGGCGTAAGGCCGAAACGCGTCTGTACTAAAATAAACTGGTCTTATTGTTAAAGATAAAAGCCTGAGAGTGCGGTTTTTATTCTACTAATGATTAAATGATTGACTACCATTTTTTCTTCTTCTTTGATGGTGGATTTCTCTAAGGAATCTAAATTCGAAAATGTCCTACTTGTACATATAACCAACCATAAATGTTGTAATGAACTCAAGGAAGACGTGGATTATACCACATGTCCACTCTTCTGCTGATGCCAAGGCATGGCCGAGACCCCACTGCTCTGAGAGTGGCCATCTGTTCTGCTGTCAATTTAGTCAATTAGAGACTTGCTAAATGCAACTCATTTCCTCTCATTCAGTGTACTGGCACGCAGCCCATTCTCCCAGGCACACATATATGTATATATAGGTGTGCCTCCGGAGGAGTCCATCTCCTCAGGCAGAAAAAAAAACCTTCTTTACCCATTTCCTGGCTTTGTTCTTCTCCAACCTAAAAAAGCTCCTCTGGAGGGTGTGGGGTATGGGAGGGGAGGGAGAGGGGCAGTGGGAGGAGGAAAGAGGAGAAAAAGGCGGATTGTAACAGACTGGCTTCCTGGCCGTCGGCAGACCAAACACACTATGGGTGTCTGTGGCATGCAGGGCAGAGAGCTCTGACTTCCACACCTCTGACATGCGGGCATTTAAAATAACCACAGCAACACGTAGAAAAAACAAACACAACCTCATGGTGGAAAATTTCCCAGTGATTATACTACAACAGAGCCACAAGTGGTAGACTTACAATGGATCCTTATGTTTCAATGATTTCATATTTTTGTATTTTTATCATGGAATGGAGAAAAGACATGGTACAATGTTTATATAGAGCAAAGCATTGTAAGCATATAAAATATTGTATTCAAAGTTAATGAATCGAACAGATAAAACATGTTTAATACAACGACAGCCGTTTAGAGTCAGGCATACTTAATACTGATTGATTCTGAAGAGAAAGGAAAGCTAAATTGTGAGAGACATAGACAAATCCACACATCGACAAACAGAGGCATCAACAGCCTTCATTCGTTTGAAACCCAGACCTTATAACCTCTAAGTAATACATACCAAGAGGCTACTTCAGCGTAGCTTCAACAAACAGAACTGTATGACCTTTTACCAAGATGTCTGAGGGGAAGGTGAGGTACAAATGAAAAACCTCAGGGGAACCGGAGAGTCAAGGCCATACAGTAGCTTTTGAAAGAGAGGAAAAAAGCTTTGGCTTACTCTCCAAGGGGTGTGGTGAGCACGAACCCAGTCGAGTATCTGAAACGACTTCAAAAGATTGTCAGGAAGGATGAGGAGTAGCTAGAAAGTGTCTATATTTACAGAGACAGAGGAGGGGGGAAGAGGTTTGCAAACAAGGAATGGTGAATTACGGCAGAGGTTGGACAACCTAAGGCATCTTTTACACCAGTGCCCTACAATCTGGCTCTGTTACATCCAGTTTCACATGCCCACAGCATGGCAAACGGGTGGAGAGGATGGAAGAGCTGCAGGCTGGTGCACTCTCATCAGCCAAGAAAAGTCAATAGGAAGTCAAGTTATCTAACCCTTCACTGAATCTGGGTGCCTCCTTGAAGTCTTCCACATGAGACATATTTTCACAGTACACAAGGTTTTGGTAGTGTTTAAGGTCTCAAAATACTAAAAAAATTATTTACCTCTCCCTTTCTCGATAGATAGATACATAGATAGATAGACAGACAGACAGAAGGAGACACAGAGAGATATATTATACAAATAAATCAGATATGTGTGCATAAGACACTTCTGTTGTTTCAGATTACTTGCCAAGGAAAATTGCAAAAGACCGTAAGAAGAATAGGGAATGGGTAAGTTGGGGAGGTTCCCCTTTCCCTTTCCAAAGTGTTAGGCTCTCTAAACCCTCTTTCCTGAATTGCCAAGTACTGTATTACTCTCGCCCTCGTCTTCAGTCCCATTAAATGTTCCCAGCACAGGACATGACTGGCTTTGTTATGGTTCTTTCTAGCGGCTTTCTTCCCACTGAAAGGAAACAAGCACTGTAACACTGTAAAAGGGGTCTTGCCTGGAAGTAACCATTCCTACTCTTTTGCCCTGTGGAAGACTGTGTGTCTGTGAATCTGTCTCTGTCAGGATAGAACAGTGCTCTTTTTCCATCTGACCCTCTTTTTTTTTTTTTAAAGTGACAGTTTCTCTTATGCATTCTGACCTTCTGCATGGGTTGGGAATGCGTGTTGGCTTTTTTCCCATCTGAAGTGGGAGTTTGCATGCTCATTTTTTAAAGCTCAGAAAAGAGACCTCAGTGATCCACACCCACACATGCATTCGCACAAAAATTATGTTATCGTTGCCTGGCACCACCCAAGAAAAAACTGTAGAGGATAGGCCGTGCAGTGAGAATCAGAATCTATTTTGTTTTACAGCCAACATCAAACAATTTTGTTCTATGGATTGTCTTATAACAGGAACCAACGCAGAGCAAAATGTCCACATAAAATAAAGTGCAAATAGAGGATTGGTGTTCTTGTGTGCAATGGTAATGAATAGTGCTTGTAGTTAAAATGTATGTCAGGTACTCTTAACCTCAGCTGAGCTTGAATAACTCACTCATGTAGACGTATAGGTGCTGGGGCTGGCTTTTAAATAGTCTTATTCAAGGACAAAATCATTGAGAATGGAATTGCTCAGGTGTTGAGATTTTTTCAACATATGCCAGATATGCTGTTGTATTTGGCAAGCTATTTTCAATGCTTCCAATTCCATTTGAATTACATAGCCCGGATTTATCTACACCCAGACACAGGGATCTGAAAAATGAATGTTATTGCACTCCTCCAGTCCTCATAGCAGGACTGCTTTTCATGCATTAAAAAAACATTTGACTTTCAGTTTTTCAGTTTCTTATCCTAGTTAGAGGCAAAGAATGCTGCATCCTTTTCTCTACCAGGATATGATGCTGTGGCCTAGATAAGTCAGCTGGGCAGGCCCTTTAAAACCATATCGTAATGAGAGAGGTGGTGATTGTTCGTTTGTAATGTTTCAGAATGAATTGAGACGCCGAGGGACAGGAAAAGAAGGCAGATAATTACAGGGAAACCAAAGGGTGGCACGTAAAAAATACAATTAAGATGGCCGGGAAATAAGATAGGACGATCTACGCCAAGGGCATCTCGGATGTTTGTGTAATGAGGAAATATTGTGAAGTGTGTAACAAATGAGACTGAGATCAGATCATGAGGGTGGAGAGAAATCTGTTGCATTGTGGGTAAGTCTAGTAATAGCAAAGGGATGCTTCTGCTTAATGAAGAGGAAGTGCAGTTCAGGACCTGTGGAATAGTGATGAAGTAATGTTGGAAAGGTATTGAATTCCAAATAATAAGATAATAATTAGTACCAAAAACCTTTATTTCATGGAATATCTCAAGTGCATGTTGTGTCGTCTGCACATAATATGTGGCATCTTAGGCAACGTTGACCTTCATGATGGTTCAAGGAAATACCCAACAGAAACTTGCACAACACAATAGTGGATGGGGGCAAATATCTGCTTTTCTCAGAATACATTCAATTCAGCAGCTTAATATTTTACAATACAAGAACAAGGTTAAAGGTGCTAAATTGTTTGCCACGCAGCTAACAGTCAGCTATGGAAAGCTTTTTAGACCCCAGCGACAGTATGACATAAGGAGCTTATGTAAAATTTGCTCATGATTCACTTAGCAGGCCTGTAGTATGGCATGGTAACAACTGTGTCAAGTGAAGCTGTTTTTGGGACACTTTTGACCTGCCAAGCCAAGCTTACGGATAAAGTATTGTGTATGAGGGTTTTATACTATTTAAGTGAAGCATATGGCAACCTGGACATAAGGAAGGTAGATAGCACTTAAAAGATCAATATTTGTATCATCTGAGGAATAGAAACATTTAACTCTATGTGGAGGAAGATGGGATCGTTGTTGAAAATGTGTTAGCAGTACAGCTGCAATAGTCCAACCACCAATGAAACATACTGTGTATTACCACAATGGTCTTTCATCTGATACCATCATTGTTTAAAATACTCCCTAACCCTCCACACCCCCACACAGTTCCCCACGCGCCAAAGGGTCGGCTGCAGGTGTATCCACTTGTTGTCTATAATTGGCAAATACAGTCCTTCACTTTCTAATTTTAGGCTCTTATTCTTGAAAGAAGAGGCTAGTCATGCATTGGCTTTGCCAGAGACATACACTGTAAAACCACTTGAGGAAGAAGACAACTAAAAGGAGCTCTCCCTGGGAGATTGCTGGACTTCAAAAATGACTCTAAAATTGGGATTGGTTCTATTGGTCTGAACAAGGAACATCTGTCCGAGGGCAGACTAAGAGTCTGATGACTGAACCTTTTGACTCAGAACCAAAATAAACCGTGGAGACCTACAGTGAGACATCTGCTTTTGACAGGGAGTAAGGTTCTTATGCAATCCATCTCAAGATGGGCATACAAGGCCTGCAGGCCTGGCAAACAAATAAAAACAGGCACAACAGAAAAATACAGCCGAAATGACCCTTCTCTGTGTGGTGTGCTGTTATAGAGGATGTTTCTGAGTATTTTGTGAAATCACCAATACCACAGAAAAGGGTGGGGATGGGGGGCACTGTTTCACAACATCTGTCACAAGTTTTGGCACAAAGTTAGTTTTATGGCTTTGAAGCTAGGTGAGCACACAGCCTTTTTAATGGGGTGATGCAAATGCTGTCAAACAAAAATAGCTTAAGAAATAAAACAGCTTGGGGAAAGATTTTTTTCCATCAACACTATTTTAGGGAAAACAAAGCATGATCTTTGGACAACAATGTTTGTAAAATAATATGAAGCATTTCAAAACAGTGACACTATAAAACACTTGAATATAGTGTATCCTTCATATAAGTCATGATGCTTAAGGCAGGTAGGTGGTGAGTCATAGCCAGTAAAAAACACAAAGGCAATACCAATAATGGATCACCAGAGCAGAGAGAAAAACACTCAACTTCTCACATTATTTCAGGAAATGAATGTCAGTCTCTATGTAAATACTACCATTTTGACCAAAATGTTGACATTTCTCATAAATAGAGATCAACAATGTGCTAATAATCACCGTAAATGGAGACATATGGTCATTATTTATGCTCAATGACGAAGAAAAGAACAATTTACAGTTAATATTGTTTTCCTCTGTGACAATGAAATGTCAGAAGCCAGATAACAAACACAAATAACCAAACCACACACGTCTTCTGATTCTCTGGAAAACGGAGTTTGGATGAGCAAACACATGCTTTCTACAGATGACGAAGATTTACAACACAAAACATGGTTAACCTGGTGTACTGCATGAACAATAGCATCCATATGGGAATGGGGTTGGACAGCACTCATGTATGGGGAGGCAAATCAGGATGATTACAGCCAAATACCATCTGCTTTCTGTGTTCTCTATATCTATCTCTACAGAGACATGGAAAATCTGGCATTATTCTATGGCACAGACTTTTATTATACTCACTAGAGAAAGAGAAAAAACCTCTACAGAACAAAAATACCCTTGCAATGCTTGAAAGTCCTTTAGAAAGGTACCTTTATTATAGAAGAAAAAGACATCAAGCTTCAAGCTGGTTTCTACCAATAATGATTGCCTTTGATAAAGCTGACATAAGAGACATTAATGCAGGGCTGAGTGACGTCCGTCCGCTCGTCTTCAGACACTAATTACACTGACACAATGGAGAGCCATTTTCAAGCTTTGAGAAATGTAAGTGCCAACCTTCATCATTAACCATGATCAACATCTGCAACAAAGCTGTCAGTATTAAACATGTTCTTAAGGTAATATTAAACTTTCTTAAGATAGTTCTCCAAGCTCTTGTCCTTGAATAAGAGCATTATCCTAAAACCCTCCTAAGATCCTATCTGTCTGGGTAATGTGAGATACGGTCTCAAAGGAAGACCCTTTCACTGACTCTGAAAAGAAGATATGTTTTTTTTAGATTCAGAAAGAGGAGTGTAAAAATGTCATGCTTAAAAAAGTGAATGCCTTCTCATGTCTTTGCCTTCTGTATTTATCTTCTGAGCCACCTATTTTTCCACAGGCCTTATTAGAAGCACCACCATATTTCAGAAATGTGCAAATAATCCAAAGTCCACCGGATAAGACATTGGAACTTGGCATAGGCATCAGCAGAAGTCTTATGCAAAAGTAAACAAATCCAATACATGGAAGCTCTGAAAACTGCCACATAAAGCATCATTTTTGGTGACCGTACATGTATTGGCGACGTCCATTCAAAACCATCCACAATGCAGACCATTGAAGGCCTTGTACAAACCCTTTCACATGTGCTAATGGACCCTTGTATTCCTTTTTTTCTGCTGAACGCCTGGCTATCAGACACAGAGAAACACACAATAGAAAGAGTGAAAGGTGGCGGAAAAAAAACAACCTCCCTTAAGAGCTTTTAATCAGAGAGGAGGCTGGACAGACTCACTCACTCTTTCAGTGTTGACGCTGGTCAGTGGCCATTGTCCAGACTCCAGGGACCTATCAAGCAAGCCATCTGAGTAAATAGATTGACCCAGTAACAATCAGCGAGCGTAATGAAGGGGGAATGAATTGAATGGGCTTTACTTTTCTGTTTCCCTCATAATTGATAGATGATCAAAGTGATGAGAGAGGGAACTGTTGTGTGGAAAATGACCAAATCAGGGCTAACAAACAAGCTCTCTTGCACCACTTCATTTAAGAAAATGTAATGTTATGCTTCCCCTCACTAACACAAACATTACATTTAGTTTGGTGCAATTTCACAGTCTCATAATTTCCAACATCAAGGCTAAAAAGAAAAAAAGGGAATTTAGAAACTCCTTTAAAAAAAAAAATGCGTCTGCTGTCCTTAGAGGCTGATCTCAACCAGGCTGTTCCCTGGGAGAGACAGGAGCATGTTAGCGTTAGCGAAGACGCTGGCTCCCGGGGCCTGACTCTCTGTCTTAGCTCCTGGCGCTCGGCATGACAGGCCTATTCTCCTGTTGATAATTTACACCCAGCCCGCCAGTGCTGTTGTTGGAACTGGCATGCCACAGCATACAAATAAGATAAACATGGTGAGCTGATTGGATGCTTTGCACCCAGATACACCTCCCACCACCACCACCACCAACTCCACTCTCCATTTGAGGTAATCGAGAGAAAGGCGCACCACCGTGGAGTCAGCAGAGGAGCCTGATACCATTAAAGTCTGAGAAAACTATTGGGACTATTTCCTCTCATCAGACGACCCCATGTCTCACCCTAACCATCCTCTGTTTGATTTGAGTCACGGCAAACAGACAGAGTGAGCCCAGAGCATTTACACACCTTCAGCTGGAAATGTAATAACAAATGCAATTGAAGACATTGATACCCAACTAGGGGGCATTTGACGGGCTATATTGCTTCCCCCAGGGCTTTGTATGATTTGATTAGTTTTATAATGTGGCGTGACAGATCTTTAAACTGTAAAGAATTTACCAGAACATGTGAGTCATGAATAGAGTGTTTTTTTCACTTGCCCTTCCTGTTTTTCCTGGGTCAGCACAGACATACATCAAGTTAAGTACATTTACGTTAACATGAAGTCGTGGGAATTTTTTTGAGTTGAGAAGAAATTTGACACAGACAAAGCTAGCTTTTCTCAATGCCATTACATTTTCCTTAGTGTACTGTGTTCAATTGTTTAATGTTAACATGCAAAAAGTACTATGGAGCAGCAATCTTTAGGCAAAATTCCAAACCAGAAGCTATGCTATTATTGGCTGAACTTATTGCTGTACAAAGTTGAATGTGACTTAATACCCAGGGGACGGTCAACCAGGGCAAAGCGAGGGGTACTTCTCATGCTTTATGGCTTCATGATAGATCCATGTTGTCTGGCTGTTATGTTTAGTCCTGTGGGTACCATGACTTTGACTGCCATGGGAATCCTACAGCAACTGCTTGGAGAGCACATTACATATGCCTTCTGGGGGGGAAATACTCTCCAGGACTGCTTTGAGCTGCAGTGGAAAAAAGTGATACAAAACAGCCAATGTAAACCAGAACGTTTCTGTATTACATGGACGTATACACACATTACATAGATACATACATACATACATACATAGTACATACAAACATACATACAGTGCCACTTGAAAGTATGTGAACCCCTTGAGCACTTAAGCGTTTTCTGTTGTTTTACCATGATTTTCCATTTTTTTATCACCAATTTTCCATAGATGAAATGTCAGGTTTATGTTTATCATTTGCATGTACTTGTTTAGAGGAAATTGTTTGAGAAGCTGAAAAACTACATGAAACATGGAATTAGTCCATTTCAAAAGTAAGTGAACCCCCAGCTGAATTGATAAAGTCAAGCAGGTAACAGATTCAGTGAAACTTATTTGGGTGAATAATTAGTCAATTGAGCAAACCGATCATCTGAGACATCCTTAGGGAAAGGTTTGGGCAACACAGATTAAAAGAGAGAGGAAACCAACCAAACTACTGTAGTGCCAAGGTGTACCCACACAGATCAACAATGCCGAGAGGAAACGAGATATCCAAGAACATCAGGAAGAAGGTACTGACAGCCCATCAGTCTTGGGAAAGCTGTAAGACCATCTCCAAAAGATTCCAGCTCCATCCATCCATCCAAGACAAATAATTTTGAAATGGAGGGCATTCAACATGACCGCATCTCTGCCTAGAAGTGGACGCCCATCAAGACCATCACCAAGAAGCACCAGAAGAAGAATAAATCAGGTAAAAGTCAACCCACACATCACCTCTAAAGAGTTTCGGACCTCTCTGGCAGCATCTGGGGTAAATGTACATGGGTCTACAATCAGACGAAAATTGTTGGTTTTGATCGTGACAAAATAATTCTATCTCGGACTCATCTGTTTAAAGAAGGGACTTCCAGAAGGCCTTTGGTTTATCCAAGTGCTCTCGGGCAAAGTTGAAACGGGCAGTTTTGTTCTTTCTTGAGAGCAGAGGCTTCCTTCTAGCAACCCGATCATGAATGTCATGTATATTCAATTTTCGTCTGATTGTAGACCCATGTACATTTACCCCAGATGCTGCCAGAGAGGTCTGAAACTCTTTAGAGGTGATGTGTGGGTTGACTTTTACCTGATTTATTCTTCTTCTGGTGCTTCTTGGTGATGGTCTTGAAGGGCGTCCACTTCTAGGCAGAGATGCGGTCATGTTGAATGCCCTCCATTTCTAAATTATTTGTCTTGGATGGATGGATGGAGCTGGAATCTTTTGGAGATGGTCTTATAGCTTTCCCAGGAACCTTCTTCCTGATGTTCTCGGATATCTCGTTACCTTTCGGC
>NC_137924.1:19500278-19655278 GCF_963457725.1 Sprattus sprattus
ACATACATACATACATACATACATACATACATACATACTGTACATACATACATACATACAGACAGACACTAAGCATGTTTATAATGCACACAAAGTACAAATGTCGGAGTAAGGTCCAATAGATAAATGGTAACATGATTATTCAGGAGTACCTCAGTGTAATTACTCAGAAATTCAAAGCATGGTTCATCAGTTCTGGAAGTTGGTGAGGCAGATTAATGTAATGACATCCAGGAATCCGTATGCAGCGTGCTACCTGCCGTGGCCCTGCCACACTCATGTGAGCACTGAGCGACTTCCTCCTGACATTGAGACAAAGGAATCTGCGGCAGAAAAAGTGCTTACCTCAACAATTGCCTGAGCTTTTGTATTCCCTCTCAAGTCTCTCCCCTGCAGATTTATGAGAACAGGTACTGGGTTCAGGCTGACTTTTTGTGTGCGTGTGTGTGGGTGTGTGTGTGTGTGTGTGTGTGGTGTGTGTGTGTGTGTGTGTGTGTGTGTGTGTGTGTGTGTGTGTGTGTGTGTGTGTGTGTGTTTGTGTGTGTGTCAGATGGGAGAGCAATGCTGAAAAGAGTTGGCAGGGTGTCTGTGGCTGGGCAAACTGTTAGTCATCTTCATCAGACACTTTAAGGAGTTTTAACTTTCAAGGGTGTTCAAACAGAGAAAAAAAATCATAATACAAAAAAAAAAAAGTGAAAGGAAATGTGCTACACGGGCTGTCATTGCGCTCTGTAACGTCCTCTGTGACCTGTACCTCAGTGGGATAGCGTCCCTGAAGATGGAGAAAAGAAACATGTCCAAGTATTCTTCCAAATCTTTGAGTTGTTTCTCAAGGGTACTCAGGTAGGTGGAGCCTATTCAAACTGTGTGGAAGGTTCAGAATTCAGTTTTCATCTTCATGCTGCAGTGTGCCCTTTTCACTGTCAAAATTCAAAGCGCATCAAAGCAGATTTGAGGACAGACCAGACTAATTGTTTTAATTGGAGTCGTTTCTGCTGGGCCGATGTCAGTTTACAGTTAAGGCCTAAGCCTCTATTCTGAGCAGTGTGGTGTAAAGATAATGATGAACACCCAAAAGTACATCCTTTGACAAGATTTAATGAGCTGTGAATCAGCATTGTGCTCACGCGAACAAATGAGATGACTTACGCTGTCTAGAAAATCCTTGTATTCTGGCCTTGACCCTGAAAAAAGGTTAAATAACTGTATATTTGAGTTATACTCAAAATAACGTATTTTTAATGTAAATGTTTATGTTTGTGTTTTTATATAACAATCAACAAATTAAGATGGTCTGGAGCCTACTGGCTGTTTATTGTAAAAATGTAGCATACCTTGCATTTTCCTTGTGCTTATCATTGCTAAACTTACCTGAATAATTAGTTATTCTTGTAATAACGTGTACAAATATGAGAAACATACTGTATATCCTAATTTTGTAATTGAATTATTATTAGCTAGATGTATCTTACGCTACTTAATGGGAAGAAATGGGGACATACATTTCCCTGAAATACCCGTAGCCATAGCCCCTAAAAGAATAGGATGGATGGATACTTTATTAATCCTGAGGGAAATTTAGGAATAGGAAAAAAATGTACCTCCTTTCGTAAATAAAAATGTAATTTCCTCGAAATCATCCTGTGTGCTTGACAGTTGCGGTAATGATATACTACAGCGGGTCTCTCTATTCTTAGCAATTAATGACGAAAAATACAGTAAACACAAAGTCCAACAGTAAACACAAATGAATAATGATGAAACGCTGTTTTTTGCAGTGGGTAACTGTGCACCCAGAGGGACATTCATTTCAGAACACAAAAAAAGTACAACTTCAACAGTGACAAGTTAATGAACAACAGACAGAGCAATAAACCAAATTAGGCATAGTGATGTACACAAGTTAGGCAGAGCCCTGAGTGGACAGTCACAGTACTTGAACATGTGCTTTGCAGTCATCTAAACACATCGGCAATGCTTATCCATGCAGCTCTTGTCTACAGCTGTTGGTGAGACAGACTTCATGTTTATAGTTTTCTCTCTTCTTCCAACTCTATGGGGAGCTTCTCTATGTGGAGTTTTTGAACGTTCTACAGCAAACCACACCAGAAACAGAAAACAAGCCACAGAGAAGATGTAAATGTTACTTAACCTTGACAGGATTATTATGCCCACTGCTGCAACACTTTTTTTTACTTTTTTTCCACCAATATCTGGTTGACAATATAATTTATTTAGACTTCACCAATCCACATGAAGCTTGGTATGCTTGGCCAATACGGAATATAAGGTTTGTGTCTCTAGGTGTGTGTTTCCCTTTGTGCTATTGCGTCTAGGCATCCCATTTGCAGAAGGGACTGGTTAATGATGCTAGGGCAATTCCTGTCATCATTAAGTTGTCTGCTTCAGCCTACGTTCTGTGTGTGAACTATAGTCAGAATGTTTATGCTTTGTGTTAACGATCCTTCCACCAGCCTCTTTCTGTGTAACACTTTTCTCACTTACTCACAAAAGAAAAACCTTTGTGTGTGTGCATGCGTATAGGTGTGTGTGTGTGTGTGTGTGTGTGTGTGTGTGTGTGTGCGTGTGCGTGTGCGTGTGCGTGTGTCTGTGTGTTTTAGGGAGGGGTGTAGCTGTTTTTTCATATATTTTCTTATTTCTCTTTATGAAACTGATTTTTAAACTGAAATCTGGAGCTCCAAGTTTGAATGCAACTAAGCTTTGGCAATTGTCACATGAACTATTGAAGAAAAGCACCAAGGAATGAAATCAAATCAGTGGACACAGAGGACGTATATGACTGTTATAATGCAGTTACCTTTAATTTAGTTATTAATAATACAACAGGAACCTTGACCACAACAGGCTGGAGTCAGAATCATTTAACAGCTGTGGTCTTCAGAGGATATTAAATTAAGTTCACATCATTAGAGGCAAAAGGACCACCAAAAATGCAATTACAGCCTTACAGACATATGGAAGCCAGGAGTCATTAGATAATACTGTAGGATCCTTACTGCACAACACATATGCGGCATATCCACAATAGAAAAGGGTGTTTCCATAAATAACTCTTTACTCAGTACATCCTGCTGGGTTTTAAGGCTGATCATGTTTAAGGCTGATAATGTATTGCCCCAAGCCTATTTGACATAAAACAGAAACATTTGGAATGAAAAGATATTTGATTTATAGAATTATAATACTATATGTCTGGTGGCAAATGCAATCAACACAATACAAAAAATGACTCTGATAATTGAATTCATGACAGAATGTCTGTGCTTCATCTCAGGTCATTTTGGATTTTATTTCCTTGTGGAAACAAGCACTCAAACCCTACCTAAGTTTATGGTCTGAAGCAAGCACTCAAACCCTTAAGTTTATGGTCTGTATAATTTCATCATGCATGTGTTTATTGCTTTTAAGACTTTCTTCCAGAGAAATGTGCAACACCTCAATTTAGACTAAATATCTCCATCTAAAGCTCTGCTACCTTCTGGTTAAAAGGGGGGCATGATGAAAAAGCAATTTACAACTGCTAATTATGGATGAGGCCGTGGCTTATATAACTCAGTTTTACTGTAATAACTGCATGCATGAAGTCCTTACAATTTGGCTGTTATAAGGCCAGGGGCAGTAGCTAAGCAATGAATTCATCATGATTATAAATTTAACAGATAATGCACTGCTCACATGGGTTAATCGCTTGTTGCACTAGTGTCTGGTTTGTCTTGGGGAAGGATAATTGAGATTGATGAAGGTGGAAAGGGCTCTATCTGGCTAGCCCACAGGCCAGAGCCGGGACAAGGTGTCAGGGTTTGCTCGGGGATTGAACCCGAGTCGCTGGATTCGTGAACCAGCACTTAACCCACAGGCAAGAGCCAGGACAAGGAGAGAAAACAAAGACTATCGCTTCAGTAGTCAGTGCCATAGCTGCTTTTGGGGAAAGTGTGAGCAAATGATGAGTATGCAGCTGTAGTGTGAACTGTTGTGTCACAGGATTGTCTAGTAAAGATTACAATGATTTCTATCATTGCGGAAAATTGCTTTATACTGGTACTTCTGTCCATGCCACAGACAATAAATATATTATTCCAGTAATGGTGATCGGATAATTTTGCTGCAGCAAAATACATTATTATATAACTATGATATGTTTCTTTCACAAATAATGTAAGGTATTCGTTTTCTGGGCAATATATAAATGGCATGGCTAAATACAAATGGATGTTATGTTAAGCCCTTTCCTAAGGTAAAGGACACATTGGCAGGGGGTTACCAGGCAACTCTACTGTTGGATGTTAAACTTCATGAAATCCAGACCAGCATGGGTACTCTTTGTGAGAGCAACTCCATTTGGTGTTCATTCATTAGCCAAATCATGACTCAGGACACAACAACCACGATGATCAAAGCTGAATGAGGTGGCTACTGGGAGGAGAATGGAACCCTCTGATCAGGAGAAGACAGTCTCGGCTGCTCCCCATGCCGCTGTTCCAATTTTATTGCAAGCCCTTTGTCATAGTCGGGAATGTCTTCATCTGCACAGGGCATAAGCAGTCTGTGATTCACCATTTACTATCAATCAGGAGCCTGCCTCCTCAGAATTGGTTGGCTATTATAGATGATTAAGTGAAAAAGTTTTTCACGCACTGCAGAAACTCTCCCTGCTCTGCTTCCTGTGGTCCCAGCAGACATGAATTCTGGTAAATTGCAGTCAGATGAACTATGGAAGTAAGATGGACCATGGAAGCCAGATGGACTATGAGATGCCAACATGCATTTCAGAAGCTGAAATCTGCCCTGTCTGAAGCCCTAATGCCGGAGTTTGCCAATTTCTCCAACCCATTTAACCTGTAAACAGATGTGAGTCATCGGGGGTTTGGAAAAATATCAGTGCAGGTCCAAGAAAGAAGAACACATTTGTAGAGTAGGCCATAGCTTACATTAATAGGCATACTGACACTGGTGCCTGTTTAAGCTGGAATAACTGGGTCATCAAAGAGAAGTGCAGAGAAACATATTTCTGTCACATGTTTGTTATAGACTTGGGGAAGAAGGAACTTATACAGTAGAATAGCTCCCAAAAGTGAGATCTAGTCCACAGTGTAATGAGTATCATCATTTATGGAATTTGATAACTTTCACCAGTTATATGGTCATGTATGGTGAACCTCTTTAAGCATATTTGTTTTCTTCAAATGGCATCCTAGAGGCAAAAGGGGATATGTGTGTCATCCTGTTTGCTTCACATAGGGGACTCCTCAAATAAAACCTGTGTAAGCACAGGGAATGAAATCCAGACAGGCTGAACCCAAACCAAACAAATAAAAATGCAAGAAGACTAGGATTTATTGATCTTAGCCCTGCTTCAGAAAGAAAGCAGAGGAGGTCAGGACCTCATCTTCAGAATCCATCAGGATTACTGCTAGCTTCCTTCCTTCCTATGGAGGCATGACCTGTTTCACAGATCATGTCCAACACCTGTGTGGTTCCTGTCAGTGATTGAGAGTAATGCTGTATTTGCAGACAGTCATTTACTGCCGGAAGTGACCAACATCAGAGCCATATTAACCCTTCAGCTGAGATAGTCTGAGCAAAAGAGCTAAATGTTACAACCAAATCGCCACCAACAAAAGAGATGCTTATGGACACCTAAAAAGACACGCACAGTACTGAGGCTGGAACATCAGCATGTACAAGTTGATACACACTGGCACTGAATTAATAGCAAATGTCATTCAAAGGTGCTTTTGAATTCCTGTTTTTTGTTTTTTTGCATCTGAAATGTACAGCATGATGTCTGTTGTACAGATGATAGAGCAGCCCTCTAATGGAATCAATACTAATATTCAACACGATGATGAATCTACAGTTCATTAAAAGTGATGTATAAACACAGCACAAGAAACAATCCCAGATGTCTGACTCATGGTAGGAGCCCGGGGGAGCGTTCAGTAAGACTAAGAAATGTTTAGTTACGATGAGGGGAAAACTGTGGCAGAATGCCTCTCGAAACAGCTGAGTGAATACACCACAAGCGCCTTCTTCAAGTGGTAATCCCTGTAGGGGGTGGAAAGGCAGGTTTGCAGTGGGCACAAGTTTATCTTTTGCCTTTTTTTCTCTCCCTTGCACACTTCACTCCCTGTGGAGATAAAGGCGGGCGTCATTACCAGCTGTGACTGTGGGTCTTTCACAGCATCTTTCTCTTCCATCCACTGCCAAAGACCAGACAGTGTTCCGAGGGGAATGTTGCTTTTAGAAGTAAAGTTATGCTAAAGGCAGACAGGCACGTGGGATGGGTACAGTAGGCCTACAAGCACAAAATAATTTAGAATGCCAGAGAGAGATAATGGAGTTCTAGAACACATTGATGATACATGGCTTCCGTTATGCCTGACAGGCGATTTTCACGCACTCTGCAGATCACGACAAAACCTTAAGTCGAATATGTAGAGCCATCATTGATCAGTGTCATCTTTATCTAACATTTATGTGCAAGGGAACCCCCTGTTAAAGCCTACAGACCACTTTTCCTTTGTATTTTTAGTTATTTGGTGAGTGGTGAAATGACCAGTATAAATATTTAACAGGAAGACAAAGTATTTTTAACCACATCTTTCCATCAAGCAGGAAATCAGCATGGGGCTTAGAGAACAATTGATTAGTGATTGTGCAACGAGCTGCTTAAAAAATGGCTTATTTGCATAGATAGATTTTCTGTCAGGCATTTTCTGCTCTATAGCAAAATTCAGCACATAGTTTGACAACAAGGATTTAAAATACTGGTGTGTTGTCTGTGGTCTGAGTCTGAAAAGCAATTGAGACAGAACAAATCCATGGAGGCTTGCTATTTCCTTTGCTAATTACTATTTGCTTTGCTATTTCCTTGTTTGGAAGATTCTCAGACCACATTTACACAAAGCGGGGTATTTACAGAAACACATTTTTCTGCCCCTCCGTTTTCAAAAATAACGTTGTACACACAAGGCCATTTTCAAAAGTTTATGTTTACATGAACCCGCATATACACCCCCAAGCGCCATCATTACTATGCCAAACCTGTAGGTTTGCATAACTAATCCATTAAATTGGCCATGAGTTATAGAAAACATAGGACTCTCACATGACGTGATGCATTTTTTTGAGAACCTAAAACTCCGTTTGATCCAGTGCACACGCAAACACAAAAACTGAGTTTTCAGAAATCTCCACTTTTGCCGGAGTTTTTAGAAATGATCGTTTTCCGTGATAAAACCTCCGTTTTCGTGTAAATGAAGATATATGCGTTTTCCCACCGTGTAAACGGGGTCTCACTTTCTCTGTTTCCCTCACAGACTCACGACCACTCCCCTTTCCCAGCATGTCGCCCGACTCACATTGCTGCGTTGATGCGTCAGGGTTAACGCATCCCCATTCACTTTGCATGGGGTGACATCATCCTTTGCCGAACTGAATTGTGGCTCCGTTTGGTTCGCGTGCGTTGCGTTTCATGCTTTGCTCGCGACAAGAGTTGAAGAAGGTTAAACTTTTCAACAGGCAATGCATGCGTCAGCCAATCATATTGCCTTTCATGCATAACTGACAGCACAGGCACTAGCCAATCATATCCCGTATATGCTCACGTCTACAGAGCGGCAAACTCAAAAAAAAAAACCATGGCTGCCAAACTCCGTAGATGGTCGTATTTGTACCTACAAGTTGGTTGTTTGACTTTTTTTTGGTTAGATTTTTTAAAAGTTACCGAGAAATAGACACTGTACAATGTAAAAACCCCTTTACTGTAACTGAGAAATACGTATCATAGGATTTGCGAGGTGTCTGAGCACACTGTCTAATGATGGGTTAGGGTTAGCATGCTACTACTCACAGGGTAAAAGCTTACTAATGACGTGATTGGTTTGTTGACCTGTCAATCTCACTATAACGTCTCCGTTATCAACAGAACCCCATGCGCCAAACTCCTCCTCCACCGTCCGTTGCATCAACGCAACAATGTGAGTCGGGCGTGTTCATTTCCCCATTCTGCTTCACTTAGCTCGTATTAGCCCTAATCACTTGCCACCCTGCCACCAACCTTATAAGCCACACCTGTGCCCAGAGCCCCTTCCCTTTCACTCAGAGACACAGCAACTTGAATACTGCTGCATGTACTTATCCTGTGCGCGTTATCTGAACAATGTAAGTCAATTGTTGCCTTACTTTTCATGGACTGATCTTGTTTAAGGTGTTAGATGTGCCTAGAAATGTTTGCTAGCTTAAATCTTTACCTTAATGGAACTGCTCCTTAGTTTGTTTGCTTATGTATTGCCTGTGTAGGCTGAGACTTATGTTGTACAGTTCTTATTATTTGGCACACTGTATGATTTGTCTTATATTGTATAACTTGAGCACATGTTGTAGGCCGTGGCATCCTCTGTACAATGCATTTGTTTGGCTCTGATTTGTACACTATTTCTCCTTCCTCCCAGAAACCACACACCCAAGCCTTCCTCACACACCTACCTTCCTACCACGCACACAAGCCTTCCGTACACACACCTACCTTCCTACCACTCACACACAAGCCTTCCTTCCACACAAACCCTCCTATTACACACACACATCCATACAGTCCTATCCTCACTGTACACTCCTAATAAAGAATTGAACTGTGAATCCTGACTGGAATAGTGTGTTCTCACCAACTGGGGTATCGGTGAGAACACGCTATTCCAGTCAGGATTCACAGTTCAATTGGAAGGAATTGGTCTCAAGCTAGCCTTCCTAAACTCCTCCAAAACTCCTTTTCACCTTTGTTGATAAGAGGAATTGCATTCTTTGCAAGTGATGATTCAAACAAATCTAACCTAACAAATGATTTTATATGTATACATAATAGACCTATTCAAGGTAGTTGCCATAGTGATGACTATTAATTTAGACAAAATGTTGACCTGTGACTCAATAGTCACATAATGACTCGTAATACTCAGACATGTAAAGGTCAGGTTTGGCTTTCACTTGATGGGCAGTAGTGGGACACTGCAGATTATATGTCAAGGGAAAATGAACCTAAAATCACCCCTATGTATATGAAAGTAATTGTGTTACTGCATATTTATATGGCTTGATACTAATGTAAAAATGAAGTATGCTGAATGTTTGGCTCTTAGTAGGGACAGCTGCGTTGTCTCCCATGGAGCACCCTGCCAGTGCCTTGAGGTAATGATGACACCACTGGTTGTCACTCCCTTGATTTGTCATTCAAGTTCAGCTGTAATATTAATGAGGGATAAGAATAGGTGCAACTTAAGTGGACACCAGCATCACCCTTGAATCGGTTTCTGACCTGTAGACCTGAAGTTTACTTTTCACATAAAAAAAATCAGATAGCACAGCTGTTGTATGGCCACTGTTGTAGCTAATGTATAAGTCTTTTTTCCTTTGAGGACAGCAGATATCATTATCGAGGGTTTTTTATACAAAAGTGGTGATATGTCACAACACCTTTACAATTTACATTGTGTCTCAATGTCACTGACCAGAAGGCAATGGGACAACATGATTATAACTATTATCTGGTTTCCTGTACTTGTTCTTTTTTCCCGCAGCTTAAATATTTAATCAAAAAGGCATGGCCCATGTACAGAACATTTATACCCAACATTTATACCCAACAGGAATTAATAGATTTTTCCTGCAGTTCAAGTCCAAGAGGATTTTTCCCATTTTTAGACACAGAGGACCTTTCCAGATGGCCACCTCATCAGAGACACGATGAAATGTGCTGGCCCACATCCACTGTGACATAACACAGAGACTATGCCATTTAAGACCTGAACTGGATTGGAGTCCATATCTGAGTTGGGAAAGGCTGCCTTGGCATACACATACTCTTTTGCTCTGCTATTGCACGTCTGGGCCTCAAACGTACAAACTGTGAAGAAAAAAAGATCCCATCTACAAATGTCCACATGCAATCAAAACAATAATGGCTAATTGCCCATGAGCTATTGTTTAGGGATTTAATGCCTAGATTGATTGCCACCATGTGTTCTCAAAGAACTGCGCACTTCCTGCATGTGACAGGAACCAAAAACCAGTCAGGAGCGGATCTCAGCATCTCAGTGTTCCTTTTCATGCCCCCATCACTACAGTAGGAACGTCGGTAGCTACTGTACTACCATTTCAGAAATGAAAGATAAGCTCCTACCAAAGGAGATAAACACTTCATTCTTATGCTCCTCAGTTGGCATGTCTTTATGCTTGAGTCCACTCATTCACGACCTTTGGGCAACATTTTGCTGTGAGTCATAGAGACAGTTTGTCATGGCCGGTGCTTGCCCTCATGTTGCCTTGTCTGACACGCCAGGATGGGGGCCTGACACAAAGACAGTGAGCGGATAGAGCCAGGAAGGCTATCTGTCCCAGACTGCTTGAATGGGGAATCCCCATTGGATATACATATTTCATGAAGGGACTTAGTACTGAGATCGAGAGCTCAACCGCTCAAATTAGACTGGGGTCTTTGGGAACAAACTGAGGTAAATGTTAAACGCACAAAAGTATAAAATACAGGACCGGAATGAAAGGACGGTAGGTTTTATCTTTAATCACCAGAAAATGTTCTGCATCAAAAGAATAGACAAGTGGATGCCGATCACTAGCACTTTTTTTCCTGACTACAGAGACTGGTTATTTTCTTCATGGTTATTTGAGTGTAGTTCTTTGAAGATGATCACAGTTCACACCACAAATGACAATTAAGGGACAACAAACAACCACTCTTCATTCTATCGCTGTACAGGGTGACATATCATTTTTGACTCAGCCTAAAAGCTATCTGCATTGCTAGATTCTAGAGTCACTTTAATGCTACACACACAGATTATCTGATTTAAGGAAGACCTACAATAATCCTGTGTACAGTGTACATGTTTTCTTTATATGAATACACATCAGAATCACATCTATTGTACTACTTTGTGTCATTCCTTATTCATTCAGGTTGTATGAAGTTATTGGTTGCTAGAAAGTGTAGTTTAGATTGGCAGCAGATTGTAGCTGCAGTCTGAGGAGTGGGTTAAGAAGAGACCAACTTTGACCCAGACAGACTCGGTCTGTTTCAACAGCTGTAATGATGAATTTGAGCCACACTCAGTGGGATGCAGTCATGGGAAAAAAGGCATGTCATGGCACATTATTAAAAAGGGCATCCAATAATAATAAGTTTTGACAACAACAAAATGCTGTTTGTGTAACCCGTTTAGTTTATCCACAATTAAGTATCAATTTACATTGCCAATTTAGAGACATTTTTACAAGTTCACAGAAAGATGTTAGTACACATGTTGGGACACATCATGTTTCCTAGCTACAATTTTTGAATAAATTAACCTCTGCATGCTTATTGATATTTTCCCCCAATAAAATACATGTTTGTGTTAATGTCTAATATATAATATACATTTGTATAAGAGGCAAAGACAATGCATTATTACGCAACTATACTGTTATACATAATGGGAAAAGTCACTGTAACAAACATAAAAAGCCTTGTCCTATCAAGACGGTCATGTTAACACATAGCTTAACACAGAGTGAGAGGCAGCTGTTTTGAATGTCTCTCCTTGGTCAAATAAATGCATAAATGCATTCCGATGAGGGAGGGAAAAAAAATCACAGTCAGTCTGGTATTTCAACCATGCATGCATGTGAGTGTGTTTATATTTTTGTCAGTCAGCTGAACCATTTGCACGTTGAAATCAGGGCCATAAATCAGATGGGCTTGCTTTGAAGTCCGTATAGGAAGCCTTTTGATCCTCTCTGTCTTGTCTGTCTGTCTTGCAGATGTCACTCTGTGACGCTCACAGAGAAATTCATTACTACCAGAAATTCATTTGAACAGGGCTTTCTTATCAGGGAAAATGGCTTTTACTGACCTTTACTCACACTTCTCTAGAGAGCGTGGGTTTATCAATGGCCTTAAAATACAGCACAGTGCGGTACAGACAAGCCAATTAATTATACAGAGCGTATTTAGTAATGTGGGTAGTTCTTTTTTAATAAACATTATATTCACAGTCCATTGTTTAATATTTTAAATCGTCTGAAGTTCTCCAGACACCTAATAATGAGCATGCTGGAACCTGAACCAGGGCATCTCCATTTCTCCGTGACATTCGTGCTTTATGGAATTATAGACAAAGGACATCGAAACTTACGTTCACAGACAATGGAACCTTGAGAGTTACCACCATGGTGACCGTGACCTTTAGAATGCCCCACAGCCTATCGGAGCATGTTGCCGTTCCTGCTCAGAGTCCATGTAAAAAAAGAAGGTCGATGGAGTCTATAAAACGGAATATCCATGGGGACAGATACAGAGTCATTGTGATTTCCATTGTAGTAAGACAGAGACATTTCCTTAATGTCTTCACACATCTATGTCATATTTATTGCCCTTTAATTAAACATTTACCAGATACAGAATTAGCAGTGGATCTCATGGATACAAACAAGAACGGTAATTATCAATAGATATCTCTTTGTCGTCAAATTACCCTGTAATGGTACCACATACCCTTGCTATCCAATCTACCGTAATCATGGGAAATAGAGAGGCCATTTTGTCCCAGATCACGAGAACAGTGATCATATTCTGGAAATTTAATTTGGAGAATCATTTATTGCTTGTCCCTACAGAATGGTCTGTTTCTTATTAAACAGTCATATGACTAGACAGTTTGTGCTCCCTTATCATGAATAATGACTCTCTTGCCATCTAGATATTATGTAATATAGTGAAGGCTGAGGTCTGTCAGTAGATGTTACTACTGGCATGCATGCTGAAGTGAGGTGCACTGAATTGCCGTCAGCTGCCAAGTCAGCAGCAGAGAGGCAGCTGATTGACACCTGAGATCATGTTCCTCGTTGTCTTCATCCAGCTATGTTTCACATCATATAATATGATGAATACTAAAGTAATTAGCTTTATAAATGCTTTAGGAGAAATTACAAAACATAGAGGGCATTGCAATTTATCAAGGCCATACTTGTCCAATAAAAGAAAAAAAAGAGTCTAAATGAGTAAGCTGATCAGAGGAATGTTGTAGAAATGTGCTGCATGTCTTAATGTCATTTAAGGTAAAGTAGGCAGCCAAGCACACTTCAATTCAATTCAATTTATTTGTATAGCGCCATAACAATACAATTGCCTCTAGGCGCTTAACAGAGCCCAGAGCCTAAACTTCACACTACACTTCACAACAGCAAACAAGATGGATATGCCATGTGCTGTGTGTGCCCTGCCAACAAATGTTACAGGTAACAGAGACAGCCTGGCAACCCTTTGCCTGAATAACTGCATTGCTCAGAGATATCTGGGACAGCTCCATCAACTGATGATTGATCCATGTCTAAGCAAAATACTTCCTTCCCTTTGGGAGTTGGGGCTGGACTGGCCTCGGGAGCTGTGCATACAGCTCATTTTACACAGCAAAGGGTTGAAGATTCCTCAGGTCTTGCTGTGCAAACACCATGTTAAACCAGTTTGCTTTTGGCTGTCAAAAAAATCCACCCACTTGGCACCCTATCAGATTTTATGCCTGTTGAAAATGTTCAACAAGACAGAAAAAAAACGTTTTGATTTGCTTCAGAGGGAATCACCCTCACTTGTTCAATTCCATATCCCCCCCCCCCCCCCCCAACCCCCGCCCCCCTTTCCTCTGTAACTGTATTCACAATACGCTCCAAATAGACACACTCCTCCCTTGGCTCTCCAGGCCTGCCTGCACTCCCACACTCTCTCAGCATAACATACTATTGCATGTGATGGCTGGTTTGCTCACACAGTGGGAGAGTGTGGTTGACGGGGATGGGGGGGTGGACTGGGCTATGAAAGTGCTGTTATAAATCCATGTGAAAGATATGTATTGTGCTTGTGAGTTCAAAGGAGGTTATTATCCATCGCTCACTCCGAGGGCAGCGCGAGATGATGGTTCTCTCAGCAGAAGGCCTGGCCTTGGCTGTGGGGTGATCACTGAGCTGACACGTTCACTTACAGGGAGATAAGGTGGAAGCAACACAGGGCAGATGAGACCCCAAAATGGAGAATAGAGGAAAACAATTCCTGATGTTGGGGCCACATCTTAAAGGGAAAGTGCATGAAACATACAGAGGCAATTAAACATGCTCACATACTCGTCTGATGGAAACAGCTTAACGAAGATAATGTGGCAATTTCTTTATGATTAACATCATGTATGTACTCATATTTATGAGTGATTCAGCCAAGTTTCATCTCAGTCTTGAACAAATGCAAGCTTTCAGGGTGGAACTAGTCTGTTGCCTTTAATCCATTTTATGCAACCTCTTCTTCTCCATTATGCCAAGAAATTAAAAGTATCTTACCATGAAGCAATACAGATGGGACTATTTGACAATCAGCATGTGAGCCAAGAGCCAAAGGCAACCAATGTACTCCTCTCTTTTTACATTTGCTGTGTAGGACGATCAATGTCATTGTAATTTTAATGTTGATGGGCTGTAAAGTAATTATTCTTGTTATTACGTTAATCACTAAAAAAATATGTATAGCTTAACACAGAAGACTGTGACATGACAAACAAATGTAATATAACACGATAAACTGATGTGCTCCGTCTTCATGTGATGATCGCTGTGCCATCAAGTATATATTTCACATATCTTTGGCTACTAAGTCAAAGTCAAATTTATTTCTAAAGCACATTTAAAAACAACTCACATTGACCAAAGTGCTATACATTCAGAGTAGGCAATCACAATAAAATATAGAATCAAATAAAAACAGAAACTAAAGACTTCAGAAACAGAGATAGAAGTGATAAGATGATCTGCACCCTCTCTGCAATCTTCCCATGAAAATCTGTGGTATCTATTTTCTCTAACTCTATGTTACATTGCCTGTTTTTTAATAGCAGCCATTTATATCCCGACACAACTAGCTTCACTGAGACATAGTCTGAACTATTATGTCAATGGGATTTTTGCAAAAGACCAGCCCCAAGCCAATCCATGATGAGACAGCTTTCCACATTCTTTATGTGATTTTTCTATTCTTTCTTTTTTCTTTACCTAGTTATTTACAGATCACTGAAATTGTCTCCCTATCTCGCCCATCCATCAGTCTCAGCTTCCTGGTGCATATATATGAGAAGATGTGTGAACTTGGACACTCTGTACCCAGCTCATTTATGGCCTCTCATGGCCTCAGCAAAGAGAAACAGAGGAATGTGATGCCTTTGCAAACACATGCATGCACTTCTCCCTAGTCTAGGCCCATTTGATATATTGGTTAAATGACACCTCAACAACACAATCCATTTTTTCTGACACCTGTTCAACACTATATAACTTGAGAGGATTGCCCTAAAGCCTTGCGGATGCTGCTACTGCTGCTGTCTCATGGGAACCCTTATAGTTGACAGCTGTTGCAGTCACTGGATGGCGAGTTGGCTGGGTGATGGTTCAGTAATATGAACTACATGATACCTGTTCCACTGGCATCATGGTACAATACTAACTGCTCTCCATGCATGAAGCTCACCAGTTGGAACTCATCGGTCGCTGTCTAAACAGCGGGGTCTTATTACAGTGTCTGAAGTCTCGGGCCTTATCCAGGGGTCAGATCAATGATGCAGCTCAATGCATGATTTAGAATCGCTGCTTTCAATTAGTCCACAACCTGCACGAGCATCAGAATGACAAACCATATCAATACCGTCACATGCCCAGGGACATTTTGCAGGCCGAGAGCGGCCCTTTCACAAGCCTTTATAAATCACACAATCTGCACCTTTGTCATCCTGGTCCATTGTCATTTCATGACAAATAAGCACCTCTTCAAGTAAACAATCCCTGAGCAAAATGGTTATGGATGATGTTCATCCAAGAGTTGTCTGCGTGCAACCTATCATGTTCAAGCACACGAACACATTTGGCAAGTGAATGCTATTCATTAATTCGTTTGAAATTGATTTTTTACAAGAATAAGTATCTTTACCCCATACACCTCATACCATAAAAAAAGAAAGTACTGCATAGCATCAAGTGACAAGTAAGTGAAGCGCAATTGAATGTTTCAGTGAAACACTGGTGCCATCTAGTGGTAGCCTGAATATATGTATTTATAGCTTCCATGAATATTAACCACAAAATACAAATATATACCAAAATGAGCAAGTACTAAATTAATATAAAATATTTTTAAAAACATATATATGTTTGCCAAGAGTATGCTTATGTGACTAACAACATGTGATGCCAGACACCTATCAGCTCTGTTTGTTTTTTTTGTCCGTTTAACAGAGCTTCCTAACACAGATACCTTAACTCACTCTGTCACTGGCAGGCAGCTGTCATGACAACTAAACAGCAAGCCAACCTAAATAGCCAGTGGGGCTTTCACAGACCGGGAGGAAGAAGTCACTGTGGAGACCAGTGAAGGCACATTCACCTCCTTACCCATCCCTTTCTTGGGTCCTGGGACAATTTGGATTACTAATTGTTTACTACATAGGCTACTGGCCTTTATTTTGATGGCAATTCCAACCAGTACCACCAACTTAGATTTAGATGTTCCACAATCTGAGGGTCCATATCTGTACGTGTGCACAAACACGCAGTAATACAGCCCTTGCTATAATATGTCCAGTTAGTGTGTGATGAACTTGTTCTTGTTTCTATAGCACCGTCATAGCTACCCATTTGTATTTGCGCCCATATTTGTTTTCTTGTGTTAGGTGATGTGTTAGAATAGAATGTTAAAGGCTGTGTCTAGAGTAGCTGCTGACAGCAACTTTTTAATGATTCAGTACCACAAGGCTTGATGAGGACATACTGTACACATATATGTAAGGGATAATGTATAGTCCGGCTGTCATTAGCAAAAAATAAATCCCAACAGGATGAAAAGGACCCCCACGTGCAGCATTCAGAACATTCTGAAGAGCTGTATACCTGTTAACAGTTTGTCTACAGAGCTAACAGGTCTGTAGACGATGCAGTAAATATGGCCCTTCACTCCATCCTCCAGCACCTGGACACCTCAGGAACATATGCCAGGATCCTGTTTGTGGACTTTAGCTCTGCCTTTAATACCGTCATCCCGGCTCTGCTACAGGACCAGCTTCTCCGGCTGAGTGTGCCTGACTCCATCTGCAGGTGGATTACAGACTTCCTCTCTGACCGGAGGCAGCACGTTCGGCTGGGAAAACATGTCTCTGACCCCCGAACCATCAGCACCGGTTCCCCTCAAGGCTGCGTTCTTTCCCCTCTACTTTTCTCCCTGTACACCAACAGCTGCACCTCCAGTCACCAGTCCGTCAAGCTCCTCAAGTTCGCGGACGACACCACCCTCATTGGGCTCATCTCTGGTGGGGATGAGTCTGCCTACAAGTGGGAGATTGACCATCTGGTGACCTGGTGTGGACAGAACAATCTGGAGCTCAATGTGCTGAAAACAGTGGAGATGATAGTGGATTTCAGGAAGAACCCAGCCTCACCCACCCCCATCACCCTGAGAGACGCGCCAGTTGACAGTGTTGAGCCAATCGGCTTCCTGGGCACCATCATCTCCCAGGACCTCAAGTGGGAGTTAAACATCATCTTCCTCAACAAAAAGGCACATCAGAGGATGAACTTCCTGCGGCAGCTGAAGAAATTCAACCTGCCAAAGGCAATGATGTTGAACTTTTACACCTCCATCATTGAGTCCATCCTCACGTCCTTCATCACCATCTGGTACACTGCTGCCACTGCCAAGGACAAAGGCAGACTGCAGCGTGTCATTCGTTCAGTGGAGAAGGTTATTGGCTGCAATTTGCCATCTCTCCAGGACCTGTATGGATCCAGGACCCTGAGGCGTGCGGGGAAGATTATGGCCGACCCCTCCCACCCTGGTCACAAACTCTTTGTGACCCTCCCCTCCGGCAGAAGGCTGCGGTCCATCAGGACCAAAACCTCACGCCACCAGAGCAGCTTCTTCCCGTCTGCGGCTGGCCTCGTTTACAAGGCCCTGGACCCCACCCCCCAACACGGACTAAACCTGAACTCTGTATTGCACACTGGTCCTGCATTTTCCATTTAATATATTCTGTACATTTTTAAATATATTCTATATTTAGTTTTTCCTATAATTAATAATTTAATATGTGTATAATAACTAATATTTGTATAGTTTATTGTGTATGTTTATTGTTTGCACCAACGTCCCACAAAAAAAATCCTGGTAGGTGAAAACCTACTTGGCAGTAAAAACCTTTCTGATTCTGATTCTGATTTCTGATAATAACTACATGATACATACTACATGATACATACATAGATTTATTTGGTCATTGTTTTTTTTAACTCATTACAAAATCATTCATGTTTATCCCTGCAAATGTCTGAACATTTGTAACGTACTGGCACTGTGGGTCCAATATTTTTTTCATTAGCTAGTCTCCTCCTTATAAAAATAGTTAAAAAAATCATCACTTATTGCAATGTAAATTTTTCAATTTCAATTTTGGTGGTCTGCAATCAGATCCTCCATAACTTCGCTCTCATTAGTCATAAGGGCTTTGAACAGACGCTCTGCCTGTTTTTTGACAGTTGTGCTATCCAGCAGCATCCTCATCCGATCCTCTTCCGTCTTCTCTGCTGCCACTCTTGAGGCCCTTTCCGAGTTGAAACCCTCCTGCGTCAGCTGGTCCAGAATGGGTATCGTGTTTTTCACCAACCGAATAAGTTGACAGCGATTCTTCTTGAGGAATAGAAGTTTATCTAAATAAAAAGAAAACAGAAAAAGTCATTAAGAGAATACAACCCACATAATCCATTTCATAGGTATTCTGGCATAATATAAAACAGCCACATGTTTACAGCTTAATATGTAGACTAATCCATTTTGTTCAGTTTTACATCAGAAAGCAGAATCGTTTTTAGATCTGCAGAGGTAATAAAGACATTCTTAATGTCAATTTTTTCACAATGCCATAACCTGATATTTTTTTAAAGTATGCATTAAGTGACTGTGATTTAGTGACTTTAAGCAAAATGGAATCCAATGTAAAGACAGAAGTTTCTTTGCTCTTGAAACTTTTTTCCGATTTTGTTTTCATTTCACATTGACTATGTATCGCAAAAATATTTCCTGGAAAAACTACATGTACCAGTATTGCATTTTACATTTGTATGATTGACATGTGCCCCTATACTTGTATAATTGTAGCACTCATTTCCATGTCATGAAGTAGGCTGCAGTTATCCTGTGGGGTAAATGCCATATTTTTCACCAGATGTCTGGTATTTCAGCTATTTCAACTGTAAAGGATTACACTGTGGTCTGTTCAGCAGATGAAGCATGCTTTAAAACCTTACCATGCTGTAATGGCTGCCTTCAGGCAATGGCACCAAGGCAATAGCGACCAGCCCTTTTGTGCTGTGGCATACACTTGGCAAATGGCATGGCATCTTTGTGTGTATGGTATGTCAAATAGGATTACCAAAAATAAGATGCCTTGCCAGCTAATGTTAGCATATCTGCTGACTGGCATACTGTATGCCTATGCCCTATATGATTGCATTTTGTGGCATATCTGATGGCAAGTCAAACTGGCATATTCCTATTATTTATGTGACATTTATTTTCTGGTCATATAGGCATGTGCCAGTCAAGATTGGCTTCAAATTTGAAAACTTCTAGACGTCACAATACAGGCATAGATGTCACACACATACCCCAAAACTGGCCTTCACCCCGTAGCTTACATTCAAATCTGTATTTATATGTCACGAATCCCACTCACTTTTAGTTCGTTTTTCTGTCTGGTTTCGCTTTCATGCCTTGCAATCAACTCATCCCTCTCACCTGGTTTTATTTTTGTCATAATATCCATGTGCCAATCAAAATAGGGTAGGCTTTGCAACAAAGTTTGACTGCATTTGACAATAGCATAACATATAGGGCACCATGCCTGTAAGTGCTATATAATATTACCCCTCTCTTTATTATGTTGATAAGACAGCTGAGTAAGACTTCACCTGTTATCTGAATATCAATGTCCACTGAGCCATTTGTTGTACTTCCACCTATGCAGATAATAAACAAAAGGGCATTGTAATTTCAAGTCAACATTCATACTATAGTTAAATCTTTGTTATTTCCACAACCTCTTTTACGCACTCATTTAAAGCGTTGGGGAAAGCATCTAAGCAACTCCCCTAGTTTAGCTCAGAAACAGAAAATAAGGCGATATTTAAAATGTAAGTAGCTGACTGTAATTGTAACTTTGCATTCGAACTCTTAGCACTGTCCATGTTGCTGCAGCACAAATATATAATAGTTTACCAGATGGAGAGTCTATCCATTTGGCAAGCTCTGGATACGTTTCTTTTATTCTGGGGTGCTCCAGCGCCAGAAGAAAGTTTTTGCAAGTTTCCTCTCCCTTTGCATACACCTTGTCAATAAGTTCGCCATTGGACTCATCCGGGTTTTTCATGCTTTTTAAGGCATTGTATTCAGCGTCAGTTATAATTCGTTTTGAATGAACGTGTTGTAAGATCAGGGTACTATCAACCCGCAGCCATTCCGTGAGATCGACTTTCTTCTCTTTGATAAGCTCCTTCTTCTAGGAGAAAAGACAAGCACTCTTACATCTGGTTTAAATTAAACTGTGTACCATTGATTCTGATTATTTAATGTCCAACTTACCGACAGAGCCATCCTTACGACCACGGGCTTAGAAGAATCAATCTATATTTCGTTTCGATTGAACTTCCTCATTTCTTTTAGTTTCGTTTTCAAACATTAAGGCGGCGTCAGTAACTGTACAGTAAGAGGGCTGAACATGACAAGATAGGGCAAGTAAACGGCTACAACATGTGGGGCTGGGGCCTAATCGGTTGCATCACTCATGCTAAATTCCTTCCTTCCTCAATTCCTTCAGACAGCTGTATGTACTGGTGCACGTTGACACATCTGCCATATGCAAAAGCGTGCCATATGCAAAAGCGTGGAAAAAAAATATAACCACCAAGGCTACATTCATTTAAGATCATTTATTCATTTGCTCCTTGGCTGTTCCCCCAAAAGCCCATCACCATAGCTTCAACTTCTGTGAATGGCTTTGCCAGTGACAGACAGTTATCCTAGTCCAGACCTGGGCATTGTACGGCCCGCCGGTTGATTCTGACCGGCCCGCGAAAGATTATATGATAATTTGAAAAAACTTTTTTTTTTTTTTTTTTTTTGCACAGTCAAAAAGGCAACAAAACTGGGACACTTTTCTTTACACAGTTACAAAGTTCAGTGACTTGTTGTCTTGTTTATTTTGGCTACAAATATGATGTGATGTCTTTAGAAAGCTAAGAAAATCCTTGTTTCAATAGTATATGAAACTCAAAATGCCATTAATGTGACTGAAAATGAGTCAAATGTCATTTTGGAAATTAAATTTGAATAAATTATATTTTTGAAAGCTAACGTCACATTTGAATTGCCAAATAATAACATACACTCTTACCAGCGGTCAAAACAATGCCATTTACTGCTTTTTATATAGAAATAAAATGTATATTATGCATAATTGAGTTCGGCATTTTGGCCCGGCCCTCCAAAATATTTTCAGTCGCTCATTTGGCCCCCTGGGAAAAAGAATTGCCCACCCTCTGTCCTAGTCAGTACATTTGACTGTTATCAGCTGTGCGTATCAGGAAATTAGGAAATTGAACGCGCCATAGGTTGGTTGACCAGTATGATCTAACGAAAGTAGAGACTGATTTGTTGCCAGGACTGGACCTACGTCTGTTCACATCAGTTAGAGGAAAGCATACTGGCAAACGCAGATCAAACTGTGTGCTTGAACATGCAGCCATAACAAAGCTGCATCCCTCTGGGGGGAAAGACTTACTCGGGCGGTGTGCCATGTCCTTGTTGGGTAAGAGGTAAACATAATATCTGCCTTTGGAGTCCCCCACTTTGTTTCTCTTTGTAGGGTGACTACCTACATGATCCCTCAAAAGAGGACACCTTACAGGTATGTATTAAAAAATAGCTCAATCCATGAAAAAAAAATAATAATTGGAGTTCACATGTAATATTTCGCCACCTCTTTTAATTCTGCAACCACAGCCCAAATAACTGGGGATTCTAGTGGTGTTTGATACAGTTTGCAGTAAGTTTTAATTCTCTGTAATTCATAACTATGGCTCGTCTATGGCTCATTTTTAAATGTGCATGCGCTTGTCTGTATGAGCATGTTGTTGCAAAGCAGATTTTTTTTTGCTGCTAAAATCAAAACCACATCAGTAACCAGTGTGGAATACATTCAACACTTTTAAAATAGGAGGACATTCTTGGGGCCACCGTCTGGTGCGTGCGTTGCACTTCAGTTGTGATATAAAGGTACAGGTAAAATAAAGCAACACCAGTGAACCAGATCCAACAAACTAGATCTGACAGAATTATTGCATGAGCACACTGTTTAGTTAACTAGACATGGAACAGAAAATGGATTTTGTTACCTAAAGCCAGATATCCAGCTATCAGCCTAGATCCATTCACCTCTGTATTAATGGCTTGACAATAGGTGATGCTGATGCACCCAAAGTGAGAGTGTGCAAGTCATCTGGTGAGGCTAATCGGACTCTATATATCCTTGGTGACATAGGGCTTCTATTTATTTGCTTGTGTATTCCAGAGCAAGTTTATGTTCTGTTCATGGAACTGTGTAAGCATGAATATGGCCACTTCCAGCTCAGAGTAGTGGATATTTTCAGACTGAGCACTGAACACTATTGTGGAATTGTCTTTCCATGACTGTCTGTCATCTGACAGTCATCTAAGAATGTGTTAGCACTGGAGAGGGAAACATACCATACTAAGGCAATGCATTGGGGGAAAAACACAAAGATAACCAGATTCAGTTTTTATTAATATTCACAGAATAGTTAAATACATATTAACTGTATTAACCATATTAAATCAGAATAAGTTACCAGAAAAGAGCATGCTGAGCAGGTGAAGCAATTTGCAGCAAAAATAGGAAGTGGCTGATAACACCAGTAACCCACAGCCATTAGGCAGAGCTATATAAAATGGGAAACATTGGGTTGCACAACAAGTAATCCAAAAGGGAAAACTGTGGGGAAAGCAGCACAATTCTGAAATAAATATTCAAAGGCATAGCATGTAGAACACAAAGAGAAGCAAATACTAAAAACTCAAGGAAATGTTAATCATTGGCTTGAGACTGGAGTTTGCTTCTGAGGTGTTTCCTTATGCAGCTAGTAGAGATGTACTTATAGTAACTGCTCAGGCATTACTGTGATGCATTTTCAGAAATGCACAAAAAAAGGAGTTCAGATTATTATAACATGCTATGTACTGGGGCAGTATATAAAAGGTAATGGGTGAACTTAATAACCAGGGCCATCAAAGGATTGGATCCATTATTTGTGTCCAAGTTAAACTAACAAGAAGCATAGCATGCTATTTCCAAACCTGTTACAGTCAGGGTACAACATTGGTATTCATGGCTTGACACACATGTGGGTTTCACATGGACCCATTTGCTGAGCCACAGTTCTATGGGGATAAAAGTAATAAGACAGCATATAAAATTACCCTAAAAAGTATATAATACATCTTCCTTTGAAGCCATTATCACCAATGACAGCTTAGATAGAGCTTATCCATATAAAAGTGTTTTATTTCCCTGGTGATAACAAATGCTAATAATGGCTTGAATTCCCTCAACTAGTTGAAACAGCAACTGACATACCATATGCACTTGCTATTGGATAACTAAACACGGTTAGAGATTGTTAGCATTTTGTGCAGTATAACGGTAAAATCTGTCACAGATATAGTTTTTTGTGGAATTTAATGTTGGCCATGTTGTTATACTGTTCACCTCACATGTAGTTCCCTAGTTGAGCTTCATGAGAGGCCTCTCTTCCCTCATATGCCATGTGCTCTTCTGCCTGTCGGCTCTGCCCCCTCTGTCTGTGGCCTTCCTCGGGCGGCGTGGGGACGGAGTGGACCGGGCCTCGCTATCCTCCAGGGCGCTTGATGTGTCAGCGTCATCCCCTTCCTCTGGGATGTTGGGGACGGCCCCGCTGACACCATCTAGAATGTTCCTCAGAGAAGGGTCCTCCGGTGTGCAGGTGGCTGTGGTGGCGCTCTCACTGCTGCTGGGGTCCATGTCATCGCTGCACAGCCGCTGGGTCCTGCTGTGGGCTGTGCTTCGGACAAACGGCCTCTCTCTCTCTAGCCTCTTACCGGTGACGTGCTCATTCATGTCCACCCCAGAGTCCAGGCTGGTGTTATTTCTGTCAGAGGCCTTGTGCAAGCATCTATGCAGGTTCAAGACTGAGTGGCGAACTTGGCCAACCGGCTTGCCCTCTAAAGATACAAACCAAGCTCTGGGATGGGGCGAAGGTTTGTTTTTGTAGAGTTCCCGCAGATTCTGTTCTGATGTGCCTTGGTGTTCGCTGCATAGAGGACCCATGGCCACAGCCTCATTGAGGGTACCTGGTACCGATACAGACTCAAGCAGTGTGTTAAAACGTCCCCAGGCTCTTACACTGGAGCGGGAACCCTTTGATCCTTCAGACGCCTGCTGTTCTTCACTTCTCTGAGTTTCTGACAGCAGGGTGGCTTTGGAGTAGGTCTGAGTGAAGTTGTCTTTGCTAAGCTCTTCTGACTGAGTTTCATAGCTTGTGCCCAGCCTGGGTAGGGTGGCTGACTTGGAGTTTGACGGCTGCTCTGCAGAAAGGAGGAACTCTGCTGCCTGGAGTAAGGCCACAGGCTGGTTGTATACTTGAACAATTCTCTCAGAAAAGAACACCTTTTCGTTCAGCGCCACAGGCACTCTGTTTTGATCAGATCCTCCTTCGGGCTTTACAATCTGGCAGGCATTGACGTAGTATGGAGGATAGGAGGTGGGGAAGGGTTGCTGGGCAACATTTCTAACATTTCCATAGTGCAGGCCTCCTGGTAATTCACTACTGTTCACATAGTGATTGAGTTTTTTACCTTTAGAATTAGTTGTTAAGTGTGTTTGCGACTTCAAGTTTGAGGCGTCAGCTTTCTGAGTTGTATCTTCATAGCCGTCTGAGTCTTTATAAGAGACTTCCTGCTGATACATGCTGTTAGTGGAAGTGGTCTGGTCTCTTTTGAAAATATCCATATGTATACCGTTGGTTGCCTTTGCTGCTGGCGCACAGGAGGAGAATCTAAACACGAAAAAAAACACTGGTGGTTAGATTATGAGGACAGTTTCCAACAAGCATAGACATTGCTCAGTCCAACTCAGTCACTTGTGTAGATTTGGCAGATAGCAAACATTAATGTATACACAACACACACCACACAAACACTATATTTAGAAATATAGTAAAGACCCACCTCCAATCACACAACAGCACTGTTAATTTGTGTAGATTTGACAGTAGATTGGTAGATTTATATATATATATATATAAATAACGTAGAGACCCACCTCCAATGACACAACAGCACTATTAAGATTCCTGATACAATTAATATGGCCCCACTCAGGACTGCCAGGAGCAGAAACGCATGTTGATGGAACTCAATGCGACCGGCAATGCCCATATGACCTGGATTAGCAAAGACAGATCTGCTCACTGCTTCTGTGCTGGTTAAGAGTGCAACAATAACTCATTAAACATTAGCATTAAGCATTCAAAAAGTATCCATACCACTGGATGAAGGGAAGGGTGCAGCGATCCAGAAGCCCAGGTGAGGTGCTTCATATGACCAGACCAGCGCACCATCCTGCATCGTGACAATGCCCAGACCTTGGTTTACCCAGGCACCTGAATGACAAAAATGTGTTTACTGGCTCAGTAAGGCAGAATTTGCTCTTAGGATGTTTATGTTCTGGATTTAAACATTCATGGTGATGGGCCAGGGGGTCGAAAGGTAGCAGTCACACCACAAATGTATATTAATGTAACATATTCATGTTTGGCCCTGGAATTGATCCGTGTGATGAGGGCAGTAGTCTGGTCATGGTTTCCTTGCAATCTGAAGTACCTGAATCTGAAGCAATTTGTAGCTGTTTAATTTGATTAGCCCATTGTAACCTCTGCCTGGCCATACCCAGATACCCAGGGTTGGCGGGGGGAGAATGTTATCTAAGGACAACAAGGACGGATGGTGGCCCTAATGGAATGGCTGGTGGCAAATGCATAGCAATAGGTCTTGAGGTACAAGAGTGTTTGGGGTGCTGTTCGCCCTTCACTCTTCTCTCACCCATTAATTTCAGGTTTGGTTATTCATCTCAAGTCATGTTATTTTATCTCATGCATTCAGGTTTATTTGGTCATGTAATGGAATTTGGTCTAATTGACATTCAACCTGTGTATTAACTTGCTATTATTAACAGTTGTACTCATATATTTGTTGTGATGTATCTTATCAGGGCAATTTTACAACTATGCCCTAAAAGAAAAAGTGGTATGATTTTAATTGCGGACAGTGCTTTAGTGGCTGCTTGCAGTGTCATTTTGTCAAGCATTTTCTTTCAGCGTATATGGGTCACCTAAATGTCCTGACCTTTACATTAAAAGTCAATACGTTTTGGGGAGGCTTAATATAAATCAGGCCACTTTAAAAATGGAAACATCCTGTTAATACCTGTTTTACTGTCAAAGGCCCAGGCAGGGACAGGATCTGAGACACTCAGACCAGTGTTGTCTGGCAGAGGAAGCGTTATCTGCAGGGACCCAGTGACCTGAAGCTCTCTGTTGATACAGCTGAGCTCAACGCTAACAGCTGCCACTGGTTTGAGCTCAATGCTCCTATACCCTGTTAGGAAAGAGACAGAATATGTTTAAATATCAATGAAGTAGAAATAATGTGGTCATGTCAATGCGCAGGCACACAGACCACAGACCTATGCACTGCCAAACATGTATGCACTTCAACACACACTCACCTACACACAGACACGTACGTCTTGGCGTGAACACACACACACAAACACACACACACAAACACACACACACACAAACACACACGCACAAACACACACACACACACACACACACACACACACCTGACTTGCTGATGAGAACTCCCATGGTGTTATAAAAAATGCTCTTCTCAGCAGTAGGTTGAGGCACTGTCAGGTACGCCGTAATAGTAGAAATGTTACATTCCGGCACCGTAAGCAGGTTTCTCGGGAACTGCACATTTGGCAATGCCTCTAAAACAAAAAAGAATAAAAAAACAGGACATAACTGCCATGTTGCCTATAAAACTGTCATTTTGCAAAGGTAGGTCAATAAAATACAATTAAAAGTAAACATAAATGTTCTCAAACACAACGCTCTTTGACACAATGGCAGAAACTTGCTGGTTTCTGCGGAACACTGCTGAATTTATTTTTTTAGCCTTCATTCTTGCTGTTAGTGTTATCGAACATCCTGTTAGTTAATTGGTGCGGAGTGCACAGGTTGTGTCTTAATATTCATCTTCTTGATTTGTTAACGAAGCACGCAAGTTGATGCGTAATGCAAAACATTATGCCTGAAATAGTCCATTGGATTTAAGCAACAGTTATTTTCTGACAACATAGGCAACATAGTCACATGACATACAAACCTGATATTTTTCCTGTTATTAAAACAGAGTCTTCAAACAGCCAGATATTCCCTCGGGTTTGGGCGACCAGCGATAGAGTCACGGATGAGAATACTGAAAAAAGACAGAGACAGAGAGACAGAAATGTGCAGGCTTCAAAGGGAGTAGGTGCCTGTTGAATCATGCATAAACACACAAAGGTAAAACTACCACCCAGGTAGTCCCATCATCATGGACGGCATGTATGGGTTCAGCACCACGCCAGCAGCACTGCAGTTGCATGTTAATAAAGCTAGATGGAGCCAAGATGCTGCACCCTGTACGTGCGATGGGTGGTGGGATTGAATCTGGAGTAGTGCGCTCTTTGTTGGGCTGAACGACACTACACTGACGCTAAGAGCACAGCATACAGTGGCAGGGCAGAGAGAAAGAGAGGCTGAGAGAGAGAGAAAAAGGCAGAGAAAGAGGCAGAGAGAGAGACGGAGGCGGAGAGAGAGAAAGGGAGGGAGGGACAGAGAGAGAGAGGGAGAGAAAGAAGGAGAGAGAGGGAGGGAGGGGAAAAGAGAGAGGGGGGGAGGAGCAGATGGCAGGTATTCCATACTTCACAGTATCGCTACACTGTGAACCCATCACTCATCAAAGCAAAACAGAAATCCTAACCACAAATTGAGTACCTTTATTAAAAATCTAAAAGTGTATATTTTCTCTAATACTTGCAAAACAGAAATACCACATTCATGAAATCTAAAACTGTACAGGCATCATGACTCTCCACAGGGAGACCTAAACATGTCAGGATGGATGGAAGCACTGGGGAGGTACTCTTGTTTCCCCTTCATGCAGGTCGCCCAGTCTCCCTCATGGGTTCCTCTCAAACACATTTACACCTGGCCCAAATTCCTCAGCACACAACTCTCCCCCCAAACTCCCTCCTCTTACCTGGCAGTCTGGAGGCCCTCCATGGCAGCGGCGTGAGGATGTAGCCCTCCAGGCTGCCCACTACTGCCATGGACTGCCGGGGCTTGTAGGGCACCCTTAGTAGTGCGGAGCCATCTTCGCTGGTGAGGGTGGCACTAGAGAGGATGTGGTTTACGAAGAGCTTCACAGACGCCCCCCCGATTCCCTGACGACTGGCTGCGTCCTTCACGTGAACCTTCAGCAGGAAGACAGACGCTGAGGGTGACAAGTGACAGACAGGAAATTGGGTCAGTGGGATGGCTGGGATGGGGGTGGGGGGGTGGGGGGTAGGGGTAGGGGTAGACAGACCTCGAGACATTTGTCTACAGTATGAGGAACTCAAGTAAATATGTCAGTATTCATAAGATCAGAAGAGGAAGTAGTTTTTATTATTATTTATTTTTCAAGCATTTCACCTTACACAAAAAGGTGGTCTGGTGGTATGTCTGGTATTCTTATTTGTACAACAGGGCACACTGATCAAAGATCATTTGTCAGATCATAACAGCAATCTTCTGGTATACCCAAAATTCTCTCTATTTAGTGAAGGCAAGGCTTACTCCATTAGAAACGGTCTACTGAGAAAATTAAGAGCTATTTTGCTTCAGTGTATTGAATTAACATGTTGATGAAGTATGTCCTACACAGCCCAACATCTCACAGTATGCTCAAAGAAATGCATGAGGAGCAGCTTGTAGCTTTCTTATTCATAAACTGAACTATTCTGTTAAACAAGATGGCACACTGAATCCCCACAGTTGAATCCAACAAAAGGGGCTCTATCCGCAGCACTACGCAGCTGCATCTATTCTTACCCCAGCTGACAAAGGCACAGTACACAAAATGGGGGGACTTTAGTCACCCTGACAGAACGAGTGGGCATTATGTTTATATCTCTGGGCAGGATGGCCAAGCAAGACGGATGTGGCTGTCTACTCATGAGGTGATGCGATGGGCAAAGACGTCCCATGCAACCCCCTTCTGCTGCATAGCTGCAGGCGTTCCAGGCTATCCCAGAAACCCCTTCTTCACCCGGGAGTAGCACAGCCTCTGTTACACAACATGACAGGGTATCATAACAGACCCAAAACATGCGGTTGGAGACAACTGGAGACAATCGACACAAAACTAGAGTCAAATCTGCACATAAGGTTTGTTTTCTAAGCATAAGGACAAGCGTAGCTGTAGCACACAGACAGGAGAGAGACTCTCAGCGATGACTGTCACTTGTTCATGAGAGGTTTGACGTTCATGAGTGATGACTAGGCAGCTCCACATCAGGGGCCCAAGACACTTTGGGGACATGCTGACATAAAGAGGTTTTCAGCAACTCCACATTAATCTAGGAAAAGGTGATATTCCTCAATGACATGTTAAAAAAATGGATGTATAAATATATTTGGCTGGTTAAATATATACAGCATCCTTCATTGTTTTGTTTTCCAGATGGTACAGTGTCATCTGAAATAAGGCATGGATCTCTCAGCACATAAAAAATTGCACAGAACGTATCTCACTACATAAAGTAGCAAATCTCTTCATCTATTGCTTACTGTTAATTTACATATGCTGATTTCTAGTCTATGTACAGTATATTAAAAATGTCGGGCAGTATGTTTTCTAGTTTATGTATATTAAAAATGTCGGGCAGTATGTTTACAAGCTGCATGAAAGTTCTTTTTTTCATTTAGAGCACAAGTAAATAAACCAATGTCCCTTTGATTACATTGTTTCACAAGACAAATAGCGAATAAAAACTTTACCAACATTCAACATGAACTAAATGCATTAGTGTAGATCTGGGTGTGCAGGGTTAAGCACTCTGTTTGATACTGCAGTCCCCAGCTATACGGGAACAAGATCGCAGATCCAGCCACCCACCTGAAATAGCAACAGCATGCGTTCTATATAAAAGTGGGCCATGCCATCCTGTGTGAGCTTATGGTAAATGGAGTGCATTTATGTAGAGCTTTTCTGCCCAATAGAGCACTCAAAAGACCTTACAGGTTAATGCCTCACACATTTACCCATTCACACACACACCAGCAGCAGAGCAACCTGCGACTGCAAGGCACCAGCATTGGGAACGGTTGGGGGTTCAGTGTCATGCTTAAGGATACTTTGACACATGGTGATCGATCCAGCACTAGACCCACTGTCCATTGTGTGGTGGTCATCGGGTCCTGCCATCCTTTACTGGGCCTCAGCTTAGCAAAACACATGCCATATCCTAAGCAAGAGCGTTATCAACAATATGTTGAGAGACACATTTGAGCGTTACAAATACTTCCACGGTCAGTGGAAATGGGAGGAAATCCCATCACTCTCCTTCAATTTAGATAGCAGCCAGGGTCATGTTACAGAGCACATCGATCTAAGAAGAGACACTCGGATTGCAGACCCGTAAGCCTGGCCCTGCCCAAGCCATCAGCCTCAACCTCCCCCTCCCCATCCACAGCCTTGGCAGACCACTCTTGGCCACGGGCCAACTGGATCAGTATCTGCCCCTGGCACTCCTCTGATGCATCTTCAGTAAAACACTGGGCTGAGGCCTTCCAAGAATCAGTGCCTCGAGTGTTTGAAAAACTTCAAGGAAAGTGATAGCCTTTTAATGTAACAATGCTGTCTCATCATATTGTGACTCATATCACGAGTGTGGAAAATAACGCAGACAATGAATAACTTGGGAGACAAACATTTTAAATGTTTAAATATCAAACAAATAACTATGGGAGCAACATGGGGTGTTTCACTCTGACATTGGAGTTTTAAGAATCAGGAGACGTCAAGAAGTGTGTCCTTCAGGTAAGCACCATACAGTTTGATGGACATCTTGATAAGCTTACTCTGATATCTGAGGAGTTTGGATTTCTTCAGGCCTCTCCCAAAAACACAGCAGTAGGTTAATGGAATGGCAGTCAGTGTAAAAGATGGACTGATAAATCTGCAGTGAGGGTGAATCCTAACAGATTACTATAATCCTCTCATATGGCCTGCCACAGAGATACCCACACTGACACACTTTCACGTTTATCACAGACCTTTCATCAATCATGTTTGACATGAGAATTTGCGGCAAATTCTTAATCATGTAAGAGACATGTTACTCATGGTCCTCTGATAACAACAGATACTACATGCTGAGGTGAAGTTTGTAGTTCAGGCAGGTTTTGATTGCATGAAATATGAATATACTGAGCTATGTGTTCTTATAGTGTGTCCAGTGTTCACTAGGTGGAATAAGCGATCAATGTGCTATAGGGGTAAGGGCATGCATCCATTGTGCTGTGTCGGCTAAATTGTACTGTGCTGATGAAGCTTAATGTTAGCAACAGTTAAGAGGAAAGCGCTGAGCAGCATGTGTTTCAATTACTTATTTCCATTAATGTAACATTGGAAAGCAGTACACCTAAGCACTGTTTTATGGCAAACACTTCTAAAGCAGTTATTTGTGTTTTTGTGTTGGACTCCAAGCAATTATTTAAAAACAATGACATCTACCTTACTTAAAAAAAGAAGCAAATGATTGCACATAATGCAGTCCTTTTCTTTACTAACCAAGTGGGCTACGAATGAGTTCAGCACTGTCATAGTTAATCCACATTACATTAATCTAACCTATTGTGGGCTAATGATTAACACAGATGAGAGGTCGCCTCATTCTCTGTAGAGCGTAGTTATCCATCGTTATCGTACACAAAGAGTGTTTTAATGATTTCTCACGAAGACGAGGCTGACTACATTTCCATACAGTAAGGGGGACTGCTCTAGTGAGTGGGAGAAAGAGGTCATTACGTAAGGAGGATGAGAACAAGAGAGGATGAAACCGCACAAGCCTTTGTTATGCACATTTGCAGATTGACTCAGTCTGTATAGCCACATTAAGAAAAAATATAGCATATCACGCAGCATTTTAGGAGCACAGGGAAAATCTTACCGCTCGGAAACACAACCTTAAATTGGACTAGGAAACTTTCAGGTCAATGCAGTGGATTGAGGACAGCCAGACGGGGCTACTGTGAGATCAGTATCTGGGGCATGATAAAAGACAAGTAGCAAAAGTGATGACTGTAGATGAAACACACAGATGTCTCAGATAGCGTACACTACATAGCAGCATAACATATCATGACATAGAAATTAACCTAGTTAAATCAGGTGTAGCTTTAGCTAAAGCACAGGATATTATAGCTGGTATGTGTTGATGATGAAGATTTGAAGATTTTGAAAAAAATATGTTATTGCAATGGTCACCGCTCCCAAAGTTCCCAAAGGATATATGTTGTCAATATTATTTAGGAAAAACTATTAACATTACTGCATGCCTATACACAGAGCATGTTTTGCTTCAGCTATGAAATACATTGTCAATAATGGCCTACCGGTATACTATATCTAAAGTATGCCGGCCAAGTACTTTCAAGTTCAAGCAGAAAACAAAAAACTTTGTCAATCAATGTGAGCTAATAGCATGTGCTCAGCAGTCATTGGCAAGAGGCATACTGAGCATCAAGCAACGTGGGTGTTGACAAAAAGCCATTAGCTGATCCTGAAGCAAGCGTTTAGAAATTCTGCCCTTACAAGAAAATGAGAGTGCATATCTATTTACACTCTGCACCGGAGTCAATGGAGAATATTGATTAGCTCATCATCTGACTATGTAATGGAGTCCAGTCCATGGTACTTAATCATCCAGCTAACATGCCTGATTGATTAATCTCACTGTGTAATATTGTGTTAGCGGCTCCAGAAGTGGGCTCTCTGCTGTACTGATGCATTAACAGTGCTGTGAGGAGGAATATGCATTTCTAAAGGCCTCAGAGAGAAGAGACATCTCTGCTGAAAGTACAGTGTCAGTGCAGGAGCTGTTCAGCCACAAGGGATGCTGCTCGCTGATGAAGCGGGGAAGAATGTCTTGTGCGGAGCAGAGCTGCATTGGGTCGCCTTGTCGAAAACAACAGATGGGCTGGGAGGCAGGAGGGAGTTCTGTTCTGGCGGCTGAGCACACCATATTCTTTGGATCCAATCAAAGCACAGAGGGTTTCCTTTCTGAAAGCAGGGCACTTAGAGTATAGCCAGCAGAGATGCCTTGACAGTGCAACACTGCCTATACACAATGGTGGTAAATATATCTTAAACACATTATTAAAAATATCACATCCCCGATTTGTTATGTGATAACCCATGCAAAAGGACTGGTCTTTTGGAATGTAAACATCTGGTGACTTAATGTAAGCATATCTGTAGACAATCAATGCTGATATGATTAGAACATATAAAAGTAACACTATGCAACAATTTTACACTTTTTGAGGTATGTTTTTTTTAGGCAACTAGTTTTGGTACCATCATAAAAAAATATTTTGATAGCATATGGTCATTTGAAGGACAGATAAACACCATGTCTTCCCCACTCGCTATCCAAGATATGCCCTATGTAGTTCTGTGTAACGGGCTGGAACCCCCTGCAAAAATGGAAGAAAAGCTTTCACACGCATGATATTGCCAGCTATACTGCCAAAAGACACCAGTTAGTGTGTTGGCAGACTTATATAAGTGTCAACTGGGCTGTTGGTGGTGTTTGCAAGGTTTTTGCCTGCCTATTAGGGCGTTAGCTTACTCGTTTTGGAACAGAACTCTGTTTTGCTGCTTTAATGTCAGATGAAACAAACATTTCATGGTTATAGTTACATTTGCCAACTGAACTAGCACATCAGACAACAGGCCCACAATGACCTTCTGTTTGAGTCTGCAGCTTATCAAAGCACTTGGCTGCCTGAGCAATCAGGTGGGTGGGGATTCCAGAATCAACTTACATTTGCATCATACATTCATTTGATAGATTCTGTTATCCAAAGAGACTTACAAATGAGATACAGTAAATTAAAACACACATATAACTTTGAAGATAAAAGAATCAAGAACCAATCAATATTATAACATTTAATATCTAGCTAAATCTGTGAAAAAAAATCCTGATAAACTAGAAATGTAATGAAAGATCTGAGCACAACTGTCATTCATAAAACCTAACTAAACATCTTTGTCTCGTGTTATTTGGTCTCAGTCATCATATTTTACATCAATTACAACTACTGTTCTATGTAAAGCGCATCACTACTGTTCTATGTCAAGAGCATAAAGATACATAATCAGAGCATTTGAAAATATATGAGCAAAACAGTAGGCTACTTAAGTACTGTGTGATGCCAACATTCACTGGTCGTCACGGAAAACGTTGTTTACCTGATTCTGTGACGTCGGTTTTTACGAACTGATGATGGATTAGCTCTGGCAGTTGCTGCGCATCTCCGACAACAAAGTTGTCAACATCTCGGTTAGTGACAACGAGTGCACCGTCGAGCCCTCTCAACCCATCTTCAGTCAAAACCAGCAGCGTGACTAACAGCAAGTAAGGGAACGCAGACATGGCGATGGAGAATAGATAGAAAGAGACATAACTGCAAACGAGATGCGCTGGATGAGTGGTGGAGCGCACACCAGAATGAAGAATCCCTCGTGAATGCGCTAGCCTACTATTAGTCTACTATATACAGCACCCACACGATGATAGCAAGTCGCCCAAAGCCAAGCTGTGATTGCATGAGTGAAATGCAGCGTATACTGTATATTGGTGCCATCTGGTGGTACATAGCTGACGAGAAGCAGTACGTGTAGCCTGCCTCTTTCAGGCTACTGTCCTACTGTATCTCAACGTAGTCGACCCCGTAAACCATAGATCCAGTACGTCAGAGCAGGTTTCGGATGGCATTGTCACCGTATTACGACGGGTTTGGCATTAGGTTCAGAACGAATTTAATAAATAGGCTATTGTAATTTTCTTTCAGGATGGAGTTGTGAGCCTTTTAAATACCCACTAGATGGCAGCAGCATCATATAGCAACATGGAAGTGCGCCGCGATTGGTAAGGCTATAAAAAACTCATACAGATGTGATTTATTATAAACATCATGGAAGTTGCGAACTCAGCTATCATAGCAAAAGCATAGTTGTGACGCAATTTCATTACAAACGGACGAATCAGCACCACAGACTCCAAAAGGCTTGAAACAGCAACTATAGCCTACTGGCTCAAGGGTCAGTTTGTTTGCCGCTTGTGCAAAATTCAACCTGCGTGCCCCAATCCATCTTTTCATACAACAGTCATTTGGGGCATGTATAATACATGAGAATGCCAATAGATGAATGTACTAAAAAATACAAGGTCCTTGCCATGTTACCCTGGGTAAAACTGCCACCTTCTAGATGTTTATGCGAGGCCCAAGAAGCAAAGGAAGAAACTGTACAGTTTATGACAAAAATGTATCACAACAGTCACGAATGTGATTGCATTTAATGGACACACACACACACACAGAGACACACACACACAGAGACACACACACACACACACACACACACACACACACACACACACACACACACACACACACACACAGACACACACAGACACACACTCACACACACACACAGTCACCTCATAGTCTTTGTTAACTAATTATCACCTCAGACTGATTTTCTCTGGGGAATTTAGTAGCTAGCCACTTAATCACTTCAGTTCTATCCTTCAAATCCTGTAGGTCTTACTGTGAAATCAATAACCCCAAACAGCCAATTAGTGGAACTATTTGCAGACTTTGAGTTGATTATCAACAATAGCTTTCAAATGATCAAAACGACGAACACAAATGCAAAAGGACAATATATATGTCAATGAGCAACGTAATAAATGCACCACCTTAAAATACTATACAGGAACACTAATTCCTCCTCTTATATGAACTGTGCAAGTAGGTCAGTGCACACTATGCAATATTCATGCAGTCAACAGAGTGTCGGGTGCTTTGTTGGTATGATCAATGGAAGTAAATCTCTGAGCACACTCTATGTGCTCTGCAGCCCTCTGGCATTCACAACAGGTCTGTTAATTACAGGTGCTTTGCCTTACCGCAGAGGCAGGTTCACCAGGGAGGTGTCAGTGACAGACAGGTTTTTATGAGAACACTGGATGGTAGGGTAACTGTGGATGATATAGGACTGGACCGAAGGACTCTGGGCTCTGCTTGCCCAGTAACCCCACACCCATGTTTCCTCTGAAACATGGACCTCGCAAGGCAAACTGTCACATTTGCTCCCTGTGGTAACATCACACACGTACACATAGTGTGGAGCGCAGGGATTTAAGCCTCAACACACGCACACAAACACACACACACACACACACACACACACACACACACACACATGCGCACACACCCGGAGATGGATGATGGAATCGACTGAGCGGACCAATTCCCTATAAATTACACACTGTAAATTACACACTCATTTCTCCACATAAATACCCTCCTCCACTGAGATCATTTTGTTATTTGGAGTCCAATCTCCAGTCCATGCACAGCTCCATATTTTTTCTATGAATCATTCCCTCAACCAAGCAGGTTTCTCTTCAGTGCATTGTAAGGAAAGCAATATGTGCAAAGACGATATGATCCCTGGAGTTCTTCTTTGTGTCAAACTTTTCATTCCAAGTAAATAAGATACTCTTAGAGCTTGAATGTTCCAGGTTTAAAAAACTTTCAGGTTGATGGTTATATAAGATCAATCTGAGAGCAATTCTTCTGTAGGGTATTTTCTGAGTATTTTTTCCTTGAAATACTTTCTCCTTTTACTGAGGGGATTTTCTTCTGTCACTGGTCGATCATGAAGTTGCCTTCGGTGAGAGAGACACAAAGAGAACACTTCAGAGTGGGTTTCACAGACCAGTAGGCACACACAAGGAAAAGACAGAAAAACTCCCAGGTATGTGGAGAGCCTGACAGAAAGAGAGAGAGAGAGAGAGAGAGAGAGTGAGGGAGAAAGAGCTCAGTGTGACAGTGCTCATCCTTTTAAACTCCATCTATGTCTCTGGCCATGAGAGGAGGGCTGTGTGGAGGACTCCTCCGAAGGCCTAATGAAAGTGCCAGCCAAGCGCTTTCCCGGATGACAAACGGAGTTAACCAGTGACCCGTCACAGCATTATCACTCACGCGACGTGGCAGCCCCCGGTGACGTGATGTGACTGCACTGTAGCCCCTCTGCCCTGCTCTGGGTCTTGAGGGGTGTGGTTGTCTCTGTATCAGGCTGTTTGTATGTGTGTGTGTGTGTGTGTGTGTGTGTGTGTGTGCGTGATCAATTCTGCTCACGGGTCTTTCTCAGTGAGTGAAGGCTACTGTTAGAACCCTGCTTTCCTGAAACATGGGAGAATTTTCCAAACATCTCTATTGCACTCAAGTACTAAATAATCCAGTATCTGCTGGTGACTGTGTTATTGATAGTGTCTGTTGTCAGATCTTGTGCGTTGCAGACGTTGCAGAGATAGTTTATTGTCTACACACAGAGTGCTGGGGTGGGTTTTCTCTCAATCAGATTTGTCTCTTACATGATCAAGGTGCTCACATTTAAGGACACAGTAGTTCTTTTTATTCAGAAGCAGTTTTGACAAACACAAGGAGTGTTCTCAATTCTATATTTTATATGCCTAACATTACAAACTTTCATGCATACTAGGATCATACAATGATCAGTTCAACATCCCTAAAGTAACACTATGCAACAATTTGACAGTTTTTGAGGTATGGTTTTATAGGCAACTAGTTTTGATACCATCCTCAAATTCATTTTTATAGCATATGATCATGTGAAGGACAGATACACACCTGTGTCTTTCCCACTAGCCATCCAGGGTATGCACTATGTAGTTTTGTATTTCCTGGCTGGAACACCTTGCCAAAATGGAAGAAAAGCTTTTACAACATGACTTTGCCAGCTACAGTATACTGCCAAAAGACACCAGTTAGTGTGTTGGAAGCTTCTATCAGTGTCAACTGGACTGTTGGTGGTGTTGGTGATGTATGCAAGTAGTTAGCATGCTAGTCCAAAGTTAATGTAAGTGATCAATAAAGGTACCTCAAAATTCTTTGTATCTCTTAATATCTCTGCTGCATAGTAACCAGTCACACTTGAGAGTAATGCGGCAGTGGTTATTATGACTGATGGCTGTCTAGAGCCCAGTTTTGACAGCTCAGCAATGTTTTACAAAGGGGATTGTTTCCACTAAGTGCATTATGGTACCTGGAAATGAAGGATGTCATGGTGAGACTTAATTTCTATTTGATTTCTTTTATCTATTTCTGTCCAGTGTGCATCTTTAAGATGGTAAACAATGTTGATCAATATTTCTTTTGGAAGCATATTCAAAACCAAACTGGTTGGCAAGAATATATTGTTGCAATGTGTGTGTGTGTGTGTGTGTGTGTGTGTGACAAATGCTGGCACAGATTTATACTGAGGGTATGTATATAGCAATAACACATCCTACATTAATTGTGTGCACAGCAGGGACGTGCGGTCAGAGGAGGCAGAGCCTGACACCTGTCATTTTGAAAAGTAAAATATATATACATAAAATACATATTCATATTTCTCTACAAATCTGTGGTATGGGTGTAATTTCTGCATGATTCCGATCATTTCGAGCATTTTTATAATCCAAATCGCTGAATTTGCTCATTTCTGGTTCCAGAAAACAGGGACGTGCGGTCAGGTGAGGCAGAAGCATTGTTGTCTATGGGCGGGGGAGGCAGTGCCTCACCTAGAATTGCGCAATCGCTCCAAACTGGGTTTTTGCACATGTGTGCACATGCGTAGAACCTTTGAGTTGAGCTCAAAACGCATTTAAAAATCATCTAGGTGAGGCAGACAGTGCCTCTGCCTCAATGAAGGGGGCGTGCGAGAGCGCACTTGTCGGGTATATGCTGGTTCTGACTTTGGTCTTCTTCTAGACTTCTCAAAACTGGACTTTCAGTCCAAACGTGAAATGATTAATAATGGGAGACCAATGCCGGAGCTAAAAGGTTTGCTTCAAACGGCTGGACAGAGGGTATAGACATTTGCATTGGAGTGTTTCACGTTTCCCAACGGGACTACATATGCATGCGCAACACGAACCTCGCTAAAGGCTTCTGGTGCAGAAAAGTTGCCTTGAGGTTGTGAGCAGACTAGGTGCTAATCCTGAGCTAAATTAGTCACTGATTGCATTTGCTCAAGAAGAGGAGGGAGATCGTGGGAGAAGAGGACAACAGATTTCGAATGAACTATACGGTAGATGTGAGTGGATTACTTTTGTTTCAACTCAAATTGACGGTTACAAGCTCCAACGAAAGTGCACCAACTTTAAATTATACCGGCCAGTAGAACATTTTGGTATTGTGTGCTATGTCTGCGGTGTTTAACTGTTTGCTGGTTAATATGTTTTTTTCTAAACTGCGAATTCAAAACTGTGTCCAAGTTGGGTAAAAAGCACATTGGGCTCCACGTTAACTGCTCGGAAATAAATAACATTAATCAGACAATCCCGCGCAGTAATTGAATTACAAAACATGATTAATAGCCGTGATGTCAAACCCAGTTTTAAACCGCGAAAGAGAGTCTTAGGTTTGCTGCTCGTACCACAGAGGGCATGGTCTCTGTGGAACTCCCACTCCACTGGATTTGGTAGCTTTCAACAAGAAGGCACAAGCTCCATGCGGAGTAATTCAATAGAGCACCAGAGGGGTCCTGGCTTGTTTTAAATTCTAAGGATCAGCTGTGACAGCGAGGGGATCATCCTCAGGCTGAGCACAGTGAATGTAAAAGGGAAGCATACCGGCAGGCAGGCGTACCACTATGCAAAGCAGTCATTGTCATATCATTAAAGGCAACACACAGCAGCCTCAGTTAGTGTCTAGACATGCATTTGCCATTTTAACCACCATTTTTGTGTTAATTTGAAAGATTTGCATAATGACTTTGAGTCAGCATTCCCCTGATTTTTTTCCTACTTGGTATCCCATGGCACAACTGGAGGAGCAAGATGTCAACAGCACTCAGGTCAAAACTCAGTGTTAAATTCCAGGGAGCATAAATGCTGATATGATTCACAATACACACTTTTTTGGATAAAAACATGTTCGCTAAATTAAGAGCATAGAGCGGTGTCCCCAAGTCTGTAAAAACTGTCCTCTGTGCAGAGGTGTTGTGGTGTACATATCTAACAAAGACAAGAGGAGGTCTGAAGGACATGCGGTACTAGACACAAAGAAACTTCATTACCTTTGGCTATTGATTGGTTATGGTTGATTTTGTTTGTATACTTGCACATCAGGACTTGAGACTTCTGTGTGTGTATGGTGGGAGTGAAGAGGTGGTCAAGATGGCCCGTTTCCCTCTGAACTATTTTTTGTGTGTTTTTTTGTCTTTGGAGTCGCATGGGTCCACTGTGTGCATATTTGCATCTATGAGCGCTTGCCTGACAAACTCACTGCAGGGAGTTTCAGATCAGCACTCGTTACTAACGTACACATCTCTCCCTGCATCGGGCCTGCAGCCAATCAGATGACTGTGAGCGTCCTAGGCTCACGTTGCGCCATGAACAAACTTGGAGTTTTTTCCAAGGAGTACAGGTGGCCCTGACCCCTTTCAACCGACATGAAGTCGGTTCTGCACAGGTGCATTTGAAGGGTGCGCAGATGGAATCTCTATCCCACTCACATCCGCAGAGGCTGAGAGACAGTCTTGTGTGGTGATGTACTGTACGTGCTTGCACAGTGCACACACACACAATTACTCAAGCAGCACCTGGACGCACTGTGTCTGGGCAGTGACGGATTGCAAGCAAAGAGAGACACAGCTATCAGTTTTTTAAACTCTTTCTCCAGCTCTCTCGCTTCTTCTCATCTCATCGAGAGACATGGCATTGATGTGATAAAGGGACAGGTGCAATGGACTCCATCAAGTAGAAGGCATAATTAATCATCCCCCCAGTGAGAGGATGTCATTGGCCTTTTTCAGAGACAGACATTTGATTTAAAATGGAACACCTTCAAATGCAAGAGGACATTCATGTAGCTGTAATAGATGGTTTGAATATCCCAAGAAACAGCTGATAAAATGTGATTTATTTATTTATCTTGAAATGACTGTTGTTGCTTGGATGTGGCCATTCTTTATGAAACAATATGCAGTATGCAAAAGGGGGGAGCTGCCAAGCGCACAAATGGGGATTCATGGCTGTGTTCCTGAAATCGTTTTAGCTGCACAGGACACTGAACAGAGGAAAGGCATACAAGTGAGACCAGTCATACACTAACTCCAGATGAATGAACACAAGAAATGCTATGTTGGGATAAAGCAGGCTATCCTGCAATTATCAAGCAAACTAAATGGAACAAAAAGTCAAAGTCAAAGTGTGTTTATTATTGCATGTACCAAATTGCTTCAGCACAGCAAAATTCTTACGACTTGGCAAGCAACATTCATCTACGCAGTAGACGTCATACATATAACAAATACCCAAAAAATTACATAAAACTCTATAACACTATGACAATAAAACATATAAAATGTAACATTAACATACAACAATTTAAAGAACAACATATAGCTCTGTAACACTATGACATTATAACAATATAACATATAACATTAACATTCACAATTTAGAGTACAGTAGAAGGGCTAGCAGCAGTTTAAGTGTGAATTGAGGCATGTTAAGAATAAGTTAAAAAGTTTTTAAAATTGTGCAAATATATCTAGGAAGTGAATTGTATGAGTGGGGGGAGCAGGGAGTAGGTGGAGGTGGCGACTGTTCAGTGGGTCAGTGTTTCTGATTCAAAAGCCTTACAGCCAGGGGGAAAAAGCTGTTTGTGAGTCTGGTAGTCCGTGTTCGGATGCTCCGGTAGCGTCTACCAGACGGCAGCAATGAAAATAGTCCATAGCCTGGGTGGCTGTTGTCCTTTAAAACCTTTTGTGCTTTCCTCAGGCATCTATTGTTATAGATGCCTTGCACGGAGGGGAGATGGCTGCCGGTGATACGCTCCGCTGTCTTCACCACCCTCTGCAGGGCCTTGCGGTCGGCAGCGGAGCAGCTACCATACCAGGCAGTGATGCAGCCTGAGAGGATGCTCTCAATGGTGCATCTGTAAAAGTTTGTCAAGTCTCCTCAAGAAGTGTAGCCGCTTCTGTGCAGTTTTGACTGCTGAGCCTGCCTGCATGGACCAGGTAAGGGCATCATTGATGTACACACCGAGGAATTTGAAGTTGGACACTCTCTCCACTTCAGCTCCCTCAATGTGTATGGGGTCCTGACCCCCCCTCTGCAGCTTCCTGAAATCCACGATCATCTCCTTGGTTTTGCAGACGTTGAGAGACAGGTTGTTGTCTTGGCACCATTCTGCCAAGCCCCTTACCTCATCTCTATAGGCGGTCTCATCGTTGTTAGAGATGAGACCCAGGATGGTAGTGTCGTCTGCAAACTTCAGTATGATGTTGGAACTGTGTGTTGCCACACAGTCATGCGTGTACAGGGAGTACAGGAGGGGACTGAGTACGCAGCCCTGGGGGGCCCCGGTACTCAGGGTCAGTGAGGAGGAGGTGTGGTTGCCCATTCTCACCACCTGGGGTCTGCTCGTCAGGAAGTCCAGGATCCAGTTGCACAGGGGTGTTTTAAGACCCAGGCCCCTGAGCTTCGGGACGAGCTTGGCAGGCACAATGGTGTTGAATACTGAGCTGTAATCCACAAACAGCATCCTCACATATGTGTTGCTCTTCTCCAGGTGGGAGAGGGTGGTGTGTGTTGCTAGGGCAATGGCATCGTCTGTTGATCGGTTTGGACGGTATGCAAACTGAAAGGGGTCTAGGGTGTTGGGAAGGGTAGAGTAGATGTGGGTTCTGACCAGCCGCTCAAAGCACTTCATAATTGTGGAGGTCAGTGCTACAGGGCGGTAGTCATTCAAGCAGGTTACTGATGGTTTCTTAGGTATGGGGATGATGGTGGCCTGCTTGAAGCAGATGGGGACTTCAGACAGATGCAGAACACTACAGTAAACAGATAATTCAATTACATTTTATACATATATAGTGCCAAAACTATGCAATTGTCTCACAGCGTTTACAGAGCCAAAGCCTGAACCCCCTGCACATAGAGAGATGTTGGCAGTGACATTTTAAGACTGTGTGCAATCCAACTCATCTGATCTCATATGACACATTATCAACATGTACATGACCGTACCACCATGAAAAAGAGAGAGAAAACAGCAATTGCACTGTTCACAGGGCACGTTGAACAATACAGTGTGAGCTACATCACCTCTCCTCATACCTACTCTTGAAGGTCATTACCTTCGAGAACCTACCTTTGACAAACAAAGCACCTTTTTTACTCTGAGTGTGGACCTCTGCCTAGTTACAGTGCCTTTGAACCAGGAATGATTGACTCGGGAGCCAGGAGGTGTGATGATCCCTCGCTCAAAATCACGCTGCAGTCAGTCCCTCCTGCGGAGCTGTACCAAGCTGTGCCTTTGAGTCCTCCTCATGCAGCTCATCCCCCCATGAGCCCAGTGAATGAGACCTCAGACACACTTGCGTACCAGGAGATCATATGGATTGATTCAGAGAGAGCTTGACGTCATTATGGACGCGCTAGTATATGCCAGCCTATATATATATACATATGGGTGTCTATCTTTCTTTCTCTCCCTCTTCAGGTGTGTGTGTGTGTGTGTGTGTGTGTGTGTGTGTGTGTGTGTGTGTGTGTGTGTACTTTAGATGTTGAGATGGACACCCACACACTGAGCAGCAAGTTCAGGTCAAGAATATGGGGCAAGAAAATAAAAGAGTGGCTTTGTTGCACCCAAAGACGTTCTGCAGAGCTTTTCATGGCCCCGAAACCTGCTTACCTGCATCAGAAATGCTATGTTGGGATAAAGCAGGCTATCCTGCAATTATCAAGCAAACTAAATGGAACAAAAAGTCAAAGTCAAAGTGTGTTTATTATTGCATGTACCAAATTGCTTCAGCACAGCAAAATTCTTACGACTTGGCAAGCAACATTCATCTACGCAGTAGACGTCATACATATAACAAATACCAAAAAAATAACATAAAACTCTATAACACTATGACAATAAAACATATAAAATGTAACATTAACATACAACAATTTAAAGAACAACATATAGCTCTGTAACACTATGACATTATAACAATATAACATATAACATTAACCTTCACAATTTATAGTACAGTAGAAGGGCTAGCAGCAGTTTAAGTGTGAATTGAGGCATGTTAAGAATAAGTTAAAAAGTTTTTAAAATTGTGCAAATATATCTAGGAAGTGAATTGTATGAGTGGGGGGAGCAGGGAGTAGGTGGAGGTGGCGACTGTTCAGTGGGTCAGTGTTTCTGATTCAAAAGCCTTACAGCCAGGGGGAAAAAGCTGTTTGTGAGTCTGGTAGTCCGTGTTCGGATGCTCCGGTAGCGTCTACCAGACGGCAGCAATGAAAATAGTCCATAGCCTGGGTGGCTGTTGTCCTTTAAAACCTTTTGTGCTTTCCTCAGGCATCTATTGTTATAGATGCCTTGCACGGAGGGGAGATGGCTGCCGGTGATACGCTCCGCTGTCTTCACCACCCTCTGCAGGGCCTTGCGGTCGGCAGCGGAGCAGCTACCATACCAGGCAGTGATGCAGCCTGAGAGGATGCTCTCAATGGTGCATCTGTAAAAGTTTGTCAAGTCTCCTCAAGAAGTGTAGCCGCTTCTGTGCAGTTTTGACTGCTGAGCCTGCCTGCATGGACCAGGTAAGGGCATCCTTGATGTACACACCGAGGAATTTGAAGTTGGACACTCTCTCCACTTCAGCTCCCTCAATGTGTATGGGGTCCTGACCCCCCCTCTGCAGCTTCCTGAAATCCACGATCATCTCCTTGGTTTTGCAGACGTTGAGAGACAGGTTGTTGTCTTGGCACCATTCTGCCAAGCCCCTTACCTCATCTCTATAGGCGGTCTCATCGTTGTTAGAGATGAGACCCAGGATGGTAGTGTCGTCTGCAAACTTCAGTATGATGTTGGAACTGTGTGTTGCCACACAGTCATGCGTGTACAGGGAGTACAGGAGGGGACTGAGTACGCAGCCCTGGGGGGCCCCGGTACTCAGGGTCAGTGAGGAGGAGGTGTGGTTGCCCATTCTCACCACCTGGGGTCTGCTCGTCAGGAAGTCCAGGATCCAGTTGCACAGGGGTGTTTTAAGACCCAGGCCCCTGAGCTTCGGGACGAGCTTGGCAGGCACAATGGTGTTGAATACTGAGCTGTAATCCACAAACAGCATCCTCACATATGTGTTGCTCTTCTCCAGGTGGGAGAGGGTGGTGTGTGTTGCTAGGGCAATGGCATCGTCTGTTGATCGGTTTGGACGGTATGCAAACTGAAAGGGGTCTAGGGTGTTGGGAAGGGTAGAGTAGATGTGGGTTCTGACCAGCCGCTCAAAGCACTTCATAATTGTGGAGGTCAGTGCTACAGGGCGGTAGTCATTCAAGCAGGTTACTGATGGTTTCTTAGGTATGGGGATGATGGTGGCCTGCTTGAAGCAGATGGGGACTTCAGACAGATGCAGAACACTACAGTAAACAGATAATTCAATTACATTTTATACATATATAGTGCCAAAACTATGCAATTGTCTCACAGCGTTTACAGAGCCAAAGCCTGAACCCCCTGCACATAGAGAGATGTTGGCAGTGACATTTTAAGACTGTGTGCAATCCAACTCATCTGATCTCATATGACACATTATCAACATGTACATGACCGTACCACCATGAAAAAGAGAGAGAAAACAGCAATTGCACTGTTCACAGGGCACGTTGAACAATACAGTGTGAGCTACATCACCTCTCCTCATACCTACTCTTGAAGGTCATTACCTTCGAGAACCTACCTTTGACAAACAAAGCACCTTTTTTACTCTGAGTGTGGACCTCTGCCTAGTTACAGTGCCTTTGAACCAGGAATGATTGACTCGGGAGCCAGGAGGTGTGATGATCCCTCGCTCAAAATCACGCTGCAGTCAGTCCCTCCTGCGGAGCTGTACCAAGCTGTGCCTTTGAGTCCTCCTCATGCAGCTCATCCCCCCATGAGCCCAGTGAATGAGACCTCAGACACACTTGCGTACCAGGAGACCATATGGATTGATTCAGAGAGAGCTTGACGTCATTATGGACGCGCTAGTATATGCCAGCCTATATATATATACATATGGGTGTCTATCTTTCTTTCTCTCCCTCTTCAGGTGTGTGTGTGTGTGTGTGTGTGTGTGTGTGTGTGTGTGTGTGTGTACTTTAGATGTTGAGATGGACACCCACACACTGAGCAGCAAGTTCAGGTCAAGAATATGGGGCAAGAAAATAAAAGAGTGGCTTTGTTGCACCCAAAGACGTTCTGCAGAGCTTTTCATGGCCCCGAAACCTGCTTACCTGCATCAGAAGTAAGAAGAAGAACAACTGCTCAGCAGGAAACAAATCGGTAACACCTTACTTAAACCCAATATTCATAAAGCATTATAAACACATTTATAAATGATTATTAAGTATTCATAATGCATTATAGCAACAGACATACAGTACTGTGCAAAAGTTTTAGGCAGGTGTGAAAAAATGCTATGAACTAAGAATGCTTTGAAAAATGTAAACGATAAATGTTTATTTTTTATCCATTTACATGGTAAGACTGAGCACAGCAACAAGACACAACGTAGTTATACTGCATCAGCAGGGTCTCTCCCAGACAAAGATTTCAAAGCAGACAGGGGTTTCAAAATGTGCAGTTCCAGCTCTTTTGAAGAAGACGTTGAGGATCGTAGACGCAGTGGTCAGCCAAGGAAACTTAATGCAGCTGATGAAAAACACATCAAGCTTATTTACCTTCGAAATCGGAAGATTTCAAGCAGTGGCATCAGCTCAGAACTGGCAGAAACCAGTGGTACCCAGGTACAGACATTTACTGTCCGGGGAAGTCTGGCCAGAAGTGGTCTTCATGGAAGAGTTGCAGCCAAAAAGCTCTACACCGACAAGGAAACAAGGCCAAGTGACTGAACTAAGCACGTAAACATAGAAACTAGGGTGCAGAAACATGGCAGAAGGTGCTCTGGACTGATGAGTACAAATATTTGGCTGTAGAAGAAGGCAGTTTGTTCGCTGGAAGCTGGAGAGAGGTACAATAATGAGAGTCTGCAGGCAACAGTGAAGCATGGTAGAGGTTCCTTTCCAGTTTGGGGATGCATTTCTGCAAGTGGAGTTGGAGATTTGGTCAGGATGAATGGTGTCCTCAATGCTGAGAAATACAGGCAGATACTAATCCATCATGCAATACCATCAGGGAGGCGTATGATTGGCACCAAATGTATTCTGCAGCAGGAACATAACCCCAAACATACAGCCAATGTCATTAATAACTATCTTCAGCTTAAAGAAGAACAGAAAGTCCTGCAAGTGATGGTATGACCCCCACAGAGCCCTAATCTCTACATCATCGAGTCTGTCTGGGTTTACATGAAGAGACAGAAGAATTTTAGGAAGCCTATATCCACAGAAGATCTGTGGTTAGTTCTCCAAGATGTTTGGAACAATTTACCAGCCGAGTTCCTTCAAAAACTGCGCAAGTGTATCTGGAAGAATTGATTTTGAAGGCAAAGGGTGGTCACACCAAATATTGATTTAATTAAGAATTTTCTTCTGTTCCTTCACTGCATTTTGTTAATTTATGAAGAATTGATGAAAATAAACTGTTAGCACTTCCATTTTTGAAAGCATTCTTAGTTTACAGCATTTTTTCACACCTGCCTAAAACTTTTGCACAGTACTGTAAGTCTATACAATTATTTAGAAATAGACATGACTAAAATCATAAAGCGCTATGGTGTTGTGATGTAAGTCCTACACAACTATCATTAGCAAGCAATGTAGAGGAAACTAGACGAGCAGCAGTGTCTTCTCAAGTTAAGCAAGGGCAATGGATAAACTATCATAGTGTTGAGATGAGATTTAGATTTATTTCACTAGAGGGGCAGAAGAGTGGAGACCAGGCATGTACCCACAGTACTGGCAAATAGGGCAAAGCATGCGATTGGCGATTGCTAATTAAAGGCAGGTCTCGCCACTTGGCAGCCATCTTGGCAATGTGAATGGGGAGAGATCCCTAACTCTACATAATATGGTCAAACAGACATTTAAAGTACAAACTGACATTTAAAGTTAAAAATACTTTTTTTGTTACTTGCTCAGTGCGCATGCACCAAATTGCGCAGCTTTGTTAGCAGTAAAAAAATAAAATAAATACAGAATATTCAGTTTAGGCAGAAAGTCAGGCGTATTAGGTGTCATAAGCATTGATTGTTGCTATTTATTACGTAACAAATGTTCAGAGGAAGGTATTGCATGCTATTTTAGAAGTTACCTGGCGAACAGATTGATCTTGCTTGATGCAATACCCCCATCTGGAAGGCAAGTATCTGACTGATGGACATAAATAAAATCAAAGCTGGCAATCCTTGCACTTTCCCATGAAAAGTGGAGTATTTAATTTATTTTGTTTTATATATGACCTGTGAACAAAAAGGTATTTCTTGCAATACACTAAAATGAAAGGCTGAGTCTCAAATGCTTTCTCTTAGTAGTTTTAGTTAACCAGACTACATTTCTCCCTAGCGTAGTTTTGCTGTAGTTGAACTTCTTCCAGTGTAAAGTAATTGGTAGTTTGCAAAGCTAAGCTTTCAAAGCAGTACGCTGCCTTTATGATGTTCTAATGCTTTGTGAATACTGGGTTTAAGTAAAATGTTACCAGTCAAGGATTTCACTGCATTAGCAATATTTATTCAGAACCATACTGCAGTGGCCTTTCGTTTTGGTAAGGGCTGCCAGGTTCACATATCGGCACCATGTTGAGATTGATGAAAGCAGATGGGCAGGGGGGGAACTGTATAGTGGCTTAGGTCTCTCCTTCGGAGAGGCTATGGCAGGGCATCTAAAAATAGCCTCCCCTATTTTAATGTGCATCAGAGGAGGCTTTGAGCAAGCGTGACTGGCACAGTACACAGGGGCGAGTGGATGATTAATACCGGGGTCAATCGATAGCCGCGTCAAAAGCCTTACTTAAGAGTAATCACTGCCATCTCAGGAAGAACGGAACACAGGAATTGCTTCCATGATAAGGCCGGATTTGTGTCCTTCTCAGCCCTCCAGGAATTCTATCCGGATCACACAACGCTATCGCTCTGCAGTCCTATGGCGGAGAGTTATAAGGTTTCATTACCGAAAATCAATGCTTTCCCTTAAATCACAATGAGATCAAATACCATACAGGGTGAAATTATTTGGAGTATTAATTAATCTGATCATAGCAAATCATCCCTGTGGTCTGGGTGCAAAATGTCCTTGTACTGAAACTGCACTGTCATAGCCGTGGCATAACCTATATTTATACCCTGCATTTATACATCATCATATTACCTCTCTGTATATTGAATTACTGTTCGAAGCTACAATTGCAATGAACTTTTATGGCCCCATTCATTTTCCCATTTAGATTATGCTATGTATCTCATGTGGTTACTGGAGATAATATCTTTTGTAATGAGGAGAAGCCTGTTTGAACAGCCAGGGATCGTTATCGCGCCTACTCTTGAGAGACTGTATACAACGCTCAGGAGAGCAGGAAGGCCTCAGCTAATCTCCCACATGTTCCTCTCCGGTGTAAGAGGCTGATTTGTATGTTGAAAATCGTACAAGGAGCACGCACGGCAGAGTGCTTCAAATTACATCTCACCTTCACACTCTTCCCAAGAGACGACATTAAATCCGCTAATTTCTTAACAAACATCTTCTTAGTGCTGATATCGGGCTCACTTGATTGAACATCGACATGGTGACCAGGCTCTTGTGCAGATGCCCTGGTGAGCAGCCCACTGAGAGTGCGGTCTGAGCCTTGCTGTATTCAGACTGCCCCAGCAATCCTAGGCAACTAAATAATTATTTGACCTTCATGACCACGGCAGGAACCTCATTAGTTGAAGCCTTTATTGTCATCGTATTTGTATTCAACTAAATTTAAAGCACTGCTGATGTTGGTGCCACGAGGGACAACATACAACAACACAACAATACAATAAACTAAAAAAGATTAAGAGTACAACAAAGTGCAGTGGTATGGAGTACAATTATAATAATAATAATAATAATAATAATAATAATAATAATAACAATAATAATAATACAATTATAATAAATAATAACACATTTAAAAAACGCTTCTCTGAAGCACTGGAGGTTTTGAATGGTTTGGTTGTTAACTATGCTATTGTTTTTGGAATCTTCACATCAACCTGCATCATGAATTTCCATTCATGTTAAAAACACAAGGCACGGCAAAAATGTCTGTGAGCTTTAGTTGATGGAAGCCGGTGCAAACCACCTCACTCTGCTCTTTGCTAATGAACATCCAGTCCACTCATACACAAACCCTAATTTAACAGACCCTCCTGCCTATTGAATCTCATAGGGTTTCATGTTGTTTCTGTAGTGATACAAAGCCTCCTCCTTTACATTTGGTGCAAAGTTCACTGCACATAACCAGAGATATGGAATGAAATGTAGGCTATAGTATATTCCATACACTCATAGAACTCACAACTTACACAACTATCCCCAACTTACAGCTATACACTATATTTGCTGAAGCAGACAGGCAGCCAAGCTGTATTTCTTTATTACACCATAAAACAGGTTTTTAGTCTTGTACTTTTAGTTCTAGTAGGGCCTGAATAGAAGTCATGTCAGGGAGCATGGAGAAACCAAGCACCACAGAGGCTGCTCTGATCTCATGGTCGAATCGAGGCACCTGGACTCTCCTGCTCTTCCTATATAAATCTTGCCAGCCTCCTCTGAAGATTCAGTCTCGTAATTATCTCACTTAAGGACATTAAACAAAGGCTGTTCTCTCTCCTGACACCTGGTCACCGTGAAGGGCAGAACAGTCATCAAGATGAAGTGTGGGGCACTGCCCTCTTGCCAGGGGACCTTAGGGAATGAAATCAAGTCAGATCTTGATCCAGCACTCGTGGGCTGTTATGTTATTTGTCAAGGCAAGGAAAAAAAGAATTATGGAAGAGAAGTCTGAAGTGTGAGGAGAGATGACTGATTACAGGCACTACTGCAAAAAATTCCTATGATATCAATCAACTGACATTTAGTGTGTTTTCCTAGATTAAGTGTTCATCAACCAAAAGGCATAGATGATGTTATGAAAGGGTGCAGATTTGACTCATGAAAACGCCAACATGATATGCACTTGGTAAAAATTATAGCAAGGAGGAGCTTTCAGATACCTGGGTGTTTACCTTGACAACAGACTGGACTGGAAATATAACACTGAGAATGTCTACAGGAAGGGACTGAGTCGGCTCTACTTCTTGAGGAAGCGGAGGTCCTTCAATGTGTGCAGCAAGATGCAAGATGTTGCATATCTTTTACCAGTTTGTTGTTGCAAGTGTAATTCCTTTTGCCGTCTTCTGTTGGGACATCAGCATCAGAGCCAGTGACACTAAGATACTGAAACAGGTGATAAAGAAGGCTGGCTCTGCGCTGGGGACTGCTCTGGAGCCCCTAGAGTTGGCTGTTGAGAGGAGGATGTTGCACAACCTGATCAACATGATAGACAATGCTACTGGTCAGACTGCAGAGTGCTTTCAGTAGGAGGCTTCATGAGTCACAGTGCACGATTCAACATCTCATTTGCACAGTTAGAGCTATATTTCAAATTTTCTTTTTTATTCTATTTATTTTATCAAGTAGTGTAGTAGCTTGTAGTATATATTGGTATCATGTTAATACTGTTTTTAACTGCCTCTGTGTCTGTTTTGTGTAAGTTATGTGTGTTTTGTCACACATCTATTTGTCTGTCTGAAACTAAATGTGTTGTGGTTAAATGGATGTCCTGGCACACTTGCAACAACAATTCTACATTCATTCCATGTAAAAACGTTTAATTATAATTTGATAAACTTTAATAAAACTGCACTTTTACTTGGTGAAGTCATTCTATTATCTGGCCTCTGGTCAGTAATAACATTCTGGATTGCAGTATATACCCCTGCCTTCTGTGAATTGCATTTTAAATGCAATCATCCAACAAGGACAAACGGGGCTAAGGGAGTGCTTCCAAAAATGCAACATGTTTGCTGATGAGGAACCACTGATTTAATGTACCTTGCTAAACAGGGATAATCATATGATAAGATGCATGTGGGTATATATGACCCTGGTGTTAAGCAAAGCCCATTCAGTGTTGTTAGATATTCAATTCCCCTTTTGTAACAAACATGTTGAGGGAGAGGATGTTATCTGGCGAGGCACAAAGAGATACATTATGTGAACACTAATAGGACACTAATAGCAGGGCTAAAACAATCAGGTAGAGCCAACAGGCTGAAAAATGTCTCAAGCGATTGATATGTAAGTAGCACATGTAGAAGAGGGGAGGAATAGCAACTACTGGTTGATAAGAGAGAAAAGGTCTCATCAAGGGGTAAGATGCCAATCACCTGGGCTTGGGTTTTCAAGGACGCGTTGCCATGACTTCAGAGCAACACAGTGATGTCCTCCTAGGGTCTCATTAGGTTCAGGGTACTGCTCTATTGAAGAAAGGGAACGCTTGTCGAACACTTATTAGGTATTGTGCTATATAAATAAACTTAGCTTTGCCTTGCCTTTTGTTCCTCTTTTTCCTCAGTATTGGGTCTATCTTCTACTGCTAGGTCAAATCCCATGAAATGGCCACTAGCTTATTTTTTAGAGAATAAACTTGACAAATGTGTAAACAAAAGTATTACAACATGATAAGGTAGAACAATCTCCCCTTTCAACTCTACAACACCAAGCCCATTGATTATTTATCCGGGTTGGCTCTTGCACTTGTGAGAGATTTCAATGAAGAGCCAAAGCAAAAAAAGCAAGCCATTTTGTCTTCCTGTGCAGAAAAAAAGGATTTGATTGGGTGAATTCAACCAGACACCCCACTAGAAATTGGATGAATTAATCCACTAAATATAGTGGTCCTTGTCATGCAACTTTTGCCAGAGTGAAATGATTTTTTTTTGCTCACAAAAAGCTTCATGAATATGTATGCAAAATATTTAGAAATATTTATATATATTTTATGTCAAAGAGACATAGGGAGAAAAGAGAAGGAATACAAACAAATCATCATCAGGAATATGCTCAACAGTTTTTTGTTAATGTGAACAAACCTGATGTTCCCATCCCTACTGTTCTGGGGCGTTGAGACAGAATGCATCTGCAGTGTGCACCTGGTTTCTGTCTCCCTCTCCCAGCTCCCCAGGGCTGCAGGTTTATTTTGCTCTGGTTGGAAAGACTACCAATTTGTCTCTCAACTTGGAATGGAGGGAAACACCAGTTTCAAGCCATATCAAAGCACTGATGCGTAGTGGAGTTATATACTTGCAGCGGACCAGAAAAATGGGCACATTGAGTGAAGCAACAGAACTCTTAAACTGCTATCTAGTAAGTCCTCGAGTTGGCACAATTAAATAGGCAACCCGTGCAGAATAAATCACAAGTAATAGAAAAGGTCACAGCCTTGAAAGAACTGAACAAGACAGGTGGAGCTAAATTAACCCTGTGCTGCGAGGAGTGGTCAGATATAAAACAAAAGAACTGTTTCAACAGCTCCCTTTTTCTCACCAATTGAGACATCAGTGAAGGGCATCAATAGAACAAAAAGGTAACAAAGGGAAATATAAGTAACCAGCTGCCATATTACACAACATTCTATGAAAGCTACCCTAATAGATAGGGAGGAGAAGGTCACATGGCCATGGCATAGACGTTTTGTTGTTATGCCAATGACGTTTTGTTGTTTACCAAGGTATTCCACATTAATAACTTATATGTTGCTTTATTTTATTTAATCATTCCCCCTTTCGTCCACTCCTGAAATACATATTTTTTTCATTTTCAGTAAATCTCATCAATAAAGCAGACAGAAAGCTCTGTCTGTTTATGTAAACACTTCAGTGACTTTCATAAAGGAAATAAAAAACATATTCCCATATCTAGTTATATCTAGGTAGATCAGAATAATTACTTATAATACTTTTTTTCCCCTTTAAACTGATTGTATACAAGCAGGTTGCTGTCATACATAGTAGAATGGTCATTGTCTTTTGATTCGACTTGAATGTCAAGGATATTCACGGATATGAGGAGTGCCCACAAGTCTAAACAAGCTGGGATGTCTGGATGTAGCGCGTCATCTTTGAAATGCCTTTCATCTGTGATGAAATGTCAGGAAAGCATATGGTTGAGTTTTTTGTTACCCATCCCTTTGACAAACACCGGGTTCAGCTGCAGAATAAATTAATTAGGCAAGAATTATTGAAAGCCAGGTTTCATAGAATTGGCCAGCGCTGAGCTGTGATTGCTGGTTTGTGTCATTAACTGTATTTAAGAAAAGTGCGGATTAGGAGTTAACTAACTCCTGTGTCTTTCCAAACTAACAGTCACTGATGAGCAACATCAATCCTAGCTATCTCTGTGGCATTTCAATCTTTTAGTCTTCAACAACTGCAGCCATGGAGAGGCCAATCAGATACACAACCTGAACTAACAACTGGTTAATTCATCTTTTATTTCATGGTACTTGAACCTCAAATACAACTTTGATGAATGCTAATGTATGCATTGATCCTTGTTATGCCTCAGGAATACCGAAGGCATCCTAAGGTATCATCAAATTGATAAGCCAAAATCAATACACCTTCTGCCACATGAATTTCAAACACTATGTTAAGTTTGTGCTTTGGTTTATTTCTTCTAAAGAGGGCTTTAGGTCGGCACAATAATTTGACTTTCATGCTTAGAGAGACGTAAATTAGCAGAAGTAATAAAACGATGGACGCCGGAGGTAGAACCAAAAGGGAAGGGAAGGGTAAACGAGGGGAGGAGATTTCTAATAAAGTGCTGAATCACACACACATGCCATGGAGCTTGATTGATGCAGTCTAAATTGACTGATGCTGTTGGTGACTTTGCCCTCCTGTCAGTCAGTGGATGGATACGCTTCCTCATCTTAATATGATGAATGTCCTGGTCAACCTCCGGAGCTGATCCCCAATCAGGGGTAAGCTCTCACCACATGAGAGGATTTGAGCTGATGGCCAGAGTCTTGATGCCGTGGACACAAACACATTGGCAAGGAAGGAAACATTTAAATCATTTAGAATATTAGACAGAAGTAAAATTGTTCACGGAACATTTGTATGTAACATTTTATAGATTTGCGGGCAGATACTCTATACTCATACTATACTACATACTCTTCAACTGTGATCCAAGTTTTGCATTACTTTACGAGATGTATACTAGCAATGAGGTGCACCGTTAAAGTATTTTCTGTTCACATCACAAGTGCCTGGGTGGAGCTGTGATTGAAATATTCACTGCCAGTGGAGCTGCCATACAAGGTTACCTTCTGAGTGTATGTAAAAGGAGACATGCTTTCCGAAAAACAAGTAAGACAGATATGTAAGATGGAGCACACAGAAACAAAATCAGTCATGAATGCAGTCTCAACCATTACCTCTCTGTCTCTGTCACGAACTGCAATAAAGAAAAGATGGATGGAGCAAAAACAAACACATTTTAAGGTTATGTGAATAGAGGTAGAATATGATGCATCCTGTGTTTTTTGTTATTCCTCAACATTTGAAAAATGCATGACATCACCTTTTCCATTCAACAGATCGTGGATATGGAGAGAGGTATATGGAGAAGATTCTTTTCACCATCAATGTTATACTGTATGCTGTTATTTACTGGTGCAAGTTAATCGAGGTGTCTGTAAGGGTAGGACTGAACTCTCTACCTAAAGCACTTACCCCATGCCACTAAGGAAAGGTATAGAAAACCTTTGTATGTCTTACTTGAGATGACAGTTTAAATAGCTTTTAAATGAGAGTCTAATTAGTTTTAGCACCATGACCTCCATTGTAATTAGCAGTGACATCATGGGCACCCGTGTCAACAAGGCCACAACCTTCGAAACAAGGACAAAACATCTCTCCCACATCTCTGTCTCTGCGTGTGTTCACAGGATGAAGGAGCAGAGGCCTTTCATTTAAAGAGTCATGATAACGTAAGGAACAGATGGCACAAAGGACCCGCAGCCAGAAAATACAATCATTAAGGGGACGAGTGAGCGAGGTCATACTCCATGATGATGTGCAACCCCTCAGACTAATTAACCGCTGTTGCCAAATACGCCTGGTCAATAGGACGGATACAACACGGCTAAAGGCCAGGGAAGAAAGAATCTCTGATTAATGTAATCTATCCAGGCAAGGAGGCAGAGCAATATGCTGACATAAAAGCCGATATGCTGGGTATTCTGACAATTAGAGAAGTTCAATTAAGATTTACTTCAGTGCGACCAACAATGGTACTGATACTGCAATTGAACACAGTGTACAGTGTAATGCTTTGCGAAAGGTCAACAGTGTATCATGGGGACATGAATGAGATGGCAAAGGGGGATACAGTCTTTGCAAGGCAACATTTGAGCTGTAGGGCTGAAGAGCTGCTTGGATGCATTGCTCGGCACAGCCTGTTTGTCTTTTCTCCATAAACACTGACAGAGGCCTGGCCAGCACGCCCTAACAAGAAAAAAACACAACAGTTGTCTAGACTGCAGGCTCTGGTGGAGATAGTTGCACAACTTGCTGTCAAACTTGCCCAGCACAAGCTGCACTTGCAGAAACTGGGCAGCAACATGGCGCGATCTCGAACAAGTGGCAATTCTTCACAGCCAACCACTGAGCCACCAACTGGGGGGGGGGGGCGTGGATTCATTGGACTGGAGCTGAGAGAGGAGGAATTTCTAGCGTGTATCGAAGAGACAAAATTGGTTCAGTTTGAACACACAGCTCAATAATTCTCTCAATGGGATCACAGGCACAGCGCTGATTGGTTGGTAATTAGAGGCCACGTCAAGGCCACACATCTTCGAGCAGCAGCAGCAGAGGGGCTGTTATTTATGGGATGTGCTCCGCCTGCTTTTCCACTCTGTGTGACTATGACGCTGACCCAAGAGGTCCTCCAACAACACAGAGAAGTATGAGGATGGATGACTGTAGCATACGACAGTAATTTGCGGCATGAATAAAAGCAATTATGAGTATCGAGGCCAGTTCTACTCAGTCAAATACAGAGAGGACACGGCCATAACAGTATATTTCCTCAACTGCTCTGACCTGGGACACACATGATACTAGCACAGGCATACCTGTCCCAGGGTACAACAGCTCCATAATTATCCTGGCATAACCCATCATTAATCCTGACGGTATTAATAGAATGCATAAATCCTCAGTGGTTGCCCTTCACCCATTCTACACCCTGTGGAATAACTACAATTAGACAGCCACACACACACACACACACACACACACACACACACACACACACACACACACACACACACACACACACACACACACACACACACACACACACACACACACACACACACACACACACACACTTCTTTGGCTCAAGGTGCCCTAAGTTTCTCCATTCAATTTAAAGCTTGTCAAAATAGGAATGTCCATTATTTTGGTTGAGACTAGTTTTTCAGATCCATTCCAAATTGATATATTTCATTGGTTGTTTCTTCCCAAGTTCTAATTGACCTCAAGTTATATTTGTAATATCACCTTCACCTTTTCTGAGCGGAAGGTTGATATAGCATAAATTGCCAACCACAAAATGTCAGAACCGCTGAAAATGAACAACTTGTCAATTAAATGCTGACATTTGTTCTTCTTTACAATGACTAGGAAACCTCCAGGAATAATAAAGTTAGGCTAATTGAGTTAGTTAAGTTTAAGTTGGGAGTTAAATTGGACATTGACGGTATTAAAAGAGACAGCAGCTCCAGAGACAACAGCTTAAAAAGTTTGGAACAACGGCCCAAGCCCCTTCACAGAACACAGAAATGAATCTGCTATCGACCTCCAAGAATCATTCCCCATAGCCAGGCTGAAGCGTTGGGGCAGAACGGCAATCCAAACCCCTATTGTCTAAGGGAAGGGTCTCTGTGGAAACAGAAACAGAAGCAGACGGGAGAAAACTGGGCTGCAAGGAACATAAAAACACTCTCTCTGACTAGAAATCTATTATTTATCGCAGCTCCAACTTCCCTTCTGCTATTATGGAAGCTCATAACTAGAAAGCAAAAAGCTCAGGCTCCTACTTCAGACTGAAGGCCACTGAGGCCAGTCTTGGTAGAAAGCAAATGAGATTCCCTCTCCAGTGTTGGGCTTTGAAGAGACTCTCATCAGGGTGCTTGTACAAGGAAACTCAAAGACTGCATTTCCTTCAAGTATGGATGCCACCGATATGAAAGAAATGTATGTTACACTTCTAAATGAAGTGTATACCTTCATCTGAAACACTTCAGAAAAGAAATGAAAGAACAGACAGACAACGGTGGTCACCAATAAAAGATACACCAGACTAATGTCAGCCACTGTGGGACCCAATCATTCATCCCTACATTTATCAAGCGGGTATACAAATGTTTCAGACAGGGAATGCCAGGGAACCAGATGATATGAATTCATAAAAGCATCACTGCTTAAGAAACAAACTAAGCCAGGGAATTTGAATATTTCTTTTTCTGGAATTTGCATAAGTTGTTGGAAACCCATCCACAGAGGACTGTATAGCTGCAAGTATTTCCATTTGTACCACTTAGAGCTGTACGCATATATGATGTGCCAAAAACAGGGTTAATCAGAGAACATGGCAAACTGCAGAGGAATGCATGACTTTTTCCACCTCAATGTAATTTAGAGCGTTTATTTAGTAATGGTTACACGTACACGCACATGTACAGAGTGTTAGTAGACAGATACTGCCACAGTAAATCACCGGGAAACATGGAAATGTGCTATTCACACAGGAACAAATAAAAATGTAAATAACAACTCCTCTGATAAAAAGAAGTGAAACAGCTGCAATAAGAACATCTGAAGCTGTCCCAGTTTTCGCTTCCAATACATTGTCCCAGTTTTCGCTTCCAATACAACACCCACAAGGTCCCTTTATTTATTTATTGATTGATTTTTTTTTTTTTTTTGCTAAAACACATTCAAAAATGACCCCCCTTTTCCTACAATCAAAGATTACCTAAGGCCTTTGTGGGACATTCTACTAGATACAGGCTCCCAGAATGGGATTACAATAAAATGGCAGACATGAAATAGCAGCTTGGAGGAGGGTGTGTTCAACACAAAACATAATATAAAGAATCCGTAAGATAAAATCCATTTCACATTTAACCACAAAAGGAAATAAACATGTTCATGTAGTCCAACCTACATTTCGAGCGTTGCACATAGGAATCTGACAAGGACAAATTTGAGAGAGGTTGCTTTAACATCAGTTAAACTGATACACAGTGCTGAGGTGTAAGGGGACCAGTATGTAGGCACTTGGGCTCATGGAAATGGGCTTGACATTTTAAGCATTTTAACCTCAAAAGGCAAATTGTGCTAAATTTCAATAACAAACTATTTGGCAGTGGTGATATGCTTATCAAAGACACCGTAAAGACTGATTCGTATAACTTATGGATGCCTGAATAAACAGCAGCATAATGAGGCGGCAACATAAAAATTCCCTTTTCCCCAAACAATCTATTTGATTCACATGTAAAGTATTTCACAAATGGAAACTGATAAGCATTTAACACCTGCTTAGGAAAATTAAAATCTCACTAGATGAAAAAATGGTGAATAGTGCTAGAACTCATACAACATGGATAATCCCCCACAGGATCTCATTCTCATTTTCATAAATGCTATTTTGAGTCTGTTTAGGCCTACATCATATCATGTCTCACATGGCCTGGGATGAACTTGCCATGGAGGTAAAAAGGCCAGGCTTAACGAATCAACGAATATCACCAACATGGACCAAGACAATAGAGGGTGAGTGTACTCAATGTAATCAAAAGAGAGCTGTCAGACCCCTATTGGTTTTAAGGCTTGCAGTTATGTGGTAACTGTGCCAAAAATTCTGTAAAAAAGGTAAAACAATCCACATACATATAAAGTACTCAGCAAGGAGAAAAGAGGACCCATGTGCTATAACACTGTGCTAATTGTGTCAAAATCTTTGCTTATCTGAGAGCTACTAGGCAGAGACTTCAGGTACTCGAGGTGTCGCCTAGCATCCTCCTGGTTGTGCCGGACATAAAAGATCACATAGGCGATAACCATGGTGAACCATCCAAACATGGTCACGAACATGGCCACGTCAGTGGTCTTGTGGTGAAAGTTACAGAAGTTGATGCCAGAGTCCAGCACCTGGATGACGGGCTTGCCAGCGTGCTCCTCCAGCACAGAGGTGTGACAGCTCACCTCGTTCACCGTCTCAGGGTCGAGCTGGAGCTCGCGCAGCACCTCCTGCAGCGTGCACTCGCAGTGCCAGGGGTTGTTGGACAGGCGGATCTTGGCGTGCAGTCGAGCGAAGGCCTCCTTGGGCACGGTCTCGATGAGGTTGTTGGACAGGTCCAGCACGCGCAGGCTGTCCGCCACCCCTTCGAAGGCTCCGGCGTCCACGGTCTCGATCCGGTTCCGTGACAGGTCCAGCTCCTGTAGCCGCGGCAGGTCTTTGAAGGCCTGGTTGGGGATCTTCCGGATGTGATTGGAGGAGAGCAAAAGGGCGACGGTGTCGCGGGGGAGGTCCTGGGGAATGCTTTCCAAATTCCGCGAGGCGCAATGCACCACTGTCAGCCCGTTGCGCTCCGAGCAGTGGCAGCCTTTAGGGCAGGTGGAGGCCAGCGAGCTTGTGAACAGCATTGTAAAAAGCAAGCCTCGGGTGACGGTGTAGAATGCAGAGACAAGCAAATTCCTCGGCAAAGGAGTCCCCATAAGGAAATGCATATCCAACTTAATGTGTCCTGCTTCTGCTCCCCTAATGAGCAGTCATTTTTTGTTTTCTTTTTTTTAAGAAATTGATGGAATCACCGGCAATTAACTTGTGAAGTCAGCTTCACCTCCAGATTGGTTTGTGGGTTCCATTCCATTAGTTACACTTGATTCACTCAAAGTCTTATGCATGAGAGAAGGCTCACAATGAGTGAGGCTATCCGCCGGGAAAATTAGATTCCTCAAGATTGCATTACAGGTTGACAGGAGTGAAATTCAGCGTGAGATGAGTGTTTGAAGAGAGAGTCATGTGCAGGCAGCAGAGATAGGATGGCAAAGGATCAGAGCCTGCATCCTCCTCCCAAGATGAAAAGGCACAAAGCAGAGAGGGAACAGAATGAGTAATTGTTCAATTAAGTTGTTTAAGTGGCATTTCCTCCTGATATTCATGCTATTCCCTTCCAAAGATCTAACACCCTAAATCCCCCAAAACAATCAGTTTTTACCCTCTCCAAGCACTATTATTTCATATGCTAACATTATTATCATTTGCCACTGAATCATAACAGCAATATTAGGTTTCCTCTTTCAAATTATATGATTTCTATCGTTTACTCTGGTAATGAAAGTCAACCCATAATATAATATAATTGTTACAGTACATACATTTACAAGATGTGGCCAAGTTTTAAATGAAATTCATTCCTCTAGAGCTGTGCAATATAGAACCTATCAATACTAATTATGCACATTTAAAAGGAAACTGGCAAAAGGAAATTAAATTTAACCAATCTCTCATGTCACGCGAAATTAAGCTAAACGTCAGTTTCTCAGATGTAACACTGGAAACAACAAAAGATTTCTTGCCATACTGAATGGCAGAAGTGCAAAGCCATAATCTAGATCACCAGTTTGCATTGTTATGCCCCCTTGTGGTCAGTTCTTTTCACACATAATTTATTTATTTTTCAGTTTGAACTGGATTTTATCACATCTGACATAAGGCAATGACATTTTTTTCACGTCGTTTGCTTCAGTATGCATGAACAAAACGTGTGATGGGATTTTTTTTACGTCTAACCCTTGCAACCTGTCAAACCAGGTAACATTTGCATTACATATCTCCACTGTATTGATAAAAGAAAGACTATGAAGTGAGGTAAAAAAAAATATATATATAGTTAATATAGGCTACCAATAAGGATACTACACAGACATAGCAAATTACATCAGTTAGCCTATCTGTCTACCTATCATCTGGAGGAAGATATATGCACCGCCACATATTAAGCAAATACATTTTTGAATGCAACGTCTGGCTCCTTCTTGAATCATTGAGCATGCCAGTGGCAAGGCATTATATAGATGGTTTACAACCAACACAAAATCTAGCTCTTTCACAAAGATCTACCTTTCATATAGTCTACCTGCTTGCTATCATGATCTAAAAATATATAGAAATCGTTAATTCAAATTCTAGTTCTGAAAATATTGTCAACACATCACAGAGGCTGGTATCTGCTGGCTGCTGTTAGGTAAAACTTACAAAGATCACAGTTGAAAGAAAATGTCTCTCTGGTCACATGAAACACCATTGACGAATAATTACAAGTTAACGCATTCAGTTGATTAGTAAAAGAAAGAAATAACCCTAAAGCCTTTCATTAAGCATTTTTATCCTGGCGAAAACAGCATGAAAAACAGTTGTCAGACGAGCTACCAACACCTTTTGCTCAGCTGACATAAAACCAATCAGTTATAAATGTAACTGCACTCTCAATGTAACTTTAGTGATACGTAAGCAGTTGTTGTAAACTATTTGTCAACTTATTCAGTATGGTTTTACCATAACTAACAATCAATTTTAATAAAATATAGCCTAATTTGAACACAAAATACCAGATCATTTGAGAATGTCACCGTCCGTCTCATCCGATCACAAGAACTTGCTCTATTTGTAAACTTACTTCTATAGAAATATGAAAAAAAAACAGTCTTATATAAATACCTGAAAATAAGTATGGGAACGTCGTTTGCAGAAGAAATCAGCACTTGTTGCCACTCCAACCGTTCCGTCCAGTATCATTTTCGTAAAGGCTACTCGGCTCACTGAATGAAACGACGCCTGTATAAGACATTCACTGTGTGGTGATTGGGCGAGCAGACAGGGAGCAGACCAGTGCACGAGGCAACTCCCCCTTCTCCACCCTGCGAATGTGAGCGAAAGGAAGAAGTTGCATGCACATCAGTTTCATGCTTACCTTAAAATCCATGTCCCATGGTTTAATGTTTTGTTTCTAAAATTAGGCTACTTGACATGAAGCAGACAAATTGGCCGTATCATTGATTTACATAAACTGCCATAAGGTATAGTTATGTGTTAATTTACATTTCTCATTTATATAATTCACTTTAAACCCTTTGACAGATTGAGCCTTATTGTGCAAAATCATTACGTATGTTCTCCGACCTAGAGCTTAATCTGAACACCTGCATCGCAGAACTCTAGCCTCCATTCTCCCGCGGTTAGCCTACTCCCTGCAGATGGTGCATCTTTGAAGCTCCTAAACTGTAAGTGTGAAAAGGAAGGGTCCGGGTAAATATATATATATTTTTTCCCCGTCATGTGCTGTTTTCAATTTTACTGGGTCTTTCTACAGGTAGAATAATTCCAGTTTCCAGCTTTTCTAGGTTGAGTCTTTGGATTTTCAGGTAGGTTAGAAGAGCATAACAGAAGTGTATGAGAAAAAGCAAATATGAGCATTTCAGGTCTGGGGATACAATACAGTAGGCCTGAGTTGTGCTACCTTCCTTGAAAAACACTTCTTGATAAAAGCTATGAGGTAAAGGTGAGTGGAGACAGAATGATCACCTGAGATTTAAGTCACAACAGTAGCATGTAGGGTTTAAAGCCGCAATAAGGAGTTCTGTTCCAAAACTAGCAAGCTAACTACCTAAAAGGCATGCAAAAACCTTGCAAACACCAACAACGGCCTAGTTGACACTGATAGAAGCTTGCCAACACAGTAACTGGTGTTTTTTGGCAGTAGGCTATAGCTGGCAATGTCATGCTGTGAAAGCTTTTCTTTCATTTTTGCAGGGTATTCCAGCCCGGTAGAAGGAAAATCATACAGCATAGCCTGGATGACTAGCAGTGGTGTCAAAAGTAAACACATTCGTTACTTAAGTAAAAGTATTGATACTGGAGTTTAAAAATACTCTGGTAAAAGTTGAAGTATTGACGTAACCTCTTTACTCAAGTAAAAGTAAAAAAGTACAGGCTTTAAAATGTACTTAAAGTATAAAAGTAAAAAGTAAAAAAGAAAAAAAAAACATTTAAAGATATACTAGTTGGACTTAATATAATTGCCACGACTGTAAGAAAAAAGAAGCTTAATTTAATAGCTGATGAGTGCTACATGGAGCCCAAGACATGGTAAAAAATGTCATACAAAAATATAATAATTCTGTCAAAGACAACAAACTAGAAGAGCATGTTTTTCCTCAAACTTTATTGGAATTCAAGTAGACCTCCACCCCATTTGCACATTCGTCTCTCATCAAGGGCCTTTGCAACTAAGTTCATAGTCTTCGCATATTCTGCCAGAAATTCAAGCTTGACAGGAGTCAAATAAAAACACTTTCAATTCAATAGCAAACCAATTATGTAATGCTAATCATCTGTAATGAGGGTGAGTAAATATACTGTTTTAAAGCTTTTCAATTCAAAGTGAAAGAATATAGATATAGTTCAGCTTTAAAAATTAAAAGGGGCAGGTACATACATGGGTATTTTTAGTGCACTGTAAACAGCTGTAATGGCCTTGTTGTACTTGTTCCCTTAATTTGTTTTGCTTTGATTTTTAGAAAGTTACCGAGTTACACTGTATAATGTAAAAACCCCACTATTGTAACTGAAAAATATGTCTGAGGATTTGCACGGTGTCTGAGCCACCTATCTAATGTTAGCAATTCCTACGTGGTTCTTGGGTTCGAAAAGTTTGCACCGCATTCTCCATGATCCTTTTTGCTCCCAACTATTTCGAACAATTCTTTGAGGTAGGGCCAGGGATGTGGACGGTTTTGCTGTTCTCCATCGCCACTACTGTCTAGCGTCTTCAGACCCTTCAGACATCTCGCCAGAGTTGCCATCTCTCTCACACTGCCATTGACGCGCGTTGTATCATTTGTTCGCCTCCGTTGTCTTGTTTTGCGTCATGCGTAAAGACGATGGATAGCCCTAACCATAGACATGTATAGGCCCTAACCAATGAGTGTGATGGGTTTCTATGCTTCATCCAATTATGCTCGAAATCAGTATCTGGATGGCCCCATTGAACTGTATTGGATGGCGCACATTTGAATCTTTTAAAAACAAAACCGGAACCAAGAGTAAAGGCCTTTTTACAGTACTACGATTCTCTCCGATTTGGTCGTAGAGGGACACTTTGGCACGCCTTGGCACGCCTTGGTAACACCTTCACCCAGGTGTTGACGCCCATCCGAGCCGTCGTAGAGCCGTCGGAGAGCTGGTCGGAGACAAACGCTTTTTTCTAACTTTTCTTAAAGAGTCGGAGAGAGTCGGATACCCCCTTGGCTGTGATTGGCCAGTTTACGGCATCATTTCCAAACAACATAATTTCCGGAATCACACATGTCAGTCAGGACCTCACATTTCCTGTTTTCTGTCAAAATATTTTTAGTACGACTTTGGTAAACTGCAAAGCTGCACAGCATGCAGCATTACGGCTACCGTATTTTATATAAACCCTCGAAAAGTAAATTTCTCCCGACCACTGTTGGTCTCTTGGCTGGTGGCTCGGTGTTGAAAGTGCCTTCTCCAACCAGCTTTAAATGACATCTAACGTAATTTGCTACGGAGTAATGCTGTCAGCATTACTTTGCATCTATTAAATAGGAAATGTATTTCATGTATGTGTAGAAACTATTTAGAATGACTGACTTTACATAAAACGGCAGTGAAAGACATTTGAGTCAAACATTACTTTTGCCTCAATGAGGGTGGCGTGTGAGAGCATAATCAGCACGATAACGTTGCACTTATTAGCAGCGAGGCTAGCTACATTAGCAGCACACTTTTGAGCGTTATTGTGAATTCGCTAACGCTTGATTTAGCGAAAAATCTAGTAAACGTACGTACCACCTGTATCCTGTTCTGTTGTTGTTGTAGTTGTCGCTCAAATCGCTACAAGGCCGTCCTCTGCTTATAACTCAAACTAGTCCAGCTCCACCATCAACCATTGTCTGTTAGTTGCCATCATTCGCTGTTGTAAGGATTCCCGGGAGGAGGTATTTATACAATAAACGACTACCACACACACAACGATTTCTCTAAGAACGTCTTCTTGAAAATTGGGCATTAAAGGTGTCCAGGCAGAGGATCATAAGTGAGTGTGCTCCTGTATGTGTTTTTCATCATATTCATGGTTGAAAAGGCAGTCTCACAACTGTATGTTGAGGTATCAGAATCATGTTTATTGGCATGTATGCATTCTCTTGTTGTGTTTCTGATATAACTATAACACTGCACTGCAAAAATGCTTTTCTAACCTAGTGTTATTACTCTTCTATTGAGATGAAAAAATCTAGTTGGTCTTGTTTCTAGCTAAATTGTACTTACCTAGTGCTTTCTTGGTAAGGTTATTTCTGCCTATTTCAAGCAAATATTACTTATTTTAAGAAATCTTAACAAGCCAAATTTGCTTAACGCACTGGCAGCCAAATTTGCTTGTTTTAAGCAAAATCCTGCTTAAAACAAGCAAATTTGGCTGCCAGTGCGTTAAGCAAATTTGGCTTGTTAAGATTTCTTAAAATAAGTAATATTTGCTTGAAACTGAACAGTGAACTGGACAGCCGTGTTTACACATTCCCAGGGTTCTTGTTTGAGAAGTAAAGTGAGAATTTGGTGGGGATACAACAATAGCAACTGTGTTGAGGAGATTTGTGGTTAATTACAATCTTTGTGATGGATGGCTGTTGTCACCAAACTTACACTCACCAAAATGTACTTCTGTGAGGTTATGGTACCGGAAGGAGAAAAGAGAAGAAGCACAGATCTTGCATATCTGGCAGACCCTCTGTTTATGGATAATTAGAGTACTAAGCTTAAAGAAGAAAACACCAAAGTTTGCAATTTAGACTGTGTCCTCTAATGTGGTCCAAAATCATTTAATTTGTAGAATATAACAAAATAATTGGACAGGTACTGATTTAATATATATATATTTTCACAGTAACTGTAACAGAATAAAATTACATTTATTTTGTAATTCAATTACGTAACTCCGTTACATGAAACTAGTTACGCCTTAATCCTGGCTATAATATTTTAAGAGCTTCAATTGCTTGTAATTGTAAACCCTCACCACAGAATCCTCACTACAGTTCTGCTTTGCACAGTTTGCTTAACTATTAACTATTATCCTGGTTCTTCAGCATTAGGATTGGTCAATTTTGAGTTGGTGCCTGCATTAAAGCATTTTTAAATTCATTTTAACTTTTCAAATGAACAGCTCTCAAATAGTGAAAATATATAAACATATTGTGTGGTAAGTGCAGGTTTCAAATATGAATGTCTAGTGTAGAGCATAGCCTTTAAGATGATACAATAAACTACACTGATGCACAGATGCATATCTTTCAACTTTCTTTTCCAGCATACAAGAATGAAGCTAGGAACACAACCGCTGTAGCTATGTATAGTCTTTGATATCAGAGCAAGACAAAACCTCCAAAAAAGACTAGGTCATCCAGCGACTATTGTCCTACCGCAGTTTAAAGGTAAGCACTCAGCATTACTGTCAGTAATGGCCGCCATTTGTTTATATTACACACACTTAAGCACTTTTCTGCGGCCTTACCGTCTATAATTACTTCAGATCCCCCTCGACACAGCCAGTGAATACTAACAACAAACCATCCCTCCAGCTAGCCAGTGCTGTGCAAGGACCTGGAAAACGATGGCAAATCACGGTCTGGAATGTTTCAGGGCAGGTGAAGGGTTGGCTGTGCAGCTGCCATTAGCGATGGACAAACTGTGCCTAATTGTTTATCAAGGTGGTTCATTTTCTCTCTCAACACACCTGTAACGTAATTAGTTCTCCCTGCTTGGGAGTATCTAATAGACAAATTACATGTGTCAACTGCTGGAGAGTGAATTTAGTTTCTGCATCCAACTTGTTAATTCAAGCATGGCAGTCCAGTGACAAAGCGAATCCATCTCTTTTGAGGGGCAAGATCCTTATTAGTGGGCTCCTTGGTCCTCACAGATTTATCACAATTAGGCCACCAGTTCGTTAAGTCCAGGCTACAGGCTAGGTCAGAGTGTTGCACCAGATAGTGATAGGTATTTGCCAATCCACCATCATGATAAAAATACTGGTGTGACCTTTGGGCTATTTTTGTTCAATTTATTGGCATAATTAGGAATGTAGGTAGGGTCTGGGTCTAAAACATATCATCATAATAATTGATCATATTCCCCTGTCTCAGATCTGATTTTTTTAAAGCATGATATTCTGCATTTGTGGACATTCTGTAGGCATTGAGAAAGCTTGCAAGAACTATCAGCTGCCAATTTGGCACTGATAAAAGCTTTCTAGCATGCTAACTGGTGTATTTTGCAACAAAATGTAAGCTTTTCTTAAAATGTTGCAGGATCTGCTGTTCCAGACAGAACTATATAGAAGACGGGATATTCTGGCCAAAGCCCATCAACGGTATATCCTGAAGGTAGGTCTTTCATTCTTTCAGATCAAATTGTCACCAGAATTGACAACAAATTATCAAAAGAATACAATATTATTTGGAATAGGCATAGTCTGTATCTCCAATCTAAAATACACGCACCTTCACAAGCTATGTATTGTTGAATTGAAGTTAACATATCACTATATATATTTATAACACCTGAATAAGTACAACATTATCAGCTCTAATGCTTATTTAAAACTAGTCATTATAAATGGAGGACACATTTTGAATTCTGTAATTGCCTCCCAAGTAACAAGCTTTGCTGCTGTAAACTTATCCAGAGCTGTAAAATGTCATCAGTGCATTGGCACCTGTCTGGAAACCTGTTAGGGAAATGCTACCAGGGTGAGGTGTCAGGCATCAGTCCCCGCAGGACATAAAAGGTGCTGAGATCTTTGCTTTGAGACAGAGGTAATTATACAGTACTTCACAAATTGCATTTTGTGGGAGGGAATGAGCCATACGTCACGTCATGCACCTGTAATTGAAATGCTTTTGATAATGTCACTGTGACAAGGTTGTGTACCCACTCCACACACACAGACTGTGGGGGACACAATACACTGCTGACATTTACATGCAGTTCTCTTTCACTGGTTAAAATTAGTAGGTCTTTGTTCTGAATGATTTCCTCCTAGGCTTCCTCACCTGAACTAATTATGTCAGCGCTGTCTTTATTTGTTTGATGCCCTCACAGCTCGTTGTGGGGACAAACAAAAAAAATCACATATTTATGCAAAGAGGCCGGCAAGAGCCTTTGGGGGATCTTTAGCATTGTCCTTTTGAATTAGCAAAGCGTGTCTCACAATTTCCACACCTGATTTGCATGTGGTTCAAAAGGCAAATCTTTCTACAGCCACTTCACCACCCACTGCCCCTGGCCACCAACACCCCAAAGGCCCTCACTGACTTGTTAGGGCACCAAGCTGATATTTTTTTTTTTCCTTTTTAGAGGTAAATATCCGGTGAATACAAATTCACAACTGTGTGCTCTTAAGGCCAAGGACACAAAGTAGTGCACTGAAGGGAAGTGGAAGAGACAAGCTTCTGGAACAGCAATTGACGTTTATACTTGGTGCATTCAATTATTCAACCAGCTCCCCAAACATCCAGCCCCCCCCCCCAACCACTGTACCGTTTACACGCTCTGCATGAATTCATCTGGACGCCTGTGTCCCCTCCCTTACTTCCTTTTCTCACCCACACAAATTCGGCGGCAATGGAAGATGCCCTTGACGGTAACCTGATATACCGCACTGAAAAGTCGCATCCAGTGTGCGATTAATACCCGTGGCAGTGTGGACGATGATACGCCTTTGCTTAAGTGCGAGGGATTGCTTATCATGCATTCCACGGCTCCTCGTCTACCTGAAGTGCACAGCTAAACAGATTTTCAGACTCAGGGAGAGCAATCAGGAACTGGTTTAATTTGGGCTTATTTCCAACCATGAATAAACTCTTTAGGGGATGGTATAGAGTTCTGCTAAGGTGACCCTCTTCTCACCCCCAGTAGGCATGGAGTTTATTTGGAATCATGCCTACAGACTTGAGTGTCTCTCCCCTGACCTGCTCGCTAGCACCGCAGGGCCTAGGCTTACATGATCAGGGTGCTGCCAGGCCAAACAGATTAATCATCCTCCCCCCCCTATTTGTGTGGCTTGGGCTTGAGCTAATGTAATTGGGCACTGAAGAACACCTCATGCAACTCACAGGCTCCATCATACTGATGAAAACGGGAGAGAATAACAATGTACCTCACCATGAGAGAAAACGAACTGAATATCAGGGTATGGTCTGCTTCAGGTGGTAGTCTGGGGAGACTTGTGAATAACCTTGCCTTGGGCTTTATAGTTCATCTGGATGCAGCTTCAGGCCATTACTGCATATGAAGTGCTCTGGAATAGCTCTCTTTAGCGTAGGTCTCTCCCAGAACATTTGAAGAAAAAAGATTGTCATCAACTCATCAGGGTAAACGCTTGTAGGTAGGTCATCAGGGTAAACGCTGAAGTAATAACAATTATCTCCCTCAAGGGGCATTTTTTTCTGTAATCATAGCAATACCTTTGGAAAGGGATGGGGGAGTACAACTGTATTTAATGCCTGATGTGAGCCCTGCCAGTTTGGCCACATGGGAAACCAAACTGATTGTCTGAGAAACATAAAGGAAAAATAATGTGCTCTCAATATGTTAGCCCCCTAGTGGTAGAGCAAGGCTCAGCTTGACAGCCGGTTTTGAACCTCAAAGGAATATTTGAAGAAAAAAAGGAACATTTAAATGCAAGACTTTATTTACACAGGTCAGATTTATTAAAGCGCATCATAAAACAAAATAATCTTTTCAATCAGTCAGTGCACAATCAATCAGAATGACATCAAGGGGGGAAAAAAAGAAAAAAGTTTATTTTTTTTCCTTTTTTACAAAACATTTGAAAGTTTACCTAACCTCAGTAATTTGAAATCTAATATAGACCTGCAAGCAGCAAGATATCCAACACAAAATAATAACTCTTTATTACATTTTCAAACAGCATAGTGTACAGGAGAACAGAGAGAGGGAAAGGGACCTTTGTTTTTTGCTGCTCTAGTACAAAGAATAAAATGTGCAAGTACAAAAATGTCAGTGAATTCAATGGAACAGACTTAGACATTAAGACATTAAATTAGCTAAAATGCTTGCGTTTATTTGATTGTTTTCGAGAATGTAGAGATGACCTGGATGAGCGTAGTTTGATGTAATGCCATGAGCGTGGTGCTTATGGATGATGAATGAACACAAAAATGCAGACCAAGACGTCTGAACGGTGTTGCGTCCTCTGACATTTAATAACGAGTGAATTTGAAAATAATTAAAAATATTATTGCGGTCTTGAAAAAATGGCAATTCACTGTATAGCAATACACTGTTTAATCCAGATGCAACATTTTACTTAAACTGAAAACAATGAGAAATAATAATAATTCTAATAATAATGTGAAAATGATCAACTGCCTCAATTGTTACTCCTCCAAGTCAGATGACTATAAAGCATGCCTGTAAAAAATAGGCCAAAACTTCCATGGTGAGCTACAATACTGTATGTCAGACCTAGTATTACAACAAATAGAACATTCCACAAAATAACTACAAGACAATGTCCTGTATAAACATACAATCTAACTTAATAGTTAAAAATTCTAAGACACTGACAAAACAATCCAACTTCAAAGCAGTGCAAAAAACGATGCAAAAAAACACACGTCTTAGATGGTGTGTGGAGATCTGCTCCTCCATCTACTATTAAAAATGCAGTCTGCAAATTTGGGTTTTGGTTTCACAAAAGATTGTTGATATTTGTGCTCAACATCCAATCAAATTTACCCCTCCCTTCCGTGCTCCTGAGGCACCGTATTGATTGGCTGGGATTGTTTATGGCTTGGTCCGACCCTCTATGTTTGTCTCCCATTCACAGAGCCGGGACTGTGGACAAACACCTGAGATTTATGGAGCGCAAACACCCACAGACAGCTAGAGTACTGAGCGGAGCATTTAGCTGAATTTGACAAAAAGTGAATGGGATTATTAGAATCGCGGACTGCACCTTTAACTAAAACTGCCTATACTCACTGCATTCAGTTGTGTAATATCATTACAGGGACATAATGCCCTGGTCCTTCTTGCAAGAACGAAGTTGTGTTTAGTTCTACAACCGCTTTTTGTATTCTCCAAGCTGCTGAAATATTATTAGGCAACATTAATCTATGTCTTGGTGTTACTTCAGGAAAATATAGTGTGTTTCCTGCAACGTCCCTACATGAGTATCTGGAATACCCACTGACTGTAGACATCGACTACAAATAGAGAAGACCAAACAAGAGAGTATAACCAGTGGAAGAAAGAAGTCAGAACAGCATAATGACTTGTGTTGAAAGAGTTACATTCAACTTTTGTTTTCAGTACCAAAACCTCTCTCCTCAGAAATGAAGCTGAAGATAATCTAAAAAAAGACTTTCCTACCCGTGCGAAATACAACCCCGTTGACAATAGTGTTGGAATAACAATGTCAGAATTCATAAAACTGAGTTCATAGCTCATATTGTTGGAATATGAAAACAAAAAAAATAGAATAAGATAATAAAAGTCACCAATAAGCACAGATGTGGTGAGACTGTGACAGGAACAGTGAATAAAATGAAAGACTGGAACAATTAACTGGAACTAAGATCATGAAAGAGCCATCAGAGCCAAATATTTTCCGATATGGCATGAATATCACGTATGTGCTGTTGTAATGGTGTGCATAGCTTATATCTTTAACTTTAACAGTTTATTGTCAAATGGAGTCTGAAAAAGACCTAGTTGTAGAGATCATATCACATCATGGCCAGGACTTAATATGGACTAAAGTAATGAAAATCAACCAGATGTTACGGCAGGGGTGTGAAGACTGGTCTGTGATCTGTCAGAAACAAAGACACTTTGGTCTGTGGCTAGATTGGATGCAAAAGGGGGAAAAAAAACAATCAAAGTTTACAAGGGTGAGCAGGCAGGGTGGTAGTACCACCACCCCCACAGAGCTACTCGGATTCCAGCCCAAACCCATGAACATTCAATGGCCCCTGAAACACTTGGTTCAACATTGAAAAAAAAAAAAAAAACGTTCACTAAGATGACTCACATCCCCCACCCTTAGTGGGTGGCAGATGAAATGGTCCTCAAGCAAGTCAAACGTACATTGTTGTATTGCCATTTTGTAGGGAGCATGCTGTTAGGTTGTGTTGAATGTGCATGTTCATTAAGCGGTCAAAAGAGAACAATTGTGTATCACATTGGGATCCATGCAAGCTCTTGTTATATACCTTCTGTCAGAGCTTTGCAGATTAAAAGGGGAGTTTTGCAGAGCGAGAGAGAGAGAGTTTGAGGAGCAGCTCGAAGATCGTAGACACAAGAGACATACAATTAAATGCATGACATTAGCGTGTGTGGACAGACAGAATGAATGAGACTGAATGGGGAAGGAGGGTGGGACGTGAAGATTCCATTATCTTCACAGTGCTCTGTATTCACTTCAAACCAACAGCAGCTGGTCATCTTGATTACTTTGAGAGATATTCATCATTAAAGCCATAAGACTTTATCAGCCCAACACTCAGTTTAGAAATTCATAAGTGAATCCACTTCAAAGATCTCCAAATAGACTGGATGGCTAACCTGACTCATCTCAGCCTAATCTACCTGATGTTTATTCAGTGGACTGCTTGTGCATTATCATTTGCGTGACCAGATTATCAAATGAATACAGAAGAGAGCGATAATGCATCTAGAGTGTTGTTACCACATGCCACCTGACGAGTGGTGCCGTGGCAGAGGATACAAGCATTCCATCCACTTCCTAGACTGCTCAAGTGTCAGATGCCTTCTCATAAGGACATCTGGTGAGTTCAGTTGTTGGTTGTGGTTTACTTTTAAGCCCAAATAGATTGCTGAATTTGCTGAAAAAATGACAAATTTGTCTATACATTTGTGTGTGCGTATATTTTTTTCATGCTGTTGTGAATATTGTATAGTATGGTAAATGAGATACATTTAGTGGTAAGCACACAGTAAAATGTTTCACAAGAATATGAAATTAATGAATTCACGATTTAATGGAGTGGCATGAGGTACTAGAGTGACAAAAAAGTTAAGTGTCCTTATAAAAAGGGGTTGAGGGCCAATACAGAGCATCAAGATAACTGGTGTGGGAGGAACAACATTAAAATAGGAATTTTAAATATGTGCACATTATAGAATAAAAGTAGCTTTGTCACTTTAAATGCAGGAGAGTTGAATAGAGAGAGAGAAACAAACTAGGTGCAATGCCATTGGCTCAAGGGTCATGTGATGCAGTGAAGGATGATGGGTAGAAATTAGAATGTGCCCATTCCAGTGACCTCAGACGTCAGCCTAGAACAGTCATGGGGGAAGGGGGGAGGGGGTAGAAAAATAGAGAAAAATAAAACAATTCTGAAAGCACTTGACACATTTGGCCAAACAGTGAAAGCTCTGAAGCGGTCGCCCACCTTAACGGCTCTCCGTGTTTAACGTGTTTCTGTAAATCGGTCATGCATTTGGATTATCAGATGCATTCAGGCATAAAACAATCAACTCCCTTACTAACTACAAATGTCTTAAAAAAACATTTTCAACTTCCGTCTCAAACTCAAGAAAACATATTCAACATCCACAAATAAATGAATGGTGTTAATGGCTGATTCCTAGGCTCTGATTGGAACTGCAACAATTTCCAACCCATTTTGGTTCTCTGTGAAGCCCATGTCTGCAATCACGGCATTCTCCTTACATGGGTGCATCACATCACTCTAGTTGCCTTACCAACAGCATTGCTTATTAGCAATCAAAAGCAATTACAATTTTTGTGTTTTTTTTTCATAACGTTTTACATTTTTTGTACATTTTTATGCTTTCCTGACAAGAAACTACAAGACTTATTCAGCAACCATATTCAACTAATCTAGCAGTAAAAGAAAACAAAGAAATGGACAAAAAAAGAAATAATACACCTTGATCCTAAGCATTCAACATGCTGAAACACTATACTTAACCACTACATTAACATGAACAAAATCAAACTACAATTATTTGTCTTTATCGTTAGCAATAGCCTACCCATACAAGCAACGCTACTGCTGAAGGTGTACTGTAAAGTGAGGGGCTAATGGCCTCTAAAGGGTAGGGTGTACAATAGGTAACTGGGGTGGGTGTTTTTGGATGGGAGGGGGGGCAGCTGCTGTTTGCTTCTGACAATGACACCAGTTTGGGGCTTCAGGATGTAGTCATGGAGGAGGGGTCATTCCACATGGCCGCCACGTCTCTGAACCTGCCAGTGGAATAGTGGGAGAGGAATAAGGCATTAGTACCCACCCATGCAGAGTCTCCGATCCGCTATCCCCACCACGAGACAATAACACCACTGCCTGGCATTCATCTGTGTCGTTGTACGACTGCGTTTAACAAAGTGATAGGGCTCGCTCTCGCTGCCATGGTCGCCCTTCCGTCAAGCAGAATTGTGGGAAACATATGATACACGTGCATGTGTTCTCTATCTTTTAGCTGCAGATTACGAATACTTCCTGCCTCCAACTGTCGTAACGAGAGTCGGTCTAACAAGGAAAGAAACGAAAAACGGTGGTGGACTGAAGTCTGAGAGCACTAGTGTGACCTTCAGTGCCGAGGCTATTGCCTAAGGCTGCAAACAGGAAGACTGTATTACAAAGAAAAATCACCATGAATGAACAGGAGATGATATAATCAGTATAAGATTTACAGAGAGCATTCATTCTAAAAACTAGGCGTTATTTATCAACATGGGGGGAAAACTATTAATAGGAAAACCCAATGTCCTTGTACTATTTCAAGGCGAATTTCCTTGAAGAAGAGACGCCATGTGTCCATTGAGAAGGGCAGCGTGGACACGAAGCCATACATCACAATGTGAACAGGAAGCCCACCCCTAGGCTATCAGTCATTCATCTCATGGCACAGTAAGGGGTTACCTTGCATTAATGAGGTACTGGGCAAGGCTGATGTTGGCGGGGGTTCCGGTGATGGTTATCTGGCGCTCTGCTGACCCTTCCATGGCGTTAGCGATTTTGATCTGCGCCCCAGACATCTGACGGATCTCGTTGATTTTGGTTCCCTGGCGCCCGATTATGCAGCCTATTAGCTGGGAAGACATAACAGAAGTTCTTACAAGAGAAATCAGAACTGGTCGACCTGCTGTGTACTAGCAGGAAAATCCTTGGTCTAACAGGCTTCACATGGTCCTCAGCATTTATTTTCCCCATATAAGAAAAGCTAAATGTATACTAAAAATACACCTAGACAAACGATGTAAAAACAGCATCACTGACATAATCATTATAAACCACCAGCTGTCAGAAACCTTATTTAAATATCAAATACTTTGTTGTGTCCTTAGGTTTCAATAACTGATATCAAAAGAGTAAATGTGTCCGTGTTTCTGGCAGGTTTTGGCCCCTATACTCACATCATTGGGAATGGAGAGTTCATGAGTACTGGCCGGTGGACTGGCATCCAGACCTAAAGCATTGAGCAACAAAGAGTAGGAAAGAAAGGGAAAGAGAGAGACAGAGAGCGAGGGGGAACGAGAGAGGGACAGAGAAAGAGTAAGAACAAGAGAGATAGAGAGACAGAGAGCGAGGGAGAACAAGAGAGACAGACAGATAGAGAAGAGAACGAGAGAGAGCAGCATATTTAGCAATCTGCGGAGTGGAGCCGACGGGCGGCAGCCAAGTGGTTTCTTCTGAATGAGGTGTGATCAGGCAACAATGGCCTGAGGCATTCCTCCAGGAACCAGGTTATGATGGAGAGAGATAAAAGGTTTCCAACGGAGATGGATTTCATTTTAAACCCTGTCTCCAAATCTTGTACACATTCATATATTAAAAAACTGCTCGTGCAGTTGAAATAATAAGATGGCTGAAAGAAATGCCTGTCTTCATTAAGATCAAAACGCCAGGGCGTGATGCAACTTCACCTGCAATCCCAAATCCATCCGTGTCATTAAACATAACACTGTACACAGACAAATTACTTTTCGTGGCCTAATGTTTGTGTCCTCATATGAACTGTGTAAAACAGCTCACTAGGATGTTTACTAGTGGGTTCCTGTTTTGTTCAATCAATTCTGACAACCTGAAGAGGACACAGGGGTAGAAGAGAATCAAGCTTACCATTATTCATGAGACCTTGGTTATGAAAATAACTACACTATATTGGTGTAATACATTCTTCATATAAGTTTGTGCATTGAAGGGTTCCATTTTGTTTTTCCAAAAGAATTTGAGTTATTCTAGTTGAATGATTTATAGCTGCATGTTTTCGAATTTATGGTGTCTGAAGTGTTTGTTTTTGAGTTTTGTTTTGAAGCAAAAAAGTGTTGGGGAAAAATAGGTGGTGAAAAACTAAAAATCAAAACGAAAAGTGCTAGTCACGTGGAGAGCATCCACCAGGGGGTATGTCATAAAGCGCAACATGGAGGGGGAAAAAACAGAAAAAGGAAAGAGAGAGAGAAAGAGACACAAAGATTGTGTTTCTACAGGTACAAAGAGAAGGAAATTGTCCAAAGGGTTGATGGGTACGTACCAGGGAAAGCAGGGGATGTCTGTCCGAGGGGGGTAAAGGGGGTTTGCTGCATAGCCAACTGGTGGAGCTTGGTCAGCTGCTGAGGTGGGGGGAGTGACAGTAGAACTAAGAGGTTATTGTTGAAACAGAGGTGAACACTGAGAAATCAAGACGCAAAACTAGAAGAAGAAGAAAGAAACAATGAGGAGAAGAAGCCAGGACACACTGTGGTGGAAAAAGAGACATAGAGAAAGAGAGAGAAAAGAGAAGGAAGAGAGAGTGGAAGAAAGAAGATAGAGACTCTTGAGCAGGACTTGGCCTGACTTTTAGTGTGTGAAATTGGTGGAGTGCCTCACTGGGTTTATGTCTTACTGGGTTTATGTCTTACGTCTTAGTTTTAGATCTTGTGAGGAAAAGGAGTGAAACATTTTATCTTTGAGATGCTGAACTATAAAATAAGAAATTTTTCCTCACAATTGTATTGTTTTATTAGTTTTATGCAACTGCACAGGCTGCAGGGAAGACACAAAAAAACCAAGCCTGTTTTAGCCTATCAAGGTTGATAAGAGTATTTAACGGTGCACTGCACAACAAACAGAACAGTCTTCAAATGAACATTCTGTCCATTTAAAATAGTCCTGTTAGTTCCTGTTTTCTCCAAGTGTCTCCTATGGGCATAAGGAGAGTGGCAGAAGAATCCTGGTTGGAGAGCTCACCTAGGTCTTTAATGAGGGTGAAACGGACATCCAGCATCAAGTTGAGTGATGGTGATGTCAACCAATGCCTCCCTTGGCATCAATCACTGCCTCACCCGAATTAAAGGAACTGACAAAGAGTATCTCTATGGATTCCCTCGTGATGAAGACTGATTAAGTGAAATTACAAACAGAGGCCATGCGGACTTCAGGGATTTCAGAGGACTGCACCTTGGCCCACCAAGCTTTATCTCCGGTGCCAGATACTCCTGAGATGAACACACACTCTGAATCAGTCCAGTCCAGCTCTGTAACTCCTCAGGTCCTATATCAGGAAATGCTAGCCCTAGAAAGGTGCTCTTCTGCAAATGAAAAGTACCCCTCTCAGGGGGCGCTGAGAGGAGAGTCAAAAACGCAGTGGCCCCTGTGCTGGAAAAGAGGCCCTGGAACATGTCAGGGCGGGGTAGATTTTTTGCGATAAGAGGTTGGCGGGTTTTAGAGGGGGTGCACCCAATTTCCAGCTTCGCCCCTGCTCATTATTTTTATTTATTTATTATTATTATTATTATTATTATTATTATATTATTAAATATTATTTTAATTTGAATACTGCAGCAGGCCAAGTCCTGAGAGATCTGGTCCACATTTTGGTAGGCTGAGAGGATCAGAATGATTTGTAATGTGATCTTGATTACACATCAGAAATGTTGTATTAATATTACTGGCCAATATTAATATGACTCTGAGCTGAATAAGAAATCAAAAAGAAAAAAAAAGAAACGAAAAACAAAAAGACGTCATGCAGGCTGTTGGTGTTTGTGTGAAGTGAAAATTAAGACTGGGCACTCACATCGGGGTGAGGAATGGCATATTGTCCCTGAATTGTGTAGGCCTGTGGAAAGAGAGAAAGAAAGAGGACACACAGTCAGCACCTAATAGAAACAGGTCAAACCAAATCAAGAGTGGTCCGGCATCTGCATTTACTAAGTTAACTATATTACATTAGTTGCTTTACAATGGTTATACTTCACAGTTTAAGGTCAGAACATGATATATGACTGGTCTCTTAATATATCCTTTTTTCAGGTTGCAGTTCATAATAACATCCTATCTAAGCTTTCTTATATCTATGGCATTTTCTGGCTACGTATGTATATTTTCCGAGAGCAAAGTCCTAACAACCATCTCTTTTGTGGGCCTTGTCTAATTCAGTCATATTAGGATACACATTGCCAAAGACTAAAATCTAATAAAGCTGTACAGATGGAATGAAACAAGCAGTCTAGACATTTAATTTAGATATCACTCAATTTTCAATCACACATCATTCACACTTCAACCACACTTATAGACTTGGAAAACATGAGCTGGAATGACTGATTCATTGACTGATACAATATCCTTTTAACATTTCTGTCATACTACTGTAGTAGTTTCATATACTGTATCAAAACACAGCTTAGATAGACTCTTCCCTGTGCATAGCATCTGTATATTCAGCTGATAACACTGTAGGAATGTTAAAAGGATATGATATCTGTTCAGAAAGGGGAGGAGGCTTTAACAAGAGCCTCTCATGGCAGACATCAATAAGGAGTAATTAAATATTGAATGGCAGCCAGCCCAAGAGGTGGCATTGCACATTGCACCCACCAGTACCAGCAAACTGATTTCCTCATAACATCATTCCAAACTGTGTTAAAATGACAATGCCCCTAAAAGTGCATTGGTTTTCTGAGGAACATCAGTGCGTTGTGCATAGCGCCTCAATTATTTTTTGGAATTGAAAATTCATAACAAAAAAGTAAAACAGATTTATTTCATCTCCACACCCCCCCTCCCCCTTCTAACAATGATCTCCTTAACCCCCAATTAACATCTGAACTCCGATGTGATTTTCTGCCATTGAGCTCTACCCTGTACTATCCCTCGCCCTCCTCCTCCCCCTTGTCCCAAGCGTGTTAACCCTCGCTGGGTGAGGGGGGTGACAGGCATGCAAGTGAAAAGGTGAGAAAACCTGAGTGCACTAACAGGCAGTGGCTGGTGCTGCAGCAAAAGGCTGAGGTTGGCTGTGGACGCCGCCAGCGGGTCGGCTCTTACCTGGCCACCTGAAAAAATGACGGGGGTGGAGGCGGGCTTTGGGCGGTAGGGGATGGTGGCACCTTTCGGTGGGGACTAGGAGACGGGGAAGAGGGAAGAGGCAGAGAGCAGGTGTTAGACCAGGAAATGGCAAACAGGTAAGAGTGGTTGTGTGTGTGACTATGTGTGTGTGTGCACACGTGCCTGTGTCATTTCTCAGAACTGGTGTAAATGCAGTCCTATGTGTGAGGGTATGTTTCTGGGTGTGTGTTTGTGTGTTTGCTCGTACAAGTCTGCCTGTCGTTTGTATGTATACAGGCCCAAAAGTCAGGAAAAGAGATAGAGAGAGAGATAGAGGGAGAGAGAGAATACATGGAACAGATTGAGAGAAAAGGCAGGCAGGGCATGCTCATGGCTCAACCCTGTGATGACATTCCTCCGGCACTGCTTTACCAACACAATGCATGAGGCACTTCCGCTGATCGCACAGAAACCAAAAAAGACCAGAAAGAAAGAAAAGAATGGAGGGAAAACCCTTTGTGAAAAGCACTCAAGGCTGCAGTTTGTGCTGAAAGCATGCAGTGCTTTTTCCTGCAAACGTAATTTAATGACTTTGCACATCGATGCGCGCTCCATCGCCAACATCATGTTGTGCATAAGACTCCAGTGAATAACATTCAATACGGCCCCCATTACTTCAGCGGGACAAAATGTGCCTGCATGTCAGCAGCTGTACAGGACTGACAGGTAAACAACAGCTGCGTCAATTAATCCACACAGAGAATGGCTGAAAAGAGTCAAAAAAAAACTTCCCACCCGACGCATCGCATCAAATCAGCTATGCATCGGGTGTAAACTGTTAGTATAAAGAATGTCTTAAACGTCATCATGTATAAGGCAGGCAAGGGGGAGATGGGGGGTGGTGAGTGTGCCGCCTGTGGCCGAGTGCTTTGTGCAACGGAAGTCACCTGGCAAGCAATGGACTGCGCAGACTTAGAATAACACTGGGTGGAGGCTATACTCTACCTCCAGCATGACGACACATATCTGCTTGACACACTGGATGATCGCTTCGGGGGTCCCGGAGATTGTCACTGCACGCTCTGTGGAGTTTGGCAACATGTCCCCGGCCACCTGCACTTGAGCCCCTGTGGACTGCGGAAGAGGAAGAGTATGGGCTTAGAATAAGGTAGTTCTCTGTGGGTTCTTTGACAACAAAAGAATAAAAACATATACTTTCAGAAACCTTTAAACTCTTTGGAGTTCTATATAAAGGTGGTCTACTTTTAAAAGTTGAAAGCTGAGTGGCACCAGGGAAAGGAGTACAGTGAAAAATAACTATAATCGCCTTTTTAGACAAATAAGACCATTTCAGACAAATAGCTGCCGCCAGCCTAAAATCTGTTCTATCAGACAAAATAATGGACCATTTAAGGTTACAGACTGTCCATCTCGTTGTTTTTCAACTTGAACACTTTGTAACTATAGAATCAGCACTTTAGATGAGTACAGTGGAACTTGTTTCAACCTTTACTTTGGCTTCTGGCACAATTTTGTACAATTACTTGAAACACAGTCTTGCAAGATTTTAAATCAATGTTGGCTCCCTTAGAAGCTGTGCATTCTTCTAAATTACTTTGGATAAGTAAATAAATGTATACGTCATTGTAAGGAAGACTCCAGCTAAAACAGATTTTAAACCCACACAACTGGAATCTTAAGAATTATAAAACAATTCTACCATTAACAAACAATTGCCCATGTTACAGAAATAAACTGTCATATAATGCCAATTCTATGACGATTTAACATTTGGTGTAGGGTGCTGTTTAGTGTCTGAGATTTATCCCCTTAAATTCCAGAATGCTGTTGGTGCTAAATATTCTGTTCACATGCTGGGCGGGTAGGTAGCGTGTATACAGCTTTGCATGCAGAGCCAGCGTACTTCTCTCATCTCTTTGATCTTGGATCCTCCTTTCCCGATGAGGGAGCCACACTGGCTGGCTGGCACCACCAGCCGTAGAGTAACTGGGGGCTTGCTGGTGGCTGGGCTGTTGCTCATGGCGTTGACTATGTCCTGTAAAAACACCTGAAATTACCTTGGTTATAGGCATAAACGTTGAAAAGGTTGAGCATTTGTTGTTTTTGGTGCTACATTGATATGTAAGTTTAATAAAGCTTTCAACAATAGTGTGCTATTTACTGTCAAGCATTTTGGCTTTTGTTTCTCTCGTTTTGAATTTGAAATGTCATGCCATTGTTTAGTTTGCACACATCTAAAAAAATCTGTTTCCATTTGACATGCAGCTTCTAAAATCATTATTATTTTGTATCACTGCATGCACACATTTTGCTACAGTGGCTTCGACTGGGGAGGTACTGAACCACCACGGACCCAGAGGCACATGCCGCCTAGACAGCCAGAGACACACTTGGATTGGTATTATATTCTGGCGGTCAAGAGCTGCCGAGGGATTTTATATATAGAGAGCAAACAATAAATCGGACAAGAGAAAATATCTTAATTTCAGATAGCCCTTGTTCCAGGCCGCAACTGGACCTACCTCTTCAAACTTGTAGGCAATCATTGCGAAGGCCTTGAAGATTGCGTCTGTGGGGCCGGTGATGGTGACAATCCTCTCAGGACAGTTTCCCTCGGAGATGTTGATGCGTGCTCCACTCTGAAGAGGGGCGAGAACAGAATGAGTTTGGCAATGATTGTAATTTTATCTCACAACATTGGTTGGACTTAACAGTTGGTAGTCACTGTAGGGCACACATACCTCTTCACGCATCTTCTTTACAGTCTCCCCTTTCTGTAAAAAGCACAAGATGATGCAAAGAGCATTAAAATCAAAAACATAACAATGAGAAAAAAATGGAGAGTATATCAGTGTCAAAGACAAACCCACATACCTTCCCTATGATGCTTCCAACCTCCTGAAAGAGAGAGAAGAGAAACACAGTGAGAGTGAGTTAGAGAGAGAGGTAGAGGCACTGAGACGCATTTTACGCTTATTCAATTCCTGTCACGCCTCATCACTGAAACAAATACCTTTGCAAACACAAGACCTTAAAAAATGTAGTTGTTCAGAAAGTGGTGAGATCTCTCCCAGACAGAATATCTGGAAGCTACTGATGACAGCGTTGCATGTCCATAACTGATTAGTAAGAGAAGGTGGCACATTCCCTCGTCTTTATGAGTCACAGACTCACTGGCTGACACACCATGTCCCTAGGGAGAATGACTCATGATAAGCCCTGTCCATTTATTTTTCCTTCTTCATCTCTTTCTTTTTTTTCTTTTTGGCACTGGCTCTCCCGACCCTATCTGCTCATGTCCTGTGGTTGGTTACCTTGCCGTGCATGAGGAGGCGGATGGTCAGGGTCACATTCAGGCCGCCCTCGGACTGAACTTTGTTGGGTTCCATGCTGGGGAGTGGAGGTGAGGCAGGAGCGTGGTCAAGTGACAGGAAATCCCCGGGAAAAGGAAGAGAGTGATGGTATGGCAGCCAACCTGTGGAGAACAGAAAAGGACGTGATGCACACTGGTGAGGTAAGGCGAGAGGGTTGAGGTTACAGCATGGGGAGATATGGATTTGTTTCTGTGATACAGAGATGAACACTAGAGGGAGCACTTCTCACAATCTTCATAATAAGGTTTGCTGAAATTAAGATGCAGTGATATGAAAATTCATCTTCATGTTTTAATTATTCCGTTCAAGGGATGAACTGAATCTTCTAATGATTTATACACATACCACGCTTAACCATCAACATCATAAAATGCAAGAATCTCTCTCAAAGACTCAGTATCTGTGTATAAACACAGACAAAATAATCTACAACTACAAACAATGAATCATCTCTGCACCACAAGAATCCTCTAACCATATTTAACAGCCCATTGCATTGAGCTCCTATTGCTTCTGTCAAGGCTAATGTAATAAACCTCGATTGTTACAGTGCTATACTGCAGGGGCAGGAACTATAAGATCTGAGTATGTACCAGAACCAAATTAAATTTCCACATAATGACAGATGGAGGGATTATTCTCTCTCTGCTATACAAAGACCTGAAGATGCCTGCAGGGTTAATGATGTGAGTGAGATGTGGGTTGTGTCTGTGTGCTCAACATTTCACAGAAGGATGAATACATGCAGTATAATTGGCCTTAAACAGCAATGTGTTCCACTATACAGAAGTACAAACACACCGAACCACGGATCACTGAGGGTGAATAAGAAGAACAAGCATTTCATTTCTCTCATCGTATTTAATCACAATGACCTGCTTCTTCAAAGCAGCTATACAGAAACCATTTATTTTTGTCGCACAGTCTGGTAGTTGTGCAGGATCAGGACCATTGTGGGGAGCTTGAGTCAGAAGTCAGTGCTCAGAGATGGAGAGATTGGAGTGCTCAGCTTAAGCCTCCATCAGGGCCCCTGCATCTTAGACCACAGGATGGAGAGAGAAGACCACTGGGGGAGAAAGATATCTAGACTGGGAAGAGGTCTATAAGCCTCTGTGTGTTTGTCTGTGTGTGTGTGTGTGTGTGTGTCTGTGTCTGTGTGTCTGTGTGTGTGTATACACATGTGTTTGAGCATATGTGTGTCTGCATGTCTGTACCACACATGTACCACAGTACAAGTAACATTGACCAGCTCAGTATACATTAAATATTAAACTTCTGTGCTGGTCCATGAGGTAGGGAAGTGGAATAAACATCAGCGAGTGGACATCTACAGCCAGCTGTCCCTCGGGCTCTCGCGGCGGTCAGCAAATTGCAATAAAACTCTAATCCGTGTTAAGACCCTCCACACACACACTGCAGGAGGACTGCAATGAACCTACGATGGCCTGTGCCCAGATCATAAAGCTCCTCCATCTTCAGAAGTCAAGTGACCTGGCAAAATCTTACACGTCGCCTAAGTACACAAACATCGAAATGGATTTCACAAATGATTGTGTCAAAGGAGTTTTTCTGCTTCATTTTCCACAACCTCAAGGATGCTGTCTCAGCTTGGCCACAAAGGCTATTCACTCTCTCACAAAGACACTGACTGACTCAGTGGAAACGGGGGAAATTCAGTCCATTTGACCAATCCAACATGAATATTACACTCAGAGGCACTGATGTCGAAGTGACTCGGTTCAATTATCCCTCCTTTTTTCCGTCTGTCTATCTCAGAGACTGCCCTTCCAGTGCACTCGGCATTCCTTCTTGCGAAGTGAAATAGAAGCCTGTGTCAGTGCCGAGCAGCGAGCGCCGTCTGATGAGTTATTCTCTGCCTGCTGCAGGACTGATTAAACCCAGTTTATCCTGCTCAGTGACTCCCAAAGAAACCCCCCTCTCACAAGCCAGACAGCCCTCTCCAGCCTCTTATGGCAGAGCTAATAACACAGTCTCCCCTCATACACTTCAGAAAACACTCACTCACACCTCCACAAAAAGAGTTCTGACTTCACCTGGTGTGAAAACGAATCAGATTAATTTGGTGTGTAACATAAAATGGCTGTAAAATGAGGAAGTGGTTTTAGGAACCGTGCACAAGATGACTCATAAAAGGAAGCACTTGCAGCAACAAGAGGCATAGTAACTGTATTTAACAGCTTTAAAATGCTTTATAAAAGCCTCATAGATGAGTGATGCAGTGAGTATGAGTTTCAAAAGGCATGGACATTTTGATGAGGGTTATCCAACAATCTTGAGGTTGTCGTTTTTCTGAATCTGAGTTTACTGAGAAAAAGAGCTGAAAAGAAGTGTGTGCATGTGGATACCTGAGCGCCACATCTGTGGGACAATGACAGAGTCATCTGAGCAAGCACAGTGCATCTGAACAAATGCTCTCTCTCTCTCTCTCGCGCGCGTGCTCTCTCTCCCCCCCCTCTCTCTCTCTCTCAAAAGCCATGTTTGCTTCGAACCAGCCCCTTTCTCTTTTTATTTCCCCCCCAACCCACCACTCATGCCACCAAAGAGTGCACTACAAAAGAATTGGACAGCATAGGGCTTCAGTCCTAACACAGGATGAATCAACACACAGGGTAAATCGGTGTACTCTTTTTTCCACTCAGCTCTCCTTTTCGAGGTGTGTGTGTGTTTGGGGGCGGGGGGATACAAAAATGTGAATTTTATGCAAATCTGATATCTTTCTGGTCATTATTAAGAGTGGTGTTTCACGTGCCATGTGATATAGAAAGTGGGTCAAGCTCCTCCTCCACTAAAGAGCTTCTGGCCCCTTCCTGTATGGTAGCTATTGAATTAATCACGCTTTACGCTTGGTCAAGCACTGCACCCAAAATGGTCTTTTCTCCACATCTCTCCACTTGCACTTCTTTCTCAGGCATGTACCACACTATAACACAGAAATGATTGTAGTAAAATTAAGTTAAATCACTCAGGTTTATTAGAATGTAATGTTAGTGGATTTAAAAAACATCTTGTATATATCTGTAATACCTGTGTATTCCTATGTGTGTGTTTTGCCACAATCCGCAGGTAAAGAGCTATCCAAGTGGATATAAGTCATATAAACTTCCCAGTCTGCTCTGGTTGATTATTATGTTGATTATCCTGTTAATTAAGTCAAACATTGTGCAACAATAGCGTTAATCTGATTATTGATGCATATCATGAATGAAAAATGACAGTGTCAGCTCTTACGGGAGTACCTGTGCTTGCTTGTATTTCTTTTTTGAAGCAATGTAAAGATGCATCACAAACTAGTAACAGCAACTGTGCTATTTTGACCATGAATAAAGTTGAAGAAAGATGTGTTATATACTTGCAATTGCCCTTGATGTCATACAGGAGAATTTTTGAATCAGCATTTCCCATAGCAGGGAATTGCAGGGAAGTGTGTGCATTTAAAGTCTGTTTACCAATCCTCAACTTGCATTTAAACTTTAATCCATCAAATGTATATTAATTACTGCCTGAGCAAACTTGTGTAGTCCTCTCAAAGACAAGGGCACTACTGACGACTGAGAGACAGGATTATTGCACTATTTAGCAAAATGTGTAATTACCCAATGAAAAAAGAAAGATTATAAAATTAAGTAATTTTTAAAGCCTTGAAATGTGGAGAGAGAGAAAAAAACACACTACACTTTAATTTCCAGTCAGACAAAACCTGAGGCAATACACTTTCCTCTTCTCCTATGAGAAATAAACAACTTCTGTCCAACAAAATGACCATTTGAGTTGTAAGGTGTTTTAAGAAATTGGTTCATAAATCAATGTGACTCTAAGGCCACCGTTTGTGATTACTCTGAAACACAAAGAGTATCTGGAGAAGTTTGGTTTCTTCAGAGCAGATATAATAAAACAACACAAATGGTAAACTCAGGCACTAAAGTTGCAAGGGCTTTTCTACAGTTCATACTTGATATAGACATTGAGAACATTTATATAAAATCTAATATTGTTATTTCATCTCTATCTTTCATCTCTAAGTGCTACAGAGTTAACCAAGCTGGTATATTTTCAATAAGTAAAGTTGAGCCCTTTGTTTACCAACATAACCAGTTATATAAAGACAGACAACATAAGCTCTCTTACATCCATGATGTAAGACGGTGATGCTCATTTAACTAATAAATTAGTTAGAGTCCAAAGAAAATGAACATGGAAGAACATAAAATGGATTCATACATCTGAATTGAATTGCACTCCATAATCAATGATAGACTAAATAACATATTCATTTACAACAAAGTGTTGCTGTGTCTACGTATTTCTGTTAACCTGCATCTGCTTTAAACCCACAAGCCAAAGACAAAACATAGCAAGCAACACTCAAACTACGACCATGACAACAACAAAAGTCAGCCGTTTGTAATGAGGGGAAATCGGCTCTATTAACACAAAACCTTACTCTGCAGTTCACCTAAAATGAAAGGCAGCTAGGTGCATACACAGTGTACATTACTAGGGACCTGGTGATGACTAAACCAGGTCCCCCTCAGAGTGAAGTCGTCCCAGGCTTGAGCACTGTGGACTTGGCAGAGGATGGGGAGAGCAGCCATGATTTATCGTATTAAACACATCACTAGTCCTGTCAGTGTATCAGGGAGAAGAGCTGACAAGAAGTGACAGTGTTCATTGGAGACACCGTGGCTCTTACAAGATTTCAGGGCAAATTACAGCCTGAAGGCACGAGCCTTTTTTCATTCTTCAACCATGGCCACAGCCAACAATTCACTGACAAAAAGAACAAGAAAATGACCAAGTGAAAACTCTATAAAAACTCTATAAACTGGTTTGAGTGAGGGTTGAGGGCAGGGCGAAGCAACATGTAGTTTATAGAGAAATAAGCTTGGCAATTCATATCGCATTTTTCCTTGGCTTATCTTCTGAAATATGCTCTCAAAAGGCATGCTTTAGTGCTTGCAGAGAAATTGTTCATTCTTTCAAATAGATTTTGTGAGTGTGTGTGTGTGTGTGTGTGTGTGTGTTTATGTGTGTGTGTGTGTGTGTGTGTGTGTGTGTGTGTTTGTGTGTACATCATTACCTCCAGTCAGATGACACCCAAACAAGAATATTCAGCTCTGTCTGACTCATAATTCAGACAGTTTTTCACAGCACAATGCGGCTTCAATTCCTTATCCATCAGCCGGGTCTGTAGCCTGCTCCGCTTGAGCAATGTGCCCCTCTCAACTATGCTTCTCACACTGAGTAATTTGGAACTGCCAAGGATTATACAACACTGAGTATTTTCTGTCGCTACAAGCAATGGAAAAACAATGTATTGCCGATGACACTATCTCTAGTCCTTGTGTAGAGACTGCCATTTAATAAAAGAGATTTGCCGCCTAAAATAGGCTGCTGTAACCGAGAGTGGGAGCCATCTTCAACAACCCACCATATATATTATTCTATTAAAGACGAGAATAAGGGCCCAGTTTAGAGCACTGCAAAGTCATCCAAGAGAACACAATGAGTTATACATTGGCAACAAAACTAGCAATCAGCTGCCAGACCCAGCTAGTAAGACGAACTGAAGGACATCTACATCTCACACTACTCCATCCGCAGATCAACCGTCCTCTTCTGTGCAGCCGTTGCTATGAAGGTCACACACAGAAACTTCTGTTTACTGCACAGAGAGGATGAAGGGATGCACAGTCATTTCAGGGGACCAGGGAGGGGGCCGTGTCTGTGGGGACTAACAGCTCAGTGTCATGGTGAGCGCCGTGTCTTGCGGCCTGACCTTGCCCAGCGGTGCAGCCGTCTGTCACCTCCAGGACATCCAGTGAGGAAGGGCCAGAGCAGCATTGCCTAATGGTGCTGGAGTGACAGATATTTGCCCCTTCATGTAATTTCCAAGGGTGAAAAATATCATTTATTTGAATATAGGTTTTCAGCTCTCGTCCTCTCTGGACAATAATTACTACTTTTTGGCTTTATGAAAAACAATGAAATGTTAAGCATTTTTTTGAAAAGATTTTTAGAAAAGAAAATTTAGAAAATGATTAAGATATTCATGGTAGGGAATAATATTGAGGTATTAAAGGCACCATATGCAACAATTATGCTTCAGGATTAGGGTTAGGATAAGCAGTTTAACCTTAAAATAGCAGCTTAAAAAAAATTGGGGCGCTACAATGACTTTTAATATGGAGAATTGCGTCCGTGCCAATGCAATAGCAGGGTCGATAGGCATATAACTGTGTTCTGTAGTTTTGCCTGCCGATGCCCGCCGACCTGACATTGATTACCTTCTGCCGATCTAGTAAGTAGCTTATTTGCCGTCTTGCTTAGTCTTGTGTTGCACATGATTGATGTTTGACTGTCTAAGGACAGTCGTTGAGTAATTAGTTTGTCATAATGTCAAAGTCAGCACATTTCAAGAGATTTCGTTAGTTTTAGCTGCTAGCATACCTTTAGCGAATAGCTATTAATCCTTAATGCACCTTTAATAACTTTACTGACTGCCACAGTCTTACATTTTGAAACCATAGTATATCTATTGACCATTCATTTTCATTGCTGCTTCTAGCATTTGCCATCAACATATATGACAATTCTACCTTACCAATTACATTAGAGACAACACACTAACATGATAAGCAATGAGACTATGTCTGGGTTCAACTCCTTACACCTAAATTTAGAACCAATAAGTTGGAATCGACTGCAAATCTCTCCAAATAAAACAGGAGGATTAGATTCCCCTCATCAACCTTCATCAGGTTCACTCAGAGAAGAGCCGATCACTGAGGATAATACTGCAGCACTAAAGACTGCTGCCACTTCACAGTTAGTCAAACAGAAAGCTATAGAAAATAGTAATGGAGGGAGAAAAACTAATTTTACTGGATAAAATCGGGGTCTATGCCCCTGTGTCATCTGGTCTAGCCTAATCCTCACAGGCAAAGACCTGTAGTCATTAGGTTTTCTGTTTAATTCAGTCCATCCATAAACACTCTATGTAAGATGGAGTCATGGGGCAGATAGACACAACAGTGAATACTGCTGAATTAACACAGAGAACCTCAGAGACAAAAAGCCTGTTTAGTAATGTCAGAGTGCTGCCTTAAAGCAAACCAAGGTGTGGGTTCACGTAAGAAAATAGGAACTAACGTCCCTGCTTTGATGCACTTAGCACCACTTCAGCTTCGTATGAAAATACATTAATATGAATAAAATATAGAATGAGTACCAGTGTTGTTCATCCTGCACTAGGCAGGAAATTCCCCTCAAAGAAGAATATGTCTCCCCAGTGTCATTATTTATAATATAATCAGATTAGCTTTGATTTGGATATGTTAACATGCTGAGCATTGCTGAGTTTACCATATGATTGATACACTGACCAATCACAGATAAGAGAACAAAGTAGACAAAACGGAGACCAATACTTAGATTCTAAGATTCCTACAAAACTATAGATATTATAACATATGATTGGTAATATCTAATTGACATTAGTGTGTTACATCAATTAAAATAAAATATTTGTTGGTGTTAGAGGTATGGTGATTATATTTGTATTCAGAATATGTTCCAATCGAGATGAAATGCTGTATGACATCTTGATTTTGTTGCATCATCACAGCTGACTGCTGTGTCAATGTGCTGTTGTCTGGCGCTGGAGGAGACTCAGAGATTAAGTTTGACGGATGAAAGTGCCCCTCCTAAAACCCCCTCTCACAATTAAGCCAGTCTCTCTCTCAACACACAGGAGGACACCACTTAGATGACTCTTTCACCTCTCCCATAGAATCTGATGTCAATTGGTCATGATTTGTTACAACACTCGCTTAAGAACTGCAACCCGAAAACACAAACCGAATAAAAAAAAAAGTCTAGTTATGCCTTGAAAATAAATCTGATAAATCCGTCAAGGACTCCCTACTACAAAGGCTTCCTCGGCACAGAGATGATATTGGGGTTTTGAAATGCCTTTGCTTGAGAGGGGAGAACACGGTGAATGCTCTTAGATGAATTTTAACAAGCTGAATGTGCAGACTGGTGGAACACAAGCCATCCTGATTAGCACATACGGAGTGCAATTAAGATGTTGACAGGACCCCCCTCTGGCTGAGCGAAGACAACCCCCAATAAAAAAACACTGCATAAAAACATTTAGTCTTTTCAAACAGCCATGAACAAAAATCAATCTAGACTACACAAATTCTTTGTCATTTCAGTTATGGATATTTTTATGAAGGAATTGCTGTATTATGTCAAGGCCTGCATGTTGATTGTTCGTTGTAGATAGAAGAAAGATACCACCACATTAAACTCGTCAGATGAGGCCTTGAGCACGGACAAAATAGGTGTATATTGAAGGTGACAGAGATTCACTTTCCATCATCTGGGATTTTGGTCGCAATTTTACCTTCCCATTCAGCCTGTCAGGCTCACACCGACACAGCTGTCTTCAGTGCTGTTGTCTGATGAAAGAAACCCTGCACTGAGAGATGCGAATACGAGCACGAATACGAATGAGAATACGGCACTGCATAACAAAATGCAAAACAGCATATCACAAAACAACACAACACTACAAAATGCTACACAACAAAGAATGACACTGTAATGGGCACTCATGTTGATTGCCTGTTAATTTTTTCATGCCTCTCACTATATAAAATGCTGGAAAGACACACACACACACACACACACACACACACACACACGCGCGCGCACACCTCCCTGGTAGGAGGTGTACAATGTGTGGGATTCTGAAGAGCTACAATTCCTGTAAGAAGCCCAGTGTGACTTGCTGTGGTCTGCGGTGCATGTGGTACACGAGGTGCCCGTGGGCCTGTGACATGGTGGTGGGTAGGTGGGTGGGCGGGCGGTGAGGGAAGGAGGGATGGTTGGAGGGAGGGAGGGAGGAGAGGCACGAGCGAGTGAACGGACACTAAGATGAGAACAGCTCCAGAGGAGCCTTTTGTTGCGGCACGCGTGTCTGCAGGGCGCCCTCCCTCCCCTCCGCGGCCTGACAGCCGGCCCTAAAACTGTCAGCCCCGATCAGTCGCCCGCACCGAGATCTCAGCCCAAATTACAATCAAGGAAGCCCAGTCACTCTCACTGCTCTGCACCGCCTGCGGACGGCAAAAGGGGAAACACCAGCACCGGGAAAAGCCAGCGAGCTGGCCAAGCTAGCCGCACTCCTCCGCTCCACCCTTTCTCTTTCACCACTAGCAGGGTTGTGCAGCCCAGCACAGCTGATGAAGCCCAGATCCGTCTCAGTTTTGGTCCAGATCCCGCGGAGCTCAAGCGCTGAAAGGAGACATCTCTGGTTGTCTTCTGGTAGCGCAGCTCGAACGTGTTCAACTTGACACGAGGAAGGGCTGCTACCGCCATGCTAAACTAGACGGCACAGACACCGCTGGTGTGGAGCATGCCCTGAACATGCATATCCCCCCACCAAGTCTCTCACGAGGGCACCATCAGATCATGTAACACCACAGCCATGACAGCACGTCTTCTTGACGTCGGTGAATGCATTTCAGTCAATGTTCGGTCAATTTGCACTGTATGACTTCATTCTGTAACCATGACACTCCCGATATACTTGCCATAATGGGATGAAAATTCCTATTGATCTCGTTACTCTAAACGCCATTGTCAATCAATGAAGCCTTATAATACACCACTGTGTAAAATCCTTATTGCACCTAATACTTTACATTAAACTTTGATTGAGATACAATCTATGTGTGCTAACAATTATTGTGCAATGTTACGTTGACTATCTAAACTAATCCTATAAAAACGAATTCAGCAATGAGAACTAACATTAAAGCCTTCGCTTCTCTCCCCAATCCAATTCCTAGTGACAGACAATAACGCCATGACGATAATTGTAGTAACGACTGTGTAGACCACTGTGTACTTCTGTGGCAACAGCGATCCAAGGGCTGTTCCCTCCTTCATGTCTAACATGGTAACCAAGGTGGAAATCGCAACTGAGACTGACACCCGATTCACAATATCCGATGCAATAGCACACAATACAAATATTATCTTTCAAAACACAACAATATATATAAACAACAATAATATTTAATGCCAAAATAATCCACAGCAATGATATGATATCACATGTTCAAGTGCAACGAACAAGCAAACTAGATAAAAGCAGACAGTTAACATAAGGCAGGTACATCATTAAAAATTAGTTTGGGAAACAGCACTATCTACTACCATAAGACAATTAAACAATTTAGTTCTACCTCAATGCCCAATACCCAAAGAAAGCCACATCCTCTTTACTACTGATGGATTGGTAATGCAGACCTGGATGATGTGGTCTACCTCTCAACTTGGAGATCATTCATAAAAATCTCAATAAGGCACAAGCGATCCCCTCATTGCATACACCTTCTGCATTCTTAATGTGACATCAAGCGATCAAGAACTGAGAGTACCAATCACAAACACCTACAAGTGAGCTGTAGAATCAGTAATAAAAAGGGTTTTACCTTTGTGCAGTTCCAAACAAATGGCCACCACTTTCGATGTTTGAAAAAAGATTGAATTGTTTTAAAAAGGTTGCGAGAAAATTACTCATCGGCTCCTCTTTCAGTCAGCCCAGACACGGCACTCGCAGCCCATTGGCCCGATGTGCGGTCATGTGGGCGAGGGACCTGAACACGTGACGTTTCACGGAATACGCAGCGATAAAAATCCCCTCAGAACAAATTTCGCTGCAGCAAAACAGCCTTCCACCAGCCTTCCACCATCATCTGAGGGTTAGCCAACGTTCATTTACCAGGAAATATTGCCCCAACGTCAAGACCCTTCGCCCCCGGGCAAGAAGGGGTGGTGCATCCCATGGATGTGGGCATCTGACCCCTTCAAACTGGCGACATGTCAGCAAAAGGTGCCCTGTACCGTCGCTGATCATGCCCACCCCAGCTCCCTGTGGTCACTCTCTTCACCCCTCGCCCCCAGGATCCAACGCTCCAGCAATCTACCACACCTCAACATTATCTTCATCTGACTTTCACACAGCGACCATCATTTGCGTCTCAGACACAATGCATCTGATCCCCCTTTTGTCCTTCTCCAACATACCGGCACAAAATGGTATATTAAGGGGGGGTCAGGCCTGATTTAGCAAATCAGGGCTTTGGTTTTTTTTGTGGGTGGAGGGGCTGGGTGACTTCCATCACTCCCATGCTGTCTAGCTGCCATCATGCTCTGCCACCACGTCCAATCTTGTAGCATTCGGAATTACTGGGGGGTCTGTAGACACGATTGGGATTATCAACCCGAGGGCTTATCCACCTCGGATGGACAGCGAAATGAGAATTAATCAAGTGCCACTGAAGCTCTACCACAGCAATGTTCAGTGCAAGGCTTTGCAAGATAGAATCTTCAGAGGCAGAGCAGGAAGTTTGGCTTGTTTTAAATTGCCAAGACAATCTCCCTTGGAAATATTTTTTTCCATTATCCCTACATGTAGAACAGTTCCTCACACTATTCAGAGTGTGTGTGTGTGTTTTTTTTTTTTTTAAATGAAAGCAGTACACGACACTTACATGTGGATTACTTCAAGTATTGCCTTGTACACTGCATGGTAATGCAATGTATTACACCATAGCAGAGCTTCTTGGTTGGCAGCATAAATGGAGCATTTTATTCACATCCGATTAAATCAGGGAGTACAAACATATGTGCATGCAACCAAAATCGCGGTCAGTGATAATGTGCATCACATGCAGCTTCACAGCCAGTGTAACACCTGACAAGTGTAGCTTTAAACATCCTAGGGCTCCATGGCACTATAAGAACCTCCTATTTAGTATAGTTACCTCATATAACTTTGCCCACAAAATAAAGAAAAACACACTTAAACTGGCTTAGATACACAACAGACTACTAACTAAAAAGGAAAGGTTAAAAGGTTGCCTTTAGTCAGTCTTACCAGTGAGAGATTGAGAGAAGGAGAAGGGGGAAATCCAGTGGCAGCAACACAGTAGGACCAAATATGGAAGAAGAATAGGGGAAGAATAAGAGAAAAAATGGGATGCCAGGTCCTATAAGTAAACTCAACTATTGCCCCCAGCAAGGTCACCAGGCTACCCTTTGTGGGAGGATGGGGTGTTACTGAGGGTGGACGGGTAAGGGAGGCTGGGGAGGGGCATTCGCCTGTTGTTGGGGTGAGGCTGAGTCTCATCATCCTCCCATCAACCTGACATGCTAACTGGCCTGGAAGGGCGTGATGGGGTGGGTGACTGGATGGAAGCTGGGCTCAATCATTCAGATGTGTCTGAGTCTAGTGGATAGCACTGATGACTGTGATGTATGTGTGTGTGTGTGTGTGTGCGTGTGGGTGGCCACGAACAGCCGAAGATTGAACCTAATGGAGAATTTTCTATGCATGTGCGTGTACTTGAATGTGTGTGTGTGTGTGTGTCAGAAAGAGAGTGTGTGTTTATTGCGGGGCTCTGCTTGGCAGCATGTTGGTGCACAGATAAAGCACTTCCTAAATCAATGAGCGTTACTTTGTCAGTTACCCTGGGCCTCTAATTGAGCCCCAGTGCCTCTGGGTTTAATCAAAAACCTCATTATTGACCACGGGGCCAGGATGTGACAAGAGGACAGGCGCACTGGCTCAATGCCCCTGACACTGAGTGCCATGAGAGGCCCAGAAGAGTAATCCATACTACTGAGAATGATCCGTGTGCGTGTGTGTGTGTGTGTGTGTGTGTGTGTTTATGAGTGTGTGTGTGTGTGTGTTGTGTGTGTCTGTGAGTGTGAATATGCATGTGTGTTTGTGTGTGTGTGTGTGTTTATGAGTGTGTGTGTGTGTGTGTCTGTGAGTGTGAGTGTGAATGTGCATGTGCGTGTGTGAAGAATGTGTGTGTGTGTGTGTGTGTGTGTGTGTGTGTGTGTGTGTGTGTGTGTGTGTGTGTGTGTTTTACAAACCTAAAGCTGACACATCAAGTCTTAAGTAGAGGTGGACCATTGAATCCCTGCACTTAAACCACTGTAGAAGATAAGACCGTTAGCTGTTTATTCCTTAGCTGCTGTCATTAGCATCCTCAGTATAGACAGTGTCCAGTCAGTAATTCACTCTGAGAGACAGAGGGAGAGAGAGGGAGAGAGAGAGAGAGAGAGAGAGAGAGAGAGAGAGAGAGAGAGTGCTGGCAGTGGCAATAAGAGGTTGAGGTCCACAGGTCACAATGTGAAAGGATCTCTAAGAGGAAGTGGGAATGACAGAGGTGGAAAAAATCAGACAATCCTCAGAGGCTTGAGGAGGCTCCTGCGATCTAAGTGTATCCTTCGGCGGTGGCACACACACACACACACGTGCACACACACACACACACACACACAGCACAACACATGCGGGCAGATAAGTGGAAAATTCTGTTGCTCTGGACATTGACTCTAGGAAAGCATTTTTTGTGAACTCCCCACAAAAAAAGCTCTCGCATCACACAATACATTCTACAGCCTTTGCCCTCACTCTATCGCGCTAATGGAAAATTTCGCCTGAACTCTCCATTTGGTCGCAGTCAATGCTTTTGAAACTCCCTTCCAGCGAAAACCAATAGCGTTAGCTAATGACATCAGTTTGAAATGGAACTTTTAAGGCTGCTCCATCACCTTGCCGATGCCGGACCAGAGCTGTCCTATGAGAGGCGAGCACAGAGAGACAGCCTGGTGTGATGTATGAAAGTGTATGACATAAATGTGTCATTCAATTAGTCATTAATTATGGACTAAATGTGCCATGAAGAACATGAAAAGACACACACCTACACGTCATACCCTCCTGCCAAGTCACACAGGAACGTAGGGCAAGATATTCAGATGTAAAGCTATTATTCAAGTCAAACCAGACTAAAGAGGGTATATAAATTGATTAACTAATGGCAATTATCCTTGAGCATTTAATTACAAACATTCCAAGCATTCGTATATGCTGTGCATTAAGACATGTAGTCTTACATTATCTTCACACCCAACAAGAAGACCTGTGCATTCAAGATTCGAAACGAGTAAAATAACCGACACTCAACTTTGCATAACCCATGCTGAGAAGAAGACAGCTGGGACGAAGATGATGATGTTGATACACCTCCAGGTCGTGACTAACTTGTTTAACATAATGTGTGGTGTGTGTGTTTTTTATATTTTTTTTATGTGAAAGCCTGAATGACTGAACTCACTTATATGAAAGCGAAGGGTCACGGCTTAATAGTTTCCACTCTTGTGTTCCTGTGCTGTGGCTCCTTTTTAGCCCATAATGGAAGAGGCCTTGCAGAATGTCTTTCCCCGTTTGTTATTGCATTTCTTCTCATAGTCTTGCTCAAGATATCTGGGTCTTGAAAGCGTGCCTTTACGTTACACTGCAAGCATACCATTTTTCACGACTATAAACTGCACTGTATATGAATGGTATTACAGTATTTAATTTAATTTTATAAAACAAACCCGCATATTGACTGCACCCGTGTATTAATATCAGTTTATTGAACGTTACCTCATGCCATGTAGTTATTGTGCGAACACTACTAGCCATTTAAAAGTTGTATGAAGTAGGGATTGGCATTTCAAGCAAAAATACACCTACACCCAGTCCCTGCACACACAAACACACACACAGAAATACCCCATTCCCGCTCACAGTGAAAACCATTTCTTCAGCATTTATTTAAATTTTATGGTATGGCGTGGGAATGGATGCTGAACATTTGAAGTTTAATTGTTAATTAATCCCCTGGCGACCTAGGACCATGAACGATGATCTTTTGACATGCTTGCAGTGGGAATTGCAACTATTAAATGAATGTCTTATAGATTACAATATCAGAGAAAGCCCTTGCTCAGTTGATGCCCCATTATTTCTCTCAGGATTGTTTAATGTCTATGTGAAGCCATTTAAAATGACTTGCGAGAGTGATCACTCTGAACCCAAGACCACCTTCTATTGGTGAGCTGATTTTGAGAAATTAAACTTTGCAGCTCACGTTGTTGTTCCTGGTTGCTATGGTTATTTAGTTTCTGTACTAGGATACTAGCTTAGGAAATAATCTTAGATGGTCAAAGAGCATTTTGATAGATAATGAGCCATGAAATCCTTGTTTCTTAATATTTCCAACTGAAAATGGAAGGGGATTTATGTTGTGCTTTCGGCAACACAAAACCTTCTTTCTTGAATTGAAAATTGAAAGTATATAAAAAGGAAATCCTGGGAAATGGGAAATATGTATCAATCAGATTTGCCATTGACGTAAAGTGACGATGCAAACAGGCCTTGGCAGTGTGATGCCCTCGCTCAAATGCAATGTTTTTTGATATAGTATAGTAGAAAAACATTGCAAGTTTTTGTGCAAGCATTTCTGCAGTTCTGGAATTCTCAATCTCGAACTCGAAAAACTAGGTGATGTATGTAAATGATTCAGAGATGAAACTTCAGACCAATCATTCAACTACAAATACAATACACTGATGAAAGCTCCACATCAAAAGCGTTCAGTGAGAAAACTATAACCGCAACACATAATGCCACTGTTTTTCAACAGGTCGCAATTTAAATCCATCCAATATGGCCACCGCAGTGGTTTTACTGACACAGCCAAAAAACTGGAAAACTGAAAAAATTGGGTCTGGAAATTGCTATTTTCAAATTCCATTACTTTTCCAGGTTTACAAACCTTTTCCAGGTTCAGCATACGAACCCTGACAGACATTGTAGTTTTGTGTCCTAGAGGAAACACAACAGCTCTTTTTTCATTTCACCATTTCTGACACATCCTTGAGACAAATCCCACAACAGTATTTCCTACAGTATTTAAAAATGACATTTAACAAGTGAAATATGAGATGTTAATATCCAACAGATCTTTATGTTAGAGGTAACCTGTCTAAAGTTTTAATAAATACATCAGATCCAGTCTATTTTTTCTTTCATCTAGACCTAAAGAAAGACAATTCTACAATAAACTGCCTGGCTCACATGGATGTTTTGATGGTATTATATTGCAAGCAGTTCAATCATTTATCAAACTTCCATTTGATAAAAATGATCTCTAACATTTTCAGATGAATGTTGTTAAAGTAAAGTAGGATAAGCTCAAAATGTCTGACCTTATGATACATTTTTGCAATTCCAACAGTCTCTCAGAATGAAAAGCATGGAACAAAACACTGTTATTTTCAGCGTAAAGAAAGCCACAGTCTCAGTAAAGTCAAATGAGGTTGACTTAGATTCATGGAAATCATAACGCCTTCCCTGCTCTGACATATATTTCTCTTGACTGTGCCCAAGTCCCAGAGGCTGCCACCGCCTCTCCTGCACACAGCCGCTGAGTCGCTGAGCCGCTGTCTCAACGACTCCACTTCCTTACCACACTTTCACATATTAAACTGCAAAAAAAGGTGCACACACACACCACAGTCATAAAAGTTTGCTGACAGCGACTCCCCACAACATCCCTGGCTCCAAATGTGTAGTGGAGTGTGTGACGCGTCAAAAAAAATTAAACGTTACTGTTGTGCCCTTTGTCTACCACTTTGCAGTATGCTCTCCTCCAAATGGAGACTGTGGCAAAAATGCAACAATGGACTGAAATGCAGAATTGTCCTTTAAGGCGTTGAGGGGCATATAAGATACAACCAGTTCTTCATATCCAAGTTGACCTTCTGTAGATATCCTCTGTGGAATTATCAAGCAGAACAATATGTACAGACGCAGCTCACATGCATTGTGAAGCTGTTCATTATCTAGTATACGTCACATCCACTGTGAGTTGCACTAGTCAATACATTAGGCCCATTGAATGCATCTAAACAACATTCATCATTGTCTTAGCAGAGGACGGTGCAAAGGCATCATGATGGGGGGTTCCTGTGGGAGGCCGCTGTGCGCAGGGGAGAGGGCAGCGCAGCGAGATGTCTGCTCCAGAGGTCTCTGGAAGTCAGCTTCCAAAGGGCCCCGGCCCGCTCCTAGCGATGCCCGCTCATCACTCAGACACAGAGGCCCTGATTCAGGGAGACCTGGAGAGACTCCTAGGTCTTTTTGTCCCGCCAGTTCTTTTCCGTCTCCTCCATGCCATTGCCTTTATGTTTATGGATGGGCTGTCATTAAACAACACCAACTCCCCCTCCAACTACTCCACGAACGGCAGTGAGACTAATGCAGAGACTCATCTGCCGTGGCGCTTTTCCGGAGGGGTTTGATGTGTGTGTGTGTGTGTGTGTGTGTGTGTGTGTGTGTGTGTGTGTGTGTGTGTGTGTGTGTGTGTGTGTGTGTATATGGGTATGCGTGCGTGTGTGTGCGTGTTCGCACGCGTGTGTGTGTGTGTGTATGTCTGTGTGCGTGGGTGTGTGAGTGTGAGAGACAGTTTGTGTGTTTGAGTGACTGTGTTTGTGTGTGTGCACAAGTAGGAGTGAAAGAGGTCGGGGAGGGTGTGTGGGGCACTGACAAAACAAAGTGGCTGAGGATATTGCCATGGAGGCTCACTGGTGAAGTACTCCTGGACATGTTTCCAAACTCCCTTCTCCTCCCCTTTTCCCTACATCAGGCGCAGACAGACACTCTGTAGGTCACATGTATGAATCATGCAAGGCAGAATCCAAATGTCACTCACACACAGGCGGACCTGTGCAGACGCTGACAGCGACGCAAGGGGAATGAATCATGCTCCTGCACGAAGGTCACACTGATCTTTAACACGGGAAGCATGTAGGAGACACAGTTCAACATGTCTGAAAAATATGCTTTTGAATCAAATGTAGTAGCTGACTGGGGAAATCATGTGAAATGTGCAATAATTCTCATTTATAACCATCAATAATCTTTACAATTCAAAGTTGGAGGTGTGGGTAGAGATCATGGCAATATATTTTCTAGCTTAGAGAAGAAATATGATCTTCCACAGTGTGAGTTGCAGCTTGAGAACATAAAACTGCTGATCTCACACAAACCCACCCCCCCCCCCCCCCCCCAAACCCCACACATGCTCCCCTCCCCCATTGTTTCTGGTACAAATGGGACAGTCTGATTTATATGCCTGATTTGAGCTTATGCTGAGCCCTCCCAGTGAACATCCCCGCCACGGATGCATCGTCTGGGTCAGTAATTCTCTCCGGCTAGTTTCAAGGGTTGTCTGAACTACATTGTGCCAAGCCTGTGTTGCCAACGTTCACCATGATAACCAACACAAAGCACCACTGCACCCTCCCTTCTCTGCCCAGTGCCAAAATATGCAAATATTTTATTTTATCCCGTGCTCTGTTAATAAATCACATACACTCTAGAGCCAAGATTGCAGAATGGATTGAACACTCACAACCCAGTGATGCTAATTTTCTCGACTTTACCCTTTTTTTAAACGCCTTTATCGCCTTAGTGTCAGATTGGTATCTCAGTTCAATACTTGTTAAAAGACGATGGGTGAATAGGGCAAAGAAGCTTCATCTGCCACCTCTAAAGCAAAAGGATCTCGGCCTGGTGAGGAAGTCATTGCCAAGTCGGTGCTAGAGAACACATATATACAGTATATACATACTACATGCCAGAGTTGTTCTTGAAATCAGACTGCATCTTACTCATATACATATATATATATATATATATACAGTATATAAATGTATTGGCTTCAACGCAGAGATGAGTAAGATAAAGTCTGATTTCGAGAACAACTCTGGCATGTTGGTCCACCACGAGACGTCACTACACTCCATGGCATTACTGATGGTGGATTTAGAGGATAGGAGCAGAAGGTGTAACATTCGCTTTACCAGCCATGTCGAAGGGGCTGAGGGGTCCAATGCTGTACAGTTCCTTATACACGCTCATTACCTATGTGGTTTCCCCCTCTTAGTGACCTCCAGAACAAGATCATGCAAGCTCATCGTATCAACATCAACAGCTCAACAAACAACCCTCATTTTTAGCTTCCTCTGCTATTCCGCTCGTCAAGCCAATCAAAGTGCTACCAGAAGCCCCCTCACCATTGATAGATGGAAGATTTGTTGTGGTGGGTTGAATGCACCTCATAAGTGCCAACTTTGTTGCATCGAAAAAAGATTAATGTGGCATTCCTTCGAGAAATGCACCTATTGAGTGTATACTGTAGACACTAGTTGCCTCGTTTTAGTATACAAGTATGTCTTATTCAGCTAGCACAGAAACTAAATGAGTTGACATCATTGCTAAACATAGTCTCAAAATTAGACACATGGGTGGATGTTGCAGGCAGAATAGTATTTTGCAACTTCAGAAATTCAAGGAAGGAAGGTAGCCCTCATTTCTGATTATGCCCCAAATACATTCAACAAGGATTTTTATGATGCTTTAATGCAGGGATGCAACTGCCCAGTGTCAGAGGGGTATGCAGCAACAATTTTGGCGCCCCCCCCCCCCCCACACTTTTTTTTTGCTTTATCCATCTTCCATCCAACCAACTCACTACTCGTAGCCTAGTTCTAACTGCTTGTGTGTTCAGCGGTCACGGTCCCTCTTCTATGTCAAAATTCTATTATGGAATCTTAAGAGATGAGGCGCCTACTCTAGCCTCTTTAGTCCTCTAAAATGTGATATAACATTAAGGAAATGCAGAAATTATATAGAAACGCACAACAGTAGCTACATATAGAAAATTCCCCAAACATTTTAATATTATTTTTTTTTTACTATCGCTTTGGCGCCTCCATGGGTGCGGCGCCCCTATGCGCCGCATACAGCGCATACCCACTTTTTGCGCCACTGCTTTAATGGAACAGATGCTAGAATTAGGGGAATATTCCTTCAGTGTAGGTGCAGACTTTAAAGCTTTACAATACCCAATTTATGATCGATCGAACTCAACAGTCGCTATAGACCAAGCAATAGTGACTAACACCCTGGAATCAAGGGCTAACAGTTTAGGTCTCGTAGAGTTTTTTTCAGCTAGGTATAAAAGTTTCTTAAGAATAGATTTTCTTTTCATTTCTCCACAACTTTTCCAAAAAATTGACAATAGCTCTAACCAATAGCTCTTTCAAGACACAAAGGTGTTCTTTCAGGCTACCCTCGGCTGCTTGTCTCAATGTGCCACCATACGGTGCTTCGATTCCTCTCTACTGGAAAATAAACAGATCACAATCAAGTAATATCTTGACTACAATGTTGGTTTAGGCCCAAGGATATTATGGTATGCAGTTAAATGTTTCATATGAAGCAACACCACATGGTTTTGCCATCATTTAGGTAGACTTTGCTAGTCTAAATTCTATTTTTCAGCCTAATTTCTCTACACAAGTCGCTCTACAACACATCTTATTCAGGGACAGGGAAATAAATTATATTTATAAACAAAAGTTATAATTTTTGATACACTGAAAAAGAAGGCGTTTGTATTACCATAATGCCAGGCCCTGCCACTGCTGGCCATGAGAATCAGGTCCATTCAGCACTTTACGGATATTCCCACCTTAAAGTCGATAGAAGGCAACATCCATACCAAACAATGTAATCAACAACACATTTCATGCCTACTACCCCAACTAATACAAATCCGAGATTCTGCGAGAAGTGCGATCATTTTCTTAGGCAGTTGGGCGAGCTGGCCAAGGTAGTCTTGATATACTTATCACTTTGAAAGAGGCAGGAAACCCTGTGAGTTTTATATAGAATTTTGGAGTGTTGTTTGGAATGGTCTGCAACTTCTGGACATGATCATTGGTTCTGTAAAAAAAGGAAGCTTTGCAATGTTTTAATGTAGCCCATATATCTTCACTCCTAAGGAAAAACAAAGATCCAACAAACTGTGTTGGCTGTTGTTCCTAATGTTTGCTGAACCTTGACCTAAAGATCTATACTAAGGTGACTGACCGACGCATCCAGGATTACATACTATAATGAATTAACTGTGGTGAGACAGGATTCATTAAGTCAAGACAAGCTGCTGATAATGTCAGACACCTCATCCACATAATTGATGCTGCTGTAAACTTTCAGGTTCCAGCAGCAGTGGTTCTCCTTGACACAACAAAAGCAATTGATAGACTTGTGTGGCCCTTTGTGTTTATCCTCAGTCCTGGATGCAATGTGTTTCTGGAAAGGGCTTTATTCGTATTATAAGTATCCCCAAGTATCCCCAAACCAAAAAAGTGCATCAACCAAAAAATTGTCTTTGCTCTCTTTAGCATAAGAAATTGAGTCCTAATTTCACTGATGGGCAACGCGGTTGGCGACACGCAAAGTCTGCCACACTTGACCTAAAGATAATTTATAATCTGAGCAAGATTGAAAAACAAGTGCAAGTTGGTGACCGGAAATTAGTTGTTTGCAAATAGCCTGATAAAGAATTACTTCATTACCACATCTACTTATAACTCAAGCCATTTATGCTTGATTGCGCCTTGTCAATGAAATTTAGCAACTATACTGTAGGTATCCTCGCCTATTCACACTGTGCAGTTGCTGATGGACAAAGCGCGTTCGCAGTGCTCGTTGTGCTTTGAAATAAGAGCCCCTAGGCTTCTTTCCTTTCTGGATATCATTTTTCCTGCATCTGTCTACTGCTAGAATTAATGGTGCTAATTAATAGTTTGAATAACTGCCGTTCTGCAACCAATGCAGTCTGAGATCTCCTTAAAACGAAAACGACTTGCTCCTTGACCAGTGGCACTGAAAATGAGAGTCCTGAGTTTCCCTTTGTGTTTGTGTGTGCGTGTGTGTGTGTGTGTGTGTGTGGGTGTGTGTGCGTTTTTATCTGTTCTGTGTATGTGGATGGGTCTATTAGCGTTTTGAGAGTGAATGGGGTGAGTTTTTCTGCTTTAAATTTTGCTTTTACTTTCAATTGGTATGATGATGTACACTTGTTAATTGTCCTTTTTTAGTATTTATATATAATTTACTCTCTCTACTTAGTTTTTTTGTTTAAGGCCCTGTAATGTTTTTTGTTGTATATTTTCAATTTTTCCAATAAACATTTGATTGCGAAAAAAAGTAGTTTATACTCTAAGGGAAGGGAAAGGTTTTCTCATTGGTTAAGAACACCCAGGAGCAGTGACCCAATATAATATACAGTACTGTGCAAAAGTTTTAGGCAGGTGTGAAAAAATGCTGTAAACTAAGAATGCTTTCAAAAATGGAAGTGTTAACAGTTTATTTTCATCAATTCTTCATAAATTAACAAAATGCAGTGAAGGAATAGAAGAAAATTCTAAATTAAATCAATATTTGGTGTGACCACCCTTTGCCTTCAAAAAAGCATCTATTCTTCCAGATACACTTGCGCACAGTTTTTGAAGGACTCGGCTGGTAAATTGTTCCAAACATTTTGGAGAACTAACCACAGATCTTCTGTGGCTGTAGGCTTCCTAAAATTCTTCTGTCTCTTCATGTAAACCCAGACAGACTCGATGATGTAGAGATCAGGGCTCCATGGGGGTCATACCATCACTTGCAGGACTTTCTGTTCTTCTTTAAGCTGAAGATAGTTGTTAATGACATTGGCTGTATGTTTGGGGTTATGTTCCTACTGCAGAATACATTTGGTGCCAATCATACGCCTCCCTGATGGTATTGCATGATGGATTAGTATCTGCCTGTATTTCTCAGCATTGAGGACACCATTCATCCTGACCAAATCTCCAACTCCACTTGCAGAAATGCAGCCCCAAACTGGAAAGGAACCTCTACCAAGATTCACTGTTGCCTGCAGACTCTCATTATTGTACCTCTCTCCAGCCCTTCGGCGAACAAACTGCCTTCTTCTACAGCCAAATATTTCAAATTTTGACTCATCAGTCCAGAGCACCTTCTGCCATGTTTCTGCACCCCAGTTTCTATGTTTTCGTGCTTAGTTCAGTCACTTGGCCTTGTTCGCTTGTCGGGGTAGAGCTTTTTGGCTGCAACTCTTCCATGAAGACCACTTCTGGCCAGACTTCCACGGACAGTAAATGTCTGTACCTGGGTACCACTGGTTTCTGCCAGTTCTGAGCTGATGCCACTGCTTGAAATCTTCCGATTTCGAAGGTAAATAAGCTTGATGTGTTTTTCATCAGCTGCATTAAGTTTCCTTGGCTGACCACTGCGTCTACGATCCTCAACGTCTTCTTCAAAAGTGTTTGAGCTGCACATTTTGAAACCCCTGTCTGCTTTGAAATCTTTGTCTGGGAGAGACCCTGCTGATGCAGTATAACTATGTTGTGTCTTGTTGCTGTGCTCAGTCTTACCATGTAAATGGATACAAAATAAACATTTATTGTTTACATTTTTCAAAGCATTCTTAGTTCATAGCATTTTTTTTCACCTGCCTAAAACTTTTGCACAGTACTGTATATAATAGTAACCCTTTCGAGACTTAGTAAAGACTTAACTTTAAGTAGAATAGAGTCCATGCATTCTCCTCATACATACTGTACATATGCATATTCTTGGACAAATTTGTAAATTAATGCGCATCTTTTTAGTCCTGATGTTGTTGTTGCTTTTCCCCCCTTTCATGCAATCGGAAGCTACGTTATGCGCAATGCCCTGCCTCAGAATCAGTCACCCTGCATCAGCATCAGCATCAGCATCAGCATCGGCATCAGCCTGAGTCATTAGAAGAGCAGCAAAGCATCCCAGAGCCAGCAGTCTGTCTGAGCTGGGTGGTTAAAAGGGGCCATTATGCTAAATCCCGAGTCAGCTCCAGACACAGGACAAAGGCCTCTCTGAGGGCCAAGGCAGTGCGCACAACCTTCACTCACACACAAACAACACAAACAACAACACAGAACATTTTCTGGTCTGAAAACCACAAGACTACTGCTTATAGGAGAAGCAAAGATGCTTATTGGTGTGTTAACAGAACCCAATTTAAAACCTTGAACTTCAACAATTGAGCATATGAGTGATGTTTTCAACTTGTCATCCAATTGGTTTGTCCATAAAGAGCACTGAAAAAAGATTTATCTAATAATGTGGCGTATACTCAACGCCTTCAGAAGCTAGAGGGTGATCACGATAAACTATTTCAGTGCTCTTCATATTGTGAAATGTTAAACATTTTTACATTTCGTTTCAGAAAAGCCAGGATTAAGCTGAGACAGATGCAACACAACTTCACAAAAATATTTTGAAAGACAGAAGTGTGTAGTCGGGTGTCTTGTATTTCAGCGGTTTATTACTGTGATAATGTGCACTATTAGTAGTGACTTCGTTAAAAAGGCTCAGGAGGCAGGATGCATGACCTTCCTTGCTGTGTTAATTAATAAGCCTATTTAGCATATGCTTTACAGCGATGGTCATTTGATTTGAGCTTTTTATACCATCACCACGAGATAAAGCTAAGAAATGACTCAGCATTCTTTTGCCTGAGTGACAGATGACGATTAAAGCCATTTTACATTACTTTTTTAAGATTGTGTATTACTGTAATTTAAATGACTGGGCTTGTTTAGCTGGTGACAATGTGAGTACAACATATCTAAATCTAGGTGCCTATTTCGGTGACATTGATGAGTTTAAAATATACCAAGATGTTTTGTGTGTGTGTGTGTGTGTGTTCGTGCGTGCATTTGTGCGTGTGTTTTGTGTGTGGGTGCACGCTGAAAATAAAAAACAGATGGAAGCAGACAGAGAAATAGAGCAGGAAGGACAAATTTACTCCACGTGAAAAAATCTGATTCTCTGTATTAGGAATAAATGAATAACAAAAGAGCACAAAGGCTCCATCTGGAAGACACATCCAGCCGAATGATGTGAGTTAGGGGGGGGAGGTAACACTCACTGTTTCACTTCATTCGTAACAGCACCCTTGACAGGTATCTTTTCCCCCGAACGCTATGTTAATGGTGGCTCACCGACATTAATAGGAGTAATCTGCACAGCCCATCATCACTCGTCTTCGAGACACAGACGAGTTTGACTTCAACGGGCGCTCGACTGACAACAGCATCACTCAACAGCGAACATGCCAGGGCAGCAGAAACTGTAGGAATCAATGCATAGGTACAGTCCAGAGAGCTCTGAGCATGCTAACTACCATCTATGATCATCCATCTTCACAGGGTTCATATATCTTGTCATTCCTCCCTGTCCGTAGCCTTGGCTTTAACAAACGTCAACTTGCCAAGCCATTGGCCACAGGGCCTGCATCTTCCAAACACTTGCATATTTGTGCACCTCACATCTTTAGAGCAGGACATAAAGAGAGGCTTTGATGAGTTTCTAAAATATCATTGTATGTGTGTCTGTGCGTGTTCGTGTGCATGTGTGTATGTGTGTGTGTGAGTCAGCGTCAGTGTGTGTGTGTGTGTGTGTGTGTGTGTGTGTGTGTGTGTGTGTGTGTGTGTATGCGTGTAACAACAAGGGGGAAATCAAGACACAAGCCTTATCAGAGTCTCTAGAGGACACATGCAGCTGAAACCCCGTTCAGAAACAACACGAAGCATTGCAAGGAGAAAAAAAAGATAAGACTTGTCCTGCCTTGTTGAGAGCAGCATTCTGGTCCTGATGCATTTAGGGGTCATATTTCTAAACACGCCGCTGGATTTGGCATCGGCTTTGGGCTTCTCTCTGTGGCACCGTGGCTTCTTTAGGGGCTAATGTGTGGCACTAGTACCAGAGGCTCGACCAGAGTTATTTTTAATACGGATTCCACTGCTCGTGTTCCGTTCACCCTTGAGCAAAAGCTGCCAATGTGGCAAAACCAGTTGCGATGACAAAGGACAAAAGCCCCCTTGAGATTTACCTCTGAGGTGCATGAGACCCCTGCCTATGAGGGCAAAATAATGCGACACAAAGGCCCACTTGGTGGGGGGGGGGAAGGAAGAATCAGCGAGGAAAGCAATGGAACAACCCAAGGCGATGAAATAAAAGAAAATATCAACATCATTAATATGCAGTGCTGTAGCCATGATTCTGCCTGAGGTTTGAAATTATACCTGCTGTGTCCTCCTCCAACACAAAACCATATCAAACATGGAGGCGCAGTCAGCGATGTCCTAAATACCATAGAAGTAAAACTCCCTAGCAAATATGGCCCTTAAAAGAGCATTAAAATTGAAAATGATCTTCAATCATTTCTTTCATTTGCTTTTTGGTGTGACAAGAAAACAACAGAGAAGGGAGAGTAAGGGTTTCTGAAAGAGATCTGGAACTGCACCCCCGCTCCTTTTAAGTAGAAGGACGACCAATGCCAGGGTCTTACTCAGCACTCAGGAATCACAACCTCTTTTAAAAGCGAGTATCCGTTCTTTGGGATGGAAATGTCAGTTGTAAGCACTGTGAAAGTCAAAGTACTCACCTGAGTGAAACAGGGTTGCGGATCTCAGGGCATAAATGAAGACACTGGCTGGCTGGACAGAGTGAGAGGGCAGAGAAGGAGAGCGGAGGAGAGCAGCTGTCTGCCTTGGTTGATCAGTTCATCAGCCTTTACACGTGTTTCCAGGTTGATAACCGGCCCATTCTGGGGTGAAATGCAGTGCATGAAAAAAAAAAAGATCAGATAATAATAAAATCAGATTAGCACACTGTGATCATCATAGTGTTAATTAACCCCTGCCGTCAGTCTTGCGTGTCTGCCATACGTTGCACCTTGTCCACGTCAGGGCTTCCGCAGGCCCAGGGGGAGGGGGAGGGGTTTGCCCCCAGAGCGTACACGTGGTGGAGCACAGGCACCATATGCCGCCTGATTCCTCCACCACACGCTTTGCTGACTTCCCTCATTAAGGGGAAGCCCAAACGTAATTAGGGAATGTGTCTCTAATGCGATCTACACTGAATAGAAAGGTAGGATTGCACTGGAGACAGCTTGCTACATCATTTCAAAGCTAATCTACTATTTTGGTCTCTTGTTACTGTGAAGTACATGAAGGGAAATCATAAAAAAATACATATAATGAAATGACAAAGGGAGAGTTGTACAGGAACACCGCAGCAGGCCCACTTTATCCCTATCCAGAGACAATATATAGTGGTGTATAGGTGTGTTATGTCTCTATCCAAAGACATTATATAGTAGTGTACAGGTGTGTTATGTCTCTATCCAAAGACATTATATAGTAGTGTACAGGTGTGTAATGTCTCTATCCAAAGACATAATATAGTGGTGTACATGTGTGTTTTGTCCCTAACCAAAGACATAATATAGTGGTGTGCATGTGTGTTTTGTCCCTATCCAAAGACATAATATAGTCGTGTGCAAGTGTGTTAAGTCTCTAACCAAATAGGGATCCCAAAAAACTCTTGGGTTTACTCTTCCAGGTCATGTGACCAAATGCTGTCACACTTCCAGAATACTGGGAGGATTCCGTCTGTCCAAAGCAGCTCCACCTTGAAGAGAGGAAGAGCAATATACAGTAAGCTACTGATTCATTTTGACTGTGTAATCATTAGAATATTATGATTATGTTTCAGGCAAATGGAGAAAAGGAATTTACCAGATGCGATCACACTGCTTCCTTAGTGAAATGTGTGCATTAGAGTTCCGATTTAGTCAGATGTGTATTGTGAAGAATCTATGAATAAGCACATGCACAGAACAAGAAAACACTAAAAACACTGAAAAAAGAAGTCAATCATGTCATATTTGTTAAGCTTTACATACATTACAATACAGTGTAGTGACATTATCAGGTAACAAATTAAATGGTTCTGTTCACTTTAACTTATACATGACAGGCAAAAAAACACTCCATAACAGACCATAACCAGGCATTTTCCTTACGTTGAATTCTGCTGGATTAGTGAGAGGACTCCAACTTCAACTTCATCCAGGAATAAATTCTTCATGTCGTCAAACACATGGAACAGAGAAAGAGGAATAAATGATCTTAGGGTTTGTCTTCATGTTCACAGCACCATCTATTGGCAATATCTGAGCTGCATTGTCCCAGTGGAAGCTTTGTGAGGATATATCATATGCCTGTCAGAGGTCTACAAGAACATTACTTTCACAGAGCAATGGATTTCTCAAACAGAAGCAGACTAAAGTCAAAAGCATTCTCCCACATATAAATTACTTGTGTGTGTTTGGTCTTTATAACAACACAGAAACCTAAAATCACCTGTTCCTGACCTCAAGGAGTCAATCGATAGGCTACGGTGTTAAGACTGCTTTGGCAGGTTAGATAGGCTATCACCATTGTACAATCTGTTCCCATTCCTCTCTATTAAGGAACTATTTAAAGGTATAAATATCAATCACTCTTGGCTACATTTGAAGTTGCAGAGGCAATGCATCATGGTAGTAGTGCCCTCTACTGGTATTTTACTGTCAGTGTCATTCACAGATGTTTCATGTTTATGACATTTGGACAGCAGTAAATTGACGTCAAAAAGACACAGATGTCTTGTTTTAGTCCACTTACAGTATCTTTATAGCGTGAGTTTACATCTTTTACAGTAAACCCTTGCAGACTTATAACTATGAGTTTATGAGTTCTCATAAAGTGGATTCGGGACGGGTAGTCAGCAGAAGTATTTGGTCTGACAAATTCACCCCAAGCGGTCTGCCTGGAAAAAGATGAAAGACAAGCATTTCTAGTGTTTTCCATCCCCAGTCTGTGGACACAGAGCACGCATAGCACCGGAGTTTATCGCTTCCTCTGTGGTGGATGGCGATCTGATCTCTCATCTGACACAGGCCCTCTCGCTAAGCATCCCAGAGGTGAAATTCTATTACAACACAGCATGAAATTCCGCAAAGGCTCAACACATAAATCAGACCGTATTAATGTTTAATGATTTCTAAAAGCTAATACTCTTTCCTCGCTTTCTCCGTCATCCCCTTCCTTTCATATCGTCACCTTCGCGGATTATCACTTGACCCCCGCTCAAGGACTCGACTGCACTGATAGAAGGCGCACATCCGTCAGATTAAGGCCAAGTGTTGGGATGGGGGGGTGACGTAGCCATGAAATGGAACAGATTTCACAGAGTGCCACCCCCCTTGATGGTAGGAGCAATAAGCGCCCCTTGCTTTGACACTCACACCCCACAACTAAAACACACACACACACACACACACACACACACACACACACACACACACACACACACACACACACACACTTCCTGAGAGACAAGGCCAGCTATGCACAATATGTCAGCTCTCTCTGTAGTTTCAAACTTTAGAGTGATTATGGATTTAACCCACATATTATTGCACTAAGGCCAGGAAAGTCTGACGATTGAACGCCAAACCTCATTGTACCTTAAGACTTACTTCGTAATAAAACAAAGACAAGCCTTTACTTCAGCTGAGATAAATGCAGCCATGTACAGTGCACATACGCAAACAGACATCCTTATATGATGCTTCAAACATTAAAGCAATAAAGTATATCATATTTACCAAGAGCAAATGCCAATCTCGGAAATCTTTTTTCTTAACACTAAATTATTAATAAGACCTAAACTATTTATATTGTTAGTATTAATAATGAATTACAGGCCTTTTAACTCTGTGCTTCTGAAGCCAGAAGCTATTGGAGAGAGGCGGCCATTTTTCACATCTTTTGCTGAAGGGATACAAAAGAAGAGGTTCCAATGCTGTACTATACATTGACAAAAACATTCTATGATATAATTACACAAGCAGACGAGGTTGGTAGCAATGGAAAGAACTAAGGTAATTTAATGACAGATTTTTTTGAGTTGAGAACCAATGAGTTATGAAGTGCTTTAGTGTAGAATTGATAGGACAACATTATGTAAAAGGTTACACTTCAGCTGTAGGGTCAAATTTACGTTCATGCCCCCTTCCCCCTGTTCCTTCCAATTCTTAATCCTGCTGGGGAGTAGCCTACTTGTGGAAGGAAGTGAAGTGTTTGCGCAGAGTGCATTTCTCATCGGGTATCTACAGAAGGACATGATTGATGTGGGAACACATCTCCAGGAAATATAGCCCTGATCGACTGCATCTCCACACCAGTACTCCAATTAGAGAGATGCAATTCCTCTTACGTGAAAGGAAAGTAGAATGATCGTGAGCCAAGCTCTATCTGTGGCTAAAAGCTAGAATCCATTGAAAGGGCCAAGAAACGACATTGCCATGATACGGTCCACATTATAGTATGTTTCTGCACCAACATTGCATTCCAGTCATTCCATGCTGTATTGAAAATATACAACAATCTACAATAAGGACCTTAAAAGTTTACGCGTGCTTTACTCTCCCACCAAACCCTGAATAATGGCACAGGTGAAGGTCCTCAGTTGGCTCTAATGACAAATTACTTTCCAAATTCTGCTTGAAAAGTTGTGGATTTTTCAAAACGCAGCTGCAGTTTCAGCAAGCTAAGGCATCGCGCAAGAAAGCCAACTCAGAGCTAAGGGATCATGCACACAAAACAGAGCAGGGAATAGCACACAGACAAGTTAAGCAGAAACTGCTTAGGCACCACAAATATCAGTCCATGGGCACCAAGGTTGTCACTCTCAAAGGCCAAGAGGGCTTATGATGATAACCTTTCAAAAGCCTGAAAGCAAAATCTACACAACACAGTGCTATATTTTTTACATGATTTTGAACTTTTAAATCCCCTAAAAGAGTGCAAATGCAGGGCTTAGCATAGTATTGTACCACTTTGTGCGCTTAACAAAGTGTCTGCTGATATTACATCTCTTCTCTCCTCTACGTGGTTTGCATGCTGAAAAACACGGACTTGTCTAACAAAGACATCATTTCTTATTTACAACATTTCCCCTGACATCAAGAGACGCAAAATAGCATTCATACCACACACTGAAAAACACACAAAAGACCTTCTCCTGTACATTACTGTGGCTTTTGTCTAAATGCACATTAATGGGAGGTTTATCAAAGAAAGGAATTTTGATTTACAGTACTACAATATGTCTGGCTCACTGACCTCTCAATTGACTTAACAGCTTTTAATGTTTAAAAAAAAATCACTTACTCCTACTCTGCCTTGAATTTAATGCAAGGCTGACACATACCATTAGCAGAACGTACAGATTAATCAATAGTTGTTTCATTTGGACCTGGTCCCAGTGTATTTTGCTCTGTTCTCTCCGGTAAGCCGAAACTTAGCGTTATCTTATCTGCTTCATCTGCCTTGCTGAATGTGTCTGAGGAAGATGGAAGGATCTTAATTAATGCCCATCACTATTATGGGCCATTTTGTTATTTATTGTTACTCCAGTTGAAATCATAAATTGGCAGGCCTCTCTATTTAAATGCGAAGAAGGGCAAGAGTTAAGTTAATAATCTGGTTAATTTAAGTGCCCTCTGATAGCACTTCTCATTATCAGCATCACATTCTAACCTTCAAGTATCCTTCAGGCTAGCTTACCCTCCCTCTAGCACTCCAGCACTTTTCTGTACATTGATAATACACTATGTCTTACATGCCCTTGGCTTTAATTGCGGGATAATACTTTTTCATAGCCACCCATTCTATGACCCTGCCAGCCTAACGCTGCACCTTCTTCGGTCAGCTTCTCCGACCCACTCCGATGCTCTATTAAACCTGGACATATTTATGCTCCAGGAGTGAAGTCATTTTGCCAGGCCACTGCAGTCCCCTTCGGGCTGCATGATTCTACCCTGAATGGGTGGCACGTGTTGGGATTTCAGTTTGGCTGAAATTGTGATGGCGGCCTGAGAAGGCCCTAAAAACTGTATCTCTGGACCATAGTTTGTGCTTTTTACAGCACAGACACTCAGTTTTGGAGATGTAAAAGACTAGATGTTAAATAACTAGTGTCCACACCACAAACAGCAGGATGTGTCACTATGAATTGTTACTATTGAGGTGTCACTATTAAGTGTTGCTCTCACATATTCACGTGTAAGATAAAGACCCAGATATGTAGTGCAGCCTACAATTTCGGAAGCCCTGGTATTGATGTGTTGTATAAAGCACTGCTGCTTCTGTGCTGAACCTAACTAATTTCACAGAAATATATTGAGTGCCTACAACCTATTTGTATTTCATCTGGATTTGTATTGCCCTGGTCAAATTACAAAAAAACTGAGGGTCCTTGTGTTAAAATATGTTTAAAGGCCTACCAAAGTATTATCTGGCATTGACATCTCAATCAGCTTCCACAGGCTTGAACACGTGTTGTGTAAGTGGCCCAATAAAACAGAAATGAGAGGATACTTGAATAGTACTGTGTATATATATTAAATCACTTCAAGAATTCACCTTATAGCCTAGCTGAGCATTGGAACTCCGTGCTATGGTGTACTATAGACGTTTTATTTCAATATCCTAAATAGCTTGTCAAACCATATAATCTGATTTTATATCGAGGGTGACTACATTGTCTTAAGTTTCTGCCCTTTCCTTCCATCAATTATTTGAGTTAAAAAGGCAGTCATTCTTCTTTTAAGTCTTATTCTAGAAAAGTTTAATCCGAGTGAAACTTCACTACGAACAGAACAGAAAGGAACTTGAGGAAATTAACCATGCACAACTCAGCATCTTCTTCTTTCAATAAACTAAAATATTAAATGAATGCAGATACCCCTAAGCCCCCTGATGTGAAATCTCTGATCACTTCCTTCTACCTATTAGTTTTTTATTTATTTCCTTTCTATGCACTGTATATTCAATTCAATATGAATTGTATTTATATAGTGCCAAAACAATAAAATGGTCTCAAGGCGCCTTTTATCATTCATCCCATTTATCATTCCTGTTATGATATAGGAAGAGGCTTTGGTGCATTCGTTACCACAATAAAGAAAGAAAAGAAAAGAAAAAGGAGAAAGGACTTACAAGTAGTTTGTCTCTAAGCTAATGAAAATCTCTTCATGATTAATGACTCTATTCTGGATGTGGCAAAGTTCATGACCTTCGGTTCATATTTATTTACAAAACTCAGGCACCATTCCGAAGGTTTATGAATGGAATGGTAGAATCACATGGAAAGCCCTTTCAGTGATAATTAAACAAACAGATGGTTTACACTGAATGGACCTCTTGACTTACTTAGCCAAATGATGTAGCTTCAAAGCGTCTCAGAGACGACAAAGGTACGAGAATATTTCATCACGCTCAAGTGTATAACACACACACACACATACACACACACACACACACAGCACTCTGAGAAGGGTGAAAGGAGCTTATAATTCTCATTTGAATGTGCAGGTTAATGCTTCAGCCTGAAAAAAGCATGCAAATTAGCCTTTTAAATGGGTGTGGGAAATGAGATATATGGCAACATTTACCAAAAAACGCTTGACACATCCACACCTAGGCAAATGGAAGCAGTTTCCTCCCCAGAAAAGAAATGACATTAAAACACTTTGATGATTTTGAGTCTTCAAAGTCTTAATCCCACAAAAGGCTCTTGTGGGAAAAAAATTCAAAGGCACGTCACCCATATACCCAACCCCCACACCTTTCTTCTTAATAGCCGAGGAAAGAATAGATAGTACTATCATGCTACTTTACCTACACTGCTGGGGGGGTTTTAAAGGGAAAAAGTGAGGGATAGTGTCATGGAGTCAGAAGGCGCTGCCTTACTCAGAGTGGCGATAAAGAGGAATTAGCCCGCAGATCAAATTGGGAACCTCGTGGGAGAACTCACGCCATTCTAAGTAATCTGCTGCACAGATTTGCCTGCAGGAAGCAGATTGAGTCTCAACTTGTGATGTGTGCCATTGAAAAAGAAAAAGGGAGAAAAAAAGCCTGAATCAAAGAGCTGATATTAATTACGTACCACTTCTGGGATTGAGGAGGTTGACACTATACCCACCAGTGGAGTTTGGCTGCCTCTGTCACCAAATCAAAAGAAGATTTCATCTCATATATTTATCTAAACTTGCATCAACAACAAGATGAGCATTATGTTGTCCATCAATCACTTGGAAAATCTGCACGTTTTGAGGAATGCAGGAGAAAAATCCGGAACACTTGTTTCCATGAAAAGCCTTTCCAACCACCATCACCCCCCCTCCCTACCCTCCCTAAACCCCTGTCCCCCCAACCCCTCAAGTCCCACACTGGTTAATACTAATTAGATTTTTGACACTTCGTCAATATTATGGGGGGATCCGTGGCAGGCCTGTAGGATATGTGAATGAGTGATGCGCACATCCACTCTCATGTTCGCCGGGGGGATCAAGAGGGTGTGAAAGCCGACTTGTCTGTTACAGTAAAGAGGATGGAAATTCCGGAATACAGTGTATAATGTGATTTTAAGCTTGGTTTCTCTGGGCACGGGGCACCGCAGCACTTCAACTCTCTTAATATGACCGTCCAGAACAGAGGCGCGTGTACGTCTGAGGCAGAGCAGGGAGAGGAAGTGTTTTCGCTCTGCTAATGCCATGCCTTCTTCTTCTTCTTCTTCTTCTTCTTCTTCTTCTTCTTTTCTCCATCTGCTTAAGCACACTGCACATTAACTGCTGACTTAGCTACGCAGATGCTTTGGGAAGTGAACGCAACCAGCCCAGGAAAAAGTGTGTCAGCAGGCAAGCATATTTGTTACAGAGAGAGGGCATGTCGAAGATCCTCTTTTACAGCAAAGACGTGCGGCAAGCTAAATCAAGTGTGTGGATGCCTTCCATGCTCATTTACTCACAGACACACAGACACACACACAGACACACACCCACACACACACACACACACACACACACACACACACACACACACACACACACACACACACACACACACACATACACAGACACACACACATACACACAGACACACAGACACACAAACAGATGCACACAAAGAAATAATACAATACAGGACAAAGCGATCTGGATTGTGAGGTTCTTAAAGTTCTAAAAAAGGTATGATAATAGCCTTTCTCTACGTAGTATTTCAGGAGAGCTAACTAGGCCTTTTTCAGCAGAAGCTCACACCTTTCCCAGTGCAGCGTTCCCTGCTGGGGACAATCTGCCCATTGGTAGAGGCGCACCGCAGCAGCGTATGTGGCTCTGCCAAAAGAGCCGGAGGGAATCTATGGACACGGACCAAACCACGGAAAAACAGTCTGATACACAAAACCGCAGACACCTCCACACACAGGGGACCCTCAGCATCAGTGTGTGCCCCACCTACTCCTCACCGGAAGTCTCACCTCATGCACAGAAACCTTTGATGGGGATGGATGGGGGGCGAAAAGAGGTGAGGTCACTGGTAGGGTGAGGGGTGTTTCCTTCCCGTGTCCTGATCATGTGACCCGGTGACACACTCTCCTCATGGTGGGAGGCAGAGAGAGGGTGCTGGTGTGTGTGGGGGGTGTGTGTGTTCAGGGGTGTGAGAGATGCGGGGCAATAGGGGGTGCCTGACCACAGCGCTCGCAGTTGTGACATTTTTGCGGATTATGTCTAAATAAAGCCCCGGCTCTGCACGAATCACACTGCCACTGATCCTACGGCTGAGAGACAGAGCTGCCGAGGCTGTTTCCTCTTCCTCAGTGGAAATGAAAGAGAAAAAGAGGGAGAGAGCAAGAAAGTGTGCAAGAAAAATAAGGAAAAGAGAAAGGGGAGAGAGAGGAAGAGAAGGCGTTCTTCACTCGAGTGCCTCAGCTTAGCCTAAGAGGCTTGAATAATCAGTGGTTAAGCTGTCAGCCCTGCACTCGCACCTACCGCGCGCAACAAACTCCCGTGCAGTTTTAATCAAGCAAAAACGCTGAGACCCAGAAAGTATGCCAAGCCAGAGCGCGAGGGCTACCACATAAGATAAGCTTTTAGAGTCTCCATCACTTCCACCGCCCCGACCACCACTTCCAGGCAGCCACCTCAAGCGCTTCCCGTACATGCACACGCAGAGCACATGAAATATGTATAACACGACCTTAATGGACCGCTATCTCTCTATGCAAGGACAGGAGGATCTCTAAGAGCTCAGAGGAGCAGCGAAATCAGATCATAAGAAGATCAGCCCCGTCCTGCCCTCTCCCATTAACACCCCATTAGATCAGTCGGCCTTTTGATGACCAGAGGAAAACAACAGTCAAGTCACAAGATCAGCCATTATTGTTGTGTGTGTGTGCGAGGGTGTACGTGTGTGTGTACACGTGCACAACAACCCTCTAACCCTTCCGACCCCCAACCTGGGTGCAGTTTTCCGACATCATAAAAATAGCAGCACCACCCAGTGCAACACAGGCACACACGCACACAGGCAGGCAGGGGGAGTGGAGCAGCACAGGCAGCAGGAGGTAGAGCAGAGCTCCGCCCGTCCCCTTGGCTTCTCAGGTCCTGATTGATCTCACGGCCCATCGGCGGGTTAAATTACACTGCAGAGTGGTCCCTGCTAGGAGAGAGGGAGAGAAAGGGAGAGAGAGAGACAGAAGGAGAGAGAGAGAGAGAGAGAGAGAGAGAGAGAGAGGAGAGACAAAGGGCTTGGGATTTCACAGGCCATAATTCTCTCTCTCCGGCCTCGACTCTCAAAAGGTGCAGCGTTCAATTTCAGCCGCCGGCTAAGGCTTTTGCATTCTACCAAAGAGTTATGACATGGACCAGGGACTTTTAACTTACAAGGGAAAATGGAGGAGCAGACCAAGCAGACCTGTGAAGGAGGCGAGAAAAAACACTAGTTTTTCTGTCAACATGAGGCAGCCCTGATTATGAAATGCGACATTGTGAAATCCCCCTATTGAAGTCGAGCGTTCTTCACTCTCGCAGTCCTGTAAGCCCCACATCATGTATGGAATCCATTGGGGCTCAGTGGTCTCTCGCAGAGTCTCTGTGGCTTCCTGGCAAACAGGCCTGAAGCCGTCGCCATGGGAATGTCATGGGTCTTTCACGTTGCAGCACAGCCGAAAAGGCAACTCGGAAGTCAGGACAGCATGAAATCCGGAGAGCGGGACAACAAGCCAAAACACAAATGAGGCCAGCTGCTCCAAGAGCATCAGCAGAAAAAGGCAAACAAACAAACAAATAAACAAAGAACAACCCAAAATGAATAAATAAATGTCTGCTTAGAGAAAAAAATGTAGATCATTGGCAAGTCCAAGTTTTCCCCAAACTTTTGGGTTTCTTTCAAAGCTGGATAGAGAAATTTGGGAGGGGGAAAAAGAACCCACTGAAATTAATCTGGCATGCTTTCACAGATTTACGTCATCCTTGTCAACATTTCCAATTTACTGCCACAAGATATTGCCCATATTTTTTTGGTAATCCAGAGTGATTAAAAAAATATCTAATCTTTTATGGATATTAATAAAGCAAATTTGATGTTTAATATCAAGCAAAAGCTATTGCAAATAACCGGTTCATAGAATTTCTATCAATCCAGAACACTCTACATGGGACTTCCACTGCATGGCCATTTTGATGGACACGCGAGTGAAAAAAACAAACCAGAAGGGTTTTTGCAGGCCAAACCGAAACTCTCTTAATGTGCAAACAAAATAACTGCTGAGCTCATTGTAAACGAATCTAAAACAAAACACTGCCCTTTCTCACCTTGAAACTTCCAAACAAATCCTCCACCAGGTTTATAATAAGGCCATGTAAGCAAGCCCAGTCATAACGTGGCACCACCACCTCCCAGCAGCACTTAAAAAAATCCATTTCCCACAGAGGTCCCACCATGAGGAAATGCTGACAGGCCCCCGACAGTAGCCCTATATTACTGTTCTGTCACAGAGGTGAGAGCAAGGCTTGCAATGTGGCCGGAGTGGGAATTGGTTTGCAAATTATATCGAGAGCACTTCCCATGATGTCCCCACCAACATCTTAGCTTCACCCAGGCTGAGAAACAAGCTGAGGTGGGGAGAACAGCAGAGGGGTAGAGTGGGGTTGAGAGTGGGTTGAGCCACTCTGCACTAAAATTATTAAAATTAATTTTCCTTCATTAGAGGTTGGGTTGATCTTTCAGGCTTTCATGGAAAATATTGTCATGGGGCCATGAGTTTTCCAATGCATCTGTTTGAAATGCATAATAATAATAATAATAACAATAATACAAATAATGTCAGATCCTAATGAAGCTGAACTGATGCTCAGAAGATTACTCACTTCATTATGGCAAGACGTTCAGTGTGTGTTGAACACTTGACTGCCTGTTAAACAAGGATCTGCTCTTGTTAGAAAAGATGACAGTGCTCAGTAAGGCTCTTAAATTTTTATTAGAGCTCATTTGCTCACAAAGGTTCTGGCTGTGTGGAAAGGAATCTAACGTGCCTATTCATTTCCTTAATTCACTGTCTCACCTACTGTGTATATATTACTTACAGTAGAAAGAGCACAAGCTGTACACAGTCAATCACATCTTCAGTTATATCACCCCTTGGCCATACCTATAACTACTTCAGTCAGTACATCCACTAAATATCTCTCTCCTTCGTGACACTGAATCATTACTTATTACTGTCCCATGACAGCAAAGGTACACTCAAACTTTCCACCCCAGCCCTCTAAAAGCCTCTACACAGCATGTCTGACTGAGCGTATTAAAAATAGAGGGTCCCAAAAAAGGACAGGCCTACCTACACCTGTGAACCTGACAGGGCACGGAGCGAAGCCCTCTGAAGAAGCATTAGTCTTAGACTATCAGCTCACTTAGCCCTTCCGGCCAGTATTGATAGCTGTATCACTTCAATCTCTCCCAGTGCCCATCCCCAGTAAAGTGCAGCGTAGAACGAACAGACAAGCATTTTTCCCCCCATGCTGTTGCCAGTGATGGTTTATAGGCCACGTTAATGACTGAGTTACGCCGTGAAAAGCTTGCTTGATTCAATCAGGCGAGCAGAGCAAGTCGGGTTGTAAAGTACTGTAATTACCGTTTGTGCAATGTCATGACGTTTGTTTTCTGGTGCCCTTTGCAAACTCAACGTTCAGATGAAGAGCGCGTGCTGCTGACCACATGACGTTTTAAAAATAGTTTCCTTGTTTTTTCCTTTGCAGGTAGCAGCAGCAGCAGCCAACATTATCAGTCAATTAGAAAACATCAACAACGGAACCAGACCAGAGAGTAGACGGTATGCTCCCACAGACAGCATATCAGGAGGACAAATGGCAAAGTAACAGACTGTTTACTTGGTTGTGTATCACTTTAAGGTTCCTTGCCTAAAGGGATTAGACGGTAAAAATAAATAAATAAATAATAAAAAAAGATGGGAGAGATGAAGGGGATAGATAGTGGCGAGGAAAGTAGTAAGCACTCCACATGAACTGAGTTTTCAGGGAGAAAACAGTGACCTCCCAGATTCTAATCCCCCCCTCTCTCAACATGCCTCCCTCCGAGAGGAACTGCTAGAGGGAGAACTTGAAAGCCAGAGAGAAAGAGAGAGAGAGAGAGAAAAGGAGAGAGAGAGAAAGGGAGAAAGAGAGAGAGTGAGAGAGGGGGGAGGGTGTGTGCCTCTGTGTGTGCATGTGTGAGTGTGTGTGTGTGTGTGTGTGCGAGTGCGTGCGAGGAAGAAAGAGAGGAAAGAAGCAAATTAAATGCAGAAAAAACAAGGATAGAGAGATGCAAGCACCCTGAGAAGCACTTTAAGAAGGCAAGGCAGGCAGTCACATTTACAGTGGTGGTGGGGTCTCCCTTACCTGCTCAGCTGATGAGGCGGGATGGTGAAGAGAGAGGAGAGTCAAAGGGTGGAGGTGGGTGGAGGGTCCGGGTCGAGATCCGAGTAGGAGACGGGTGGTCCGGGAGGGAGGAAGAGGAGGAGGAGGGACGGAGTGACAGGGAGCAGGGAGACGGGGAGGCCAGAGGGGGAGATGAAACGCTGCTCCTCGCTTTTCTCTCTCTCTCTCTTTATCTCTCCGGTGCACTCCCCACACACACACGCAACATAGACACACACACACTCGCCACGCGCGCTCAGAGCGAGGCTCAGAGACCAGTCACCAATACCTGCAGTCACTCAAATAATGAGAGAGAAAGAGAGCCCTTGCATCCACACGCGGTCCAGCACAGCACGGAAAGCCCCAGCACCCCGCCCACCTGCTCCCCTGAGCCAATCGCGCGCAGCTGAGCGGTATCACTTACAGCGAATCAGAGCCCTGTCAGCCGGTGCCATGCCCCAGCCAATAAGTGCAATTGCTCATATCCAATCGGAATAATTACTCCGGGAGCAGCGTGAAGCTTACCTCTGAAGGACAGACAAACTGGTGCACTTAGCCAATAAGTGTGATTTAAGACCGCAACAGACATTAGAGTAATTAGATTCAGAGGCACTTAACCCAGCACAATACCATTGCATGCTCCACTGCAGAACTGGCAGAAGCAAGCTCCAGAAAGAGAGAGAGACAGGGAGAGAAAGAGAAAAGTACAGTTGAGCAAGCATCTGTGCAAGAATGAATGAATAGCAGCAAATAAGAATAAACATGTCTAGTCTTGGGAGTTGAGACATTGTAGTTACACCTGCATCTCTGTGGACACCATAGGATGTTCACAAATGTGTCTGTAACTGAAGGATCGGGGGTTGGAGACCAACACCAGCATGGAGTTGATTTCGTAAAGTCTTATTTCATTTCAGGATCAATAGCCCAGCATGGGAAACATGATCAATGGCAAACTGTCAGAATGAAAAATGAATAGCACATCAGGCATCACCTTTCTTTCCTGCATGCTAGACTGATCCATGGGGAAAGCCAAAGTGACGTCCCGTTTTGAACAGCTTGCAAAGACATGGGATCAGTTCAAATCAGTTTTGTGGTTTGGAATGCTGGACCACCCCCCACACACCCCCTCCACTTTCCCAGTCAGAGAAACTCTAAACGGGATGAGGACTCTCTGTTGAGGCAGGGCAACAGAGCAGAGCTCCTACTCCTCAGCCGAACGGGGATGTGAAGAGAGGGAGAGAGAGAGAGATAGAGAGAAAGAGGGAGAGAGAGAGAGGGAGAAAAGATAGGGAGAGAGAGACAGGGAAAGAGAGAGAGAGAGGGGAAGAGAGAGAAAGAGAGAGAGAGAGAGAGAGAGGAAGAGAGAGAGAGTGAGGGAGAGAGATATAGGGAGTACTTAGAGCTGTCCCTACTCTGTTCATTTGTAGGAAGCATCTTGATCGATCTGCCCCTCTCAATAACCGGAGTGCACTGGAACATGGTCTGATTTGCATTGCACGAGCTGGAGGATCCCCCCACTGTGACGCAGTGGGCGTCTGGCCACCACTCTCTGCTCTGCCTTCTGTTGAAGCTGACATCCTTGTCTTGAGAAACAAAAGCTAGAGTAACAGAGAGAGAGAGAGAGAAAGGAGAAAACAACGGCCATTATTCGTCAGCCCTGTCTCCACCATGTAGATCACAAACACGCCCAATATGTTCAAGTGGAGGGGATAGAAGAGAGAAGGAAACATCCAGAGGCTGAGAGACAACAGAGATGGCAGGCTTTTATAGAACATGTCCCCTCCCCAACACACACACACACACACACACATCATGGCAGGCTTTTATAGAACATGTCCCCTCCCCAACACACACACACACACACACACATCATGCTTAGCCCCCTTTTTTCGCGTGAGCTGGGTGGGACGGAGGTCCATAAAAAATGCATGAGGGATGGGAGGGGATGTCACATTGGATATGTATTTCGCTGCACAGACAGCCGTGCGTAGAGAGGCAGAGAGAGGGCGGTTAGTGCACGAGGTAACCATGAACCTGTGTTGAAGTAGGTGAATGGGCGTGGAGGTGGGGGTGGGGTGTGGGGGAGAAGAACATCATAACACCACCACTGAGACGCCGCCACGTTCAGAGCTTGCAGGATTTCAGAGATGCTGTCGGGAGAAATACAGAGGAATTAGATAAATATTCAACGTCTAGACGAGCAATGAAGAGGTCATTGTAAAACAAGAGTGCCAGGAAAATATTTTACATACTTCTGAACCCAAAGGAGCGACAGAATGAAGTGACTGAATAATGCATTGCTGGTACTTTGATGAGCAAACAAGGCTTGGTTTTAGCCCATGGAGGTGACCTGTGCCTTCTGTAGTTGCAAGATTGCAGGGAAAGATAGTCACCTCATCAAATATTAAACTGAAGCTCCGTAACGCTTGAAATGTCAGGATTCACAGGGGTGCTCGAGGGGAGAGGAAATAGTAATTAAGAAAAACTATCTTTACATCAAAGGGTGTGATTTAGAAATATGTTGAGTCTTTGTTGTGTGATTTAAAAATGTGTTGTGAAAAAAATTCACAACACATAAAAAAAAAATCAAATGTTGATACTTTCCTGTTGACACCATCGTGAGTGTTAGATGGCAGAAATCTGACATTATTACGAGCTTATTAATGTATCTTCCAGAACAGTCTTTTAGCATTCAAGATTATTCATTAGTCTGTGACAGCAGAGCCAGCCAGAACAGCAAGAATGATCAGGAACTGAAAACAAACCAGCCGACTGAATTGAAATGGAGGCATCTGAATCATCCACAGCCCATTTGGTTCGGTGGTTCATTTTTTAAAGAACATTTCAGCCAACAATTTTCATTAAATACCTCACAACTGACCCTTGAAATACATTTAAACCACTGGCCTCTCTCAACTGTTTCTTTGATATGCCATAAAATAGCAATTAAAATGAAGCTACAGTTCGTTCATGATTGCATTTTTTGGACATAGCACAAGTGGCTTAATAGAGAAAATATCTAAAAACCCTTGTCACATAAAATATAACCCTCTTTGTTTAAAATAAAATAATAAAACAAGCCAAAGGCTAAAATAGACTTAGTGGAGGTGGGCTTGTATCCACTCTTAATTCTGTACTTTCAGAGCGCCTCTGGATCCTCGTGACTCACTAAGACAATATAAACACAGCGTATCTGACAGACAAGGATTTAGTTCCACCCCAAATGTAATTAAAACCCAACATCTTGTCCCGCTCTTGTATCATTAGCGTCTGTGGGCCACTTGGACCGGCTTAGTTATTACTTACTCCCCTCCTAAATATAGCTTCCACCATGGCAGCGGCTGGAAGAGAGCAGCCATCTGCAGGTTCTCCTCACCAGCCTTTCCAGTCAGAGAGACTTATGAGGACACTACATCACTCAGCAAATTATATTTTGGGGGGAAGAAAGATTTACACGTGGCGAAGGCCTTGAGGAATTTCAAACAGCATGTAAGGCTAGTTTATTTTTCTTTCAGGCACAGGCAGCCAGAGAAGCGACTAAAGTCAATCACAGGTGACGCACTGGTGCCACTGCAGCACGAGCTACCGTGAAATGGAGGCTCGCTTTCTTTGTTTTTTTATTACTTGCGTTCAGCTGCATCCGTGCTATCGCGGGCAGGAGATAATTACATTTGCTCAAAATTAATGTCGGAGACAAGCCTTTCCACGTTTCTTTTTTTTTGTATAGCCTACTCCACATACAAAAGGACGTTAAACTTAATATCAATGACAATAAACAGCGGCCCAGCTTTGGACTCAATATCTGACACATAGCTACAGTATACAGACTTGTTTATGAGATGTGTGTGCGTCTGCCAGATGAGGAAGAGAGGCTGGACGGATACTCCGCAGCATCGTGCGGCAGGCCCCCTTGTCACCATGACCACTGATTTGTTTCCAGGAGGGCTACTCAAGGCCACACAGCTAAATCCCATTGAGTGGACAAAAAAACCACACACACACGCCCCAGACACGCTGAGGAAAGGCTGTCACTGCCCAAGCCTCAGCAGTGGGATTGCAATCTCATTAGCCAGGCACAGCGCGTGGATGTGCAACACGCAGAAATGATCCCCCGATTCCTGCTCAACAGCAGCCGGGCAGATGCAGTGTTTTACCACCAACGCTGAAGAATCTGGTTAAATATGGCGCAGCCGAGGAAAAAAAAAATCATGCTGTGTAAATCAAGAACAGAGCAAAAGAGAACATCTGTGTTAACCATACCAGCGACATACAATGCAGAAATTGCTGTATTATTTGAGCAAACCAAACTTAAGATGTGTTCACAGGTATGCTCACATTGCATCAAGTGTGCAAGTGTGAATGTGTTGGCATGCATCAATACATTTCAATACAGTGACAGGTAACGAACAACCTGTGACATGTTAATATTAGTCACAGTGGATGATTGATTCACAAGAATGAGTCCAGAACATTCTATGGCGGTGGGGGCATAAATTAAGTGTGGTGAGACATCTTGAATAGGTGAACATGTGGTGCCAGGCTTGCCCATTATAGTGACTGCCAGCAAACACACTCCAACATTCACACACACACCACCACCACCAAGTTCGAAGTCCACCCCAAACACAGATACGGAGCCAGGCAGTCCCGGTGGAGGACAACAGTTCTTGGTCGTGGGTAGAGGCGGACCCTATAGACAACATCTGACAGGCGGTTCAGAATCAGACAGGGGCCCACACAGTCACTCTTCAGTTTGGGACACCGTACCTTTGCGCGTCTTGGATTGTTCACCCACCCTGGTTCCAGTTGGCGCCCAGCTCAATGTGTGTCATAACTGCACTTCTGCCTGATCCCAGCACCTTGTATGTGCTCCCTGGCCAAGTGATGGGCTCGGCCCATGGGACCTTGCAGCTCTACCACATGCTCTAATCTTGGTGTCGATGACCACTCTCTGCCTGGTGGTCTCCCGAAGGCAGGGTCTGATGGGGCTGCGGCTCCCTGCCCAGCATGAGGGCCGCAGGTGTGTCACCTCTTGAATTCTGCGTAGCTGTGTGATAGGAAAAGGGGACCAGAGGAAGGTGACAATCCCAGGCCTGCCGGTGTTCTTAAGTCAGCAGAGCAAGCTGAGTGGCCACTGAATGGTTCAACGGTTTTGACGAGGCCATCACAATGGAGGTGGAGTAGCATTGTTCGTGTCTTTTTAATCCCCAGACGGCAGCAGACCTCAGCGAACATCTGGGACTCCAAAATCCCTGATCACTTTGCAGGGATTTCAGGGACCCCAAACTGTGAACACAGGCCCTTGAGCAGGCAACTTACAATGACAGCTGTCTCTTCTGAGAGAATAGCATATGCTTCTGGCCACTTCGTAAAATAATCCATTGCTGTGAGCATAATGGTTTCCTGCCTCTGATTGAGGAAATGGCCCCAGGACATTGATGGCTTCACATTTCCTTTTGGGACCCACTGAAGAGCAGCTGGAGGGGAGCCCAGAGCTATCTGTTGACCCCACGGCACTGGAGTATGGGATCAGTTTGCTGCCCGGTTGGCCATTGTGCACACTGTTTCTGCCCCCATACAGGCCCTGCCTCCTCATCAGACTGCTGAGCTGCTAGCAGGTCAGTGTGGGAGACACTGGAGATGACCTGCCAGGTGGTGAGAGCACTGACCTGGGGCCTCATGCACAAAACAAAGGTTGTGTAGGCACAAACACATCGCACATGCCATCTTTCATGCTTACTGTCGGATGTATCCAGACTGAAATTCACTTAAGGATGTGCGTTCCTCCATGCCAGCTTCTTTTCTGGCGAACATACGTTTCTAATGGTTTGAGTCAGTTGGCGAATGGCGACACTTAGAGACTATGCTACAACTTTATTTATGAGTGTGTAGGCTACAATGGAAACTATTACTCTTTAAAAGAATTTACACAGTACTGACCCAGAGCCCTTATTTGAAAACATCAAGGTGTATGCAGTTTAATAAGTGGACATGTAAGCATGCGCAAATGCTATGCTATGCAATTCAATACAGAGTCTAATAATAACAATGGCAGCTTTGCCCCCTCCAAACACACACACAGCCCAGGCTGCGACACTTCACACCCTGGTAGAAAACCAAGCCAAATACAACTCCAATTCCCCTAACAAGGAGTCTCACAAAGTCTTAGAATTTATAGTAAAACATAGTGTATCTATGAAACTGGAAAGCAGCTTGCGCAAAAAGAATTCAGATGTTTGGAACTGTGTGCATTTCAAGATTCCACCCACCTTGTGCATCCCGGTCATTGAGAAATTGAACGCACATGCACAAGCACAACTCTCCACCCTTAATTACACTGATTTTGATATGCTAATTAATATAAATAGGCCTAGGCTACCCCCGTATTCAGACTGAGACAAAATGGCAGTAAATCAACCAAAAAGGGAAATTCCAGCGAAAGCAAGGTGGAAGTGCTCTTATTCGATGTAAAACCAAGAAAACAAAATGTATCTGGCAATTTGTCATCTGGCATTAGTAACAAACGAAACAGTTGTGGGAGAGTGTGGCAGTGGCTATAACTGCGGTGGGGTCAGGGAGCTGTGTGTTGTCGAGGGTGATTAGCAACCACGGCGTCCTGATGGGCGGTTAAACAATTTATCAAAATAACTGCACACAAAAATAAAACAAAAATCTGACATCAAATTAATTTTGTCCCAAGAAGCCACCCATCGTGAGCCCATCACCTTCGGATAAATGAATCATGAGTTGATCCAGGCCACCTTGCCACTATATTAGTCAGTCGCATGACTGCATCACAGATCATTTGCACATTAATGGAATGAGAATGCTATCGATTAACAAAGTTAAATCCCCCCCCCCAAGATGCATTTATGTCTGTGCAGTCAGACGCGCCGCTCACACTGGAGATAACGGCTGTGGCTGCAACTTTCTTTATAATGTTAGCCTGGTCAACCATATTAAATCGGAACTATACGGATGATCCTGATCCTGTCCCTCCTGACCGGTCTGCCAGCTCCCTCTGAAATGCCCCTGTTGTCAAACAGCCCAATGGTCCAAACAGCATTGCACTCAAAAACCGGACCCAAAGCAGCACAGACTTCCGAGAGGATTGCTCTTGGAAATCTGAAATGACCAGTAATAGTTTTCATATATGGGCCTACAAACTCCTAGGGTCCTACATCAGCGGCAAAAATGGCTACCAGAAATAGCAGCACATGCACACTGTTGCAAAAGCAATGGGCCTCATTCTCGAATGCAGTTGAGAAGAAATTAAGAAGGAATGTCTTATGAACTCCTCTTGGCATTCATGAAGGTTTTCTCATCTGGGATGTCTTCTGAACTTCAGAAGACATTCAGAACGCAAAATAGCAGTCGTAAATCGGCCAAATCGGCCTATGGGCCATCTTGTGCTTTTTTGAGGTATTGCATCCTCAGATTTAAATAATTATATAAAAAAAAGTATGAGAATTTTTGTATCAATATTTGTCTATTTAGCGACATTTAGCACTGCCGTCTGTGCAAGTACGGCAATCCAGACTTTTCTCATTTGCAGTGTTGCGTCTGAAGGCGTTCATTGAACGAAAGTACCATCATTTTGGTAAACGGTCACTGAACGTACTGTATTACTGCCTGATGAACGATACTGTGAACGCGTTCATTCTGGTGTCTGTGAATGGCACGTTCACTCTTTTTAATTTCGTTCAATAAGGTGCCAGATTTCTAGAGAGGCGAAAAACACACTATTAACAGTCCTGTATCCAGTGTTGCATAACCAGTCAATCGCTGTGTGTGCTTTCTTCTACTTTCTATGCCTGGCAAGAGTGAGAGAGCCGAATTGCATAGAGGCCGAGGGTATTGCAGACAGATAGAGATTTAGAAAAGTGACTGAGTTGCTTTCGGGCGGACTCGGCCGATTCCGACTGCACACGTTACTGCTGTTGCGTGCCCTTATAAGGACCTGGCGGGGCGTTTATGTATGCAAATCCAGGTTCACAAAAACGCGCATCAACTTAAGAAAGCTCTTCCAGGGGAGCACAGCTAAGAAGACTTCTGCTGCTTATGAACCCATTTTCAAGCGTTCATGAATTTGGAGGAGGTCTTCTTACATTGTTTGTCCGAAGCCTGTAAGAAACATCTCAGAAGAAACTTGAGAAAATGTTCGAGAATGAGGCCCAATGTTATTGATATCAATATAGCTCATCCAACCTAGGCCTACATTGTGGGGAATTTTTCTTCGACTAGAATGTAAAATGTCCAAAATTAAGTGAAATTAATGTGATTTAATTCACTTCCATAATCAAAATGTGTTTAATGGAACACATTTGCAACTTCAGAGCTTCGTATTGAAACGAAAAATATTTGCTTCAGCAGACAAATGCTTCAGCAGACATTCTGGTACTTGCTGAGGTGTGGCTTGTGGGAGCATAACAGATCAGCTCTATTCTCTATGGAAATAGAAGTTTTTGAAACAAACTCAGGTTTTCTTAGTAGGTTACTTTCACTCCTTTCCAAAAGAGCATAGACGACGTACTATGAATATGTCTATCTCCAAAATCCACAGGGTAAGTGTGATTTATTGCCCGGCAACGAATAACCCGCCTAGGCGAAATGTCTGTTTCTGACTGCCATTCTCACCACTGGCTTTGGAAATGTGCAGTACTTAAGAAGAAGCAGTAGTCGTGAATGACAAAATTAATTTATTCAGTGCCTCAAAGAATTGTTACAGCACATACTGGTTACAAAAGAATGAGTGTCGTTCCACAGGGTCACACTAGTCCATGCTAGATACATCCGTAGCACTACCACTGAGCTAGTATGGAAATTCAGCATGGTGCTATTATAAAGTGTCTTCACAAAATACACCTCAGCTTTAACTGCACCCCTCCTTCCGAACGGCAGCAGTCCTTTCAACAAAGTAGCACCGAATTCAGCATTAGACCACCGTTGCCAAAACACACTGTACAGTAAGTTAGTGGTCAGAGAATTGATACTGGAAATGCTTGCTGTTTGGATAAACGGTAGATTGCCTTCCCCTACACAATTTCAATATCGACATTTCATCTGGGAAAGATCTTAAAACGTCATTGGAGCACCATGCTGAATTAAAGTGAATTGTCCTGGCTTGAGCCAGAGCATACTGTTTGAAACATAAAACGTAACAAATGGCATTGAGCTCCACCTGCAATGTAAAAAAATCATGTTGTGATAGCACATGTACAATATCAGCAATTTTTCAGATTTTTCATGAAAAACAAAAATTCATTTTAGGGGACTACATGGAATTAAGTTCACACAATTTTTCTCATCAGGAACCTGTAGACAAAAATGATCATGATTTACTTGTATATACTGTACTAATCGTTTGACCCATTCTCTCCTGTGGAAATGATAGATTCTGAAAAAGTGCTCGCTAACAGAAAAATAGTGTTTTTTTTATTTGTTTATTCATTCTCAAATTGAATTATCCGTTATCTCTAAAGACTTCATTTCAAAATAAATATCTAATATTTTCTTTTATTCTTAGTGTTTTTTTTTTAAGCTTTTCTGCCCCTCAACATCCCACAATTCAGAATGGAAAATTGAAATAATATAAAAAAGTGGAAAAAGTTACACAAAAATATGTTTGTTAAAATTGGTCAAATATACCAATTACATCAAATTAAGACATTTTCAAACGTAACATCGATAACAACAAAAATAAAAACAAACAACACAAACAATACATTTAATATACAAAAAAATGTATCATGGTTACAATTTCAAAACACTGCCACAAATAGCTGTAGCATCTCTTCTCCGGCTCAGCCCCACAGTAGAAGTATGTGCCAGCACCCTCTCTAAGGGCAAACACCTCTCTGTCAGATTCATCTCTTTGGCATTGTGGAGGGGCGAAAGAAGAACAGTAGCGCTCCTCTCTGCCTGAAAGACCCAGTTCCATCTATTTACCTGCATGTTGTGCTGTAGCTCTATGGTGGTTTTTTAGACATGGAAGGGCAGAGGTGTGTTAAGATGACATGGGGCCTGGCTGGGCATTGTTCTGGTTTTCAGGTTTTCCTGGACGCTAAAAAAGGGGAAAAAAAGAACTGGAGGGCTCGTTTTTTTGTTTGTCGTTGTTGTTTACTTTTTGGAATGTGAGATGTAGCTGTTCTCGATGCACAGCACTATGTAGGAGCCGGTGCAGCTGCTGGGTGTCTGCTGAAGGAGCTGGCCGGACTGCAGGGAGGAGGCCAGGCCTGTCACCGCCCGGTCACCTGTCCTCCACGTCTCACAGTAGTTGTCTGTCTGCCGCTGACCCCGCGGGCTGGAACCATGCCAGACCATCTTCTCTGGCCTAAAGAGACATGATCAATCAAATGAGCAATCTTTGATCGGCGCGATAAAACAGTAAGTAATCACAGGGTATTCTCCAATTACATTTTGATATGCCTTAATTAACAATCAACCATCATTTGGCACTGTTGATAGCGAGGAATAAAAATAGACTTCAATTTTGAATCTGAGCCAGGGTCAGGCCTAGTTCATTCGTAGTTGAGTGTTGAGAGGCTTAGTCAAGAGTTAAGGTTTGTTACCGAGTTACTAATCGTTTGTAGGCACGCAATATCCTATGTAATGGAATGTGAGAAGTGAAAGAAGTGCTACTGTAACTATTTGTGCCAAGCCTGATTTCTGACTAGTCTGATGTTTTTGTCCTCCATTTGCCACTCATTTTTATAATCTGAGCTCTAACTTGTAATTTGCTTGTGCAGCATTTATTGTTAAATTCTACCCAGGCTTCTTTAGCACGTCACAAAGCAAACATGTGAATGCGTGCAATGCCAACAGCATGAGATCAGACAGCCACATCACTAGGAAAGTACATGGGCCACATTTAAGACCCTCATGTGCAGCTGCATCAATCAGACATTATTAAAACGATTTACACTCTGGTCAACATTCATCAAAGCTGACAGGGCACATTTCTCAGGGTCGTTAGCCCTAAAGGTCATCCGTCTAAGCCTCCACCTGTGCCACTCACCATGCACTGTCCCTGAGGATGTCTCGGCCATCAAAGGAGTAGATGGGAGCGTTGTCCTTCATCCTGCCCTCAGCCTCGGAGAAGAGAGACTCCCAGCTGTTGAACAGCACTTGGCCCTGCAGCACACGGTGGAACAAGAACAGGTTGAACAAACCAGGAACTGGTTACCAAAAGGCTTTGTAGGCAGTTCCCATACCCTGTCCTCTAATCAATCTTTAACTGCTACAGAAGAAACCCAGCCTGCATCAAGTCATATTTTAAACTAAACATTATATCAATGTGTACAGAAACAAGGCTACTGGTCTGTGTTAATTTAAACAGGCAAACAGGCTTTGGTCATTTAAACAGGCAATATGAACTGAAAACATAATACACCACAAAAAAGGTTCTGCATGTAATGTCCTTGTTGACCACGATTTTTCAGACAAATGTACTTACGCTTGTGTTATTTCAATAACATGTCTACTTTCATAGTTTTCAAAAAGGGGCTTGTGAACTGGATCAACTCTCGTACCAAAAGACTAGCTCATGTACCTTGATGTTCTTGATGGGCAGGTTCTCCCTGTCGGACTTGCGCACGATGCTGTAGAGGTCCTGTAGTTTGGAGGACAGGAAGGCCCTGTAAGTGCCCGTCAAGCTCACGGCACGGGCTTGTTGGAAGCACAAGAAGTCTGCCCCGCGGATGCCACGCATGTTGCCCACTTGGGGTGCGTTCAGGGCTATCAGATGCAGCTGTAACGAGGGACGAGGGGAAGATCAGAGAGGCATGGCATACTCCTTCTGCTACACAACATGGCAACCTCTAATGTGACAACTACTAGGAACAACTAGTGAAAGCACAGTGAAGGCAATAGTGCAGTATTGCATTACATTGTATTACTATGCTCCATTGAAGAAGGCAGCAGTTTTACACAAAACAGCATACAAGAAAAACAGTTTCAACTGCATTCTTGACTGGGAAATTCTGCTGATCAGCTTGGTAATGTCTATTAATTGCACTTCCAGGCAACAGGGTATGACAGGGAACTCTATGAAAAGTCAGGGTGGTTTTTAAGTCTTACCCCTGGGCCTGAAGTGTCCACAGGTCTGGCGGGCTGGGGATCTGGAGCGGGCCTACGCACAGGGGTAACAGGGTGGGTGGGTTGCCTGGGGTCGGTGTGGGGAGGGTATCTTGGGTGCGCCTGTGAGGGGTATCTGTGGTCAGGATTCGAGGGGTATCTGGGATCGGAGTGAGGTGGGTAGCGGGTGTCGGGGCGCGTCTCTGGCTCGCGGGGGGCGACGTCAGCGGGCTGCTGGGGCGGTGGCTGCTGGGGTGGTGGCTGGTGGGGTGGTGGCTCAATGGGTCGGGTGGCGCTACCGGCTCCGTGGTCTGTCGGGTAGTGGATGACTGGGGGAGGCTGGGCAGCAGCTACCTCATTGTCCTGAAGGTGGGGCAAGAGGGATAATCAAGACTTGGAAAAAGGTCTTCGTGACTTCCAACATTTTGGCAATATTCTCAAACTTTGTAATGTTATTTCAAGAACTGGCCTTCGTCCAAAAATGAGGTTTCACAAATCAAAAATGTCTGTCAAACATTGCCGTTCAGGCCACATGCCTCATGAGTTGATTTAGAATGATCATATACACAGATGATTTTAGATGTCTTTCCATTCTCTGAAGAGAACAGGATGGTCAACAAAAACAATGTCCAAAATTGTAGTCCTGCAGTACGAAAATTAAACTGAGCCAGTTGAATAAGGGTGTCTATAAATTTGCGGATATTTAACATGACTATGAAACTGATTTTACTTTCTCTATAGATCTGACTTTGATCATTTTGTAGAGACACTAAAACTCACCAGACCACTGAAGAAAGGCAGATAATCTCCAAGCTGAAAAAAATGAAACACCATTAATAATGCTCAGGTGTGTACACACTGATTAACCATGTATGTACGCTCATAAATGTGCCATTAAAGTCAGAAACTTTACCACAACTTGACGGATGCCTTCTCGGACTCTGATGTAGAGAGCGCTTTTTTCTACTTCAAAGATCAAGGTGCCCTCTGGATATGTCCTTGCAGTGGCAATCACCTCATATGACCTCTGAACGGTGACCTGAAGAGAAGCATTCATTATGAAGAACTGTCCACTTAGAGGACCATGCTAGCAAATTAAGGAACAGGGGCACAGCATCATACTAACTGGTTAATGTGATTTACAGAATTTACAAATTCTGCTTACATGCTTGTAAATCCTAATCTTTGCTCTGTTGTGATGTAGCTTATTATTTTTTAAAGCATTTCTTAGGAAGATTTGCTGCTTAGGTAACTAGGCCCTGAAAATGCAACTAGAAAGTAAAATGAGGTGAAATTGTAAAGGAAGCAAACGGGTTAGTGTTGTAGGGTGCAGCAGAAACCCTCCCTGACACCTCATACTGAAATACTGATCAAAAGATATCTAAAGGTTTTAGACTCATCAATTGCATGCCTGCTTCTCATGGCCAAGGTCCCAGGTTCAAAAAGTCCAAAGCACCCAAAGTGAACTGGTAATATGATGGTATGTATGGTAATATGATGGTAATGTATGGTATGGAAATATGATGGTAATGTATGGTATGGTTATATGATGGTAATGTATGGTATGGTAATATGATGATAATATATGATGTGGTAATATGATGATAATGTATGGTGTGGTAATATGATGATAATGTATGGTGTGGTTATATAATGTTATCTCCCTCTGGAACGAAATACTGTTTTCTGATTGGCTAATGGGGTGTACATTAAGTTCGTGGAACCGCACACCTTGGACGTAGTCCCAGTAGAAAAGTTAAATCGCCGTTCCATATCAATGCTCTTGAATGGTTACCATTGACAACCAACGTAACGTTTATTTTTTGACAGCTAGGATAATTTGAACCAAGATGGCGGCGTGTTGGGAGAAGTTAGTGGGCAATGTTTTATGTCAATTAAGCTATCTACACGACTTTTTATATGTCTAAATTGACTCGGTTAGTTGTTTATGTTCTACACGAATGTTGCAGAGTATTGTAATTCTTAACTGAAAGTCTCGAATATTATTTGTAGGCGGCTGCTAGCGCTTAGAAAAAAAAACCATTGAAACAGATGGTAGCTCACACGGCTAACTAGCCGGCTCGATTGTGAGCCTTCGACCAAAATTACTAAACTTGATTTCCCTGTTGCTCTGTCCAACTTCACCATCAACGGAAACGTGGAGTTCAACTGTAAATAGTAAAACCTTATGAACAATACCTGTGTCCGTGTGTCCGTTTACTTTACAGAGGTGAGCTCATGAGTGTCACTTTGCAGCAACGCCCGGGAAAACTAAAGGTCCAGTTCCACGCACTACTTTCTCACTACTTTCTCTAACGAGAGCACTAGGCTTCAAATCAAGAATTCATCAGGTTATTTTGCATATTAAATGTCCTAAAGATAACGTAAATTCTAAATAATAATAACAATAATAATAAAAACATTTTTGGATGTTGTAAACGGGAGATAAGCGGGATAACGGCCTCCGAGCTGTGCAGTTCTACGAAGTTAATGGACTTCGCGGAACAACACTCCGCTCCGCGTCGTGGTGTTCTTTGCCCCGCAGCGTCCATTAACTTCGTAGAACTGCACAGCTCGTCGGCCGTTATCCCTTACATAATGTATGGTCTGGTAATATGATGATAATGTATGGTGTGGTAATATGATGATAATGTATGGTGTGGTAATATGATGATAATGTATGGTGTGGTAATATAATGATAATGTATGGTGTGGTTATTTGATGGTAATGTATGGTGTGGTAATTTTGATGGTAATGTATGGTAATATGATTACTCACAGCAGATGATTGTCCAGGGTGCCCAGGTGGCCCGGAAGGACCAGGAGGTCCAGGTATGCTAATGGCTGCAACACAGGAAATAAAATATGAGTACTCATACAGATCTACAAGGGCAGCATATGCATGTTTCTCTGAGCACATGGTCTACTTATAATCAGGGGCGGACTGGGGGGAAAAAGTGGCCCGGGAGTTACTGTCAGACCGGCCCACTCAATACACGGCGCGCGGCCCACTAAGTACACAGTGCATTGCCCACTCAATGGATCGCACGTATCGGTCAGTGGCCTACTGGGAAAAATACCCATACACTTAGGCTGAATCCCATTTCACCCCCTACCCCTTCGTCTTTCCCCTTCCCCTCCGTTTTGCGCGTTCACGTGGAGGGGTAGTGCTATCCCAATTCACGTTAGGACAGAGGGGTAGGGGTGAGGGGAAGGCTACCCCTACGTTATGGCTCCGTTTGAAAAAGCGAGGGCAAAGGGGTAGGGGTAAGGGTAGGGGTGGAGATTAGAAACGGGATTGGGCCTTAACATTATTTTGGTTGATTACAAAGAAATTACATCATATATGCTTGTTTTTTAATAACATTTGGATCCACCAATTTGCCTGGATGGACACATGGAATAAAATTATACTGGCTATTGTAACACTCCAAGGTAGGTATAGTTTGCAAGATGAATAGTATCAGATCAGATCAGATGGTTATCAGATCAGATGGTTATACGTATAACTACAAAGCCTATTGGTTAGTACACTCAAAGCGTATTAGATAAATATACTTGAAATTAGTGCTGTCAAACTATGACAATATTTAATCGCAATTTTTTGTCTATTATAAATGTCCCTTAATTTATTTTGTATCCATTTATCCATGTTTTATTCCAGAATCATCTATCTAGATAACATATTAACATTGTTTATAATGTAAGTGTAGTGAAACGCAAGCTTTACTTGGCCAATTCAACACCTTTAGATAACATATTAACAATCTAGATAACATATTAACATTGTTTATAATGTAAGTGTAGGTGTAACACAGTGATTTTAGCATAACAAACTAGCTGGTTAACTTATTTGACACAAGTTACAGTATTAGAAATTATAAGATTGCCCTATTTACAACTACCACCATGGATAGCTTGCTCATCGATTGTAAGCAAGTGACTACGGCTAACATGTTAAAATAGATAATCTCGATGTTGACAACAGCTTGCTTATTTTACCAGATCATAACGGTCTCAATTTAAGACATACCGTTAGCTAGGCTTGCTGTAGGGAACGTTACCTCATCTGTGAATAGCAAGCTAACATTTGACAAGGTCAACGCCACATCTTACCTTATCACTGTCACCAGTCAGTGGTTTTCCAAATAAAATGTAGGCTAGAGTAATTGACATTTTATAACACCTAAAACTAAATCAGACTGACGGAAGAGATTGACAGAGGCAGCAGCAAGCTGTGCCTCATCCGTGTTAAGGGCTAGGGCTGACTGCACACGTCAATACGGTTGCGTGCCCTGGCTGGGCGTGTTGCGTGTATGTATGCAAATCCAAATGTAAGAATCCCAGAATCCTCTACCTCAATCGGCACACCTGAGAACCCTTCGGCTGTGTAAGAACCAATTTTCAGGTGTTCATTAATAACGTAGAGATATTTTCTTAAAACACATTTAAGATGTAACGTAAAAAAAAAAAAAAAATAGGTCACCATAGGTGTGAAGACAGATTGCAAGTAGGAGTATAAAACTCAGTCAGTGCTTCTAATCATTTGGATTTCTTAGAGAAAACTAGATTAATGTTGTCTTCTGGAGCTAAAAAATATATAGTACTGATATGCGCTGCGAGTGGGCCTGATGGCGGTGGGCCGATTGATGATGATAATGGGCTGGTGTTTTGGGCCATCGGCCCACCGGGGATTTCCCCGGTATTCCCGATGGCCAGTCCGCCCCTGCTTATAATAGTTCACAACCAGTAATGCTGTAGTCTCTCAGTTTGCTGGAGACAGGTAAGTAAGTAGAGGACTCACTGGGTCGGTAAGCTCCGGGATGAGAAGGTGATCCTGGGGGACCGGGAGGCCCGGGGGGGCCTTCGTTGCCTGGGCGACCATCATAACCAACTCCTGGGGTACCGGGTGGACCCTCGGGTCCAGGAGGTCCTCTGATGGAGTCTCCCTTCGGACCCTAGATAACAGGACAGTTGCTTACGTCATTGTTCACAGGGCAATCATAAAACACAGACAGTGGAAACAGAAACAGTGCTGCCGTAAAGCTACAGAATCATTATTCTGCCCTTCTGAGTGCATGGAACAATGGTGTTCACTTTACCGTAACTTGACTTGCATTGTGTGGCAACTTATCTGTTCATTTTCCACAGATATATATATATATACAGCCGCGGAAAAAATTAAGAGACCACTTCAAAATTATCAGTTTCTCTGGTTTTACTATTTATTGGTATGTGTTAAAGTAAAATGTACATTTTAGTTTTATTCTATAACCTACTGGCAACATTCCTACCAAATTTCAAATAAAAATATTGTCATTTAGATCAGTGGTTCCCAACCTATGGGTCGCGACCCAACCTATGGGTCGCCAAAGATCCACGGGGGGTCGCGAGGCCCTCTTGATTTTGAGGGGTTTCATTTGAATAGCCTACCATGATGTAGACCATGTTGAATAAATGGCAAAGCATTTAATATATGCATAGAAGTAACCAAATTTAAGTGCTACATTTAGCCTTTATTCTGTTTTTGAACAAAGACAAATTTAGGAATAAAATGATAAACTAAAATGAGTTTTCGCAGGAAACCGAGTATCATGTGACTCTCTCTCGTGCGTGCGCTGTTGCCTAGCGACTTATGAGTGAGGGAAAGATGGCTACGCCACAGGAACTCAGAACTGTTTATTTGACAGCAACAATATAAGTACAATTTTATGGATGGAATAACATACAATAAATTAGATACATAAAATAAACAAAGAAATTAGAACAGTGTATAGAAAAGTATATGATGCTGTCGGGAGAATCCTATAAGGCTACATATTGTGCCGCTATCAAAGGATCCACCCAGAGTAGTTAATTGCTATTAAAATAAATTAATAATATTACAAATAAAAATAGCTTAGTTGCAAACATAGCAATGTTCTGTTGTACAGCTGGCAGAATATTTGGAAATGAGGTGGGCTTTTGAATACCGGGTTAATCCTTCAAGGCTATGTGTAGTGAGTTTGTCTGTCATGCATGTGTCTAAGTGTGTCAGTAAATATGGAATATGATGTCTGATACAATGTTTGTAGGCAGCAGTCCTGCAAAAAGGGGTGTAAAGTCTAAGATGGTGCCTTGTGTTATAGTTATGACAGGATGCATTTTGAATGAACATGTTCAGGAAATAAGCAGGGAGGTTATTGTTTAAGAACTTGTGGTAGAATTTCAGGCACTGTATTATGTAGATATCATCTAATTTTAATTGATTTAACCGTATGAAAATTGGCTCAGTATGCTCATTATATTTGCTTTTGGTGATGATCCTCATAGCTCGTTTCTGTAGATGTACCAGACGTGCCGGATTGAGACCCCATAATAGTACACCGAAATGCAGATGCGGAACTATTAGAGCATTGTACATAGTTATTAAAGTGGAACCTGGTAAAACATTTTTCATACGGTTCATTAGGCCGAGTGTACGAGAAATTTTGTTAGCAGTTTTGTCGGTGTGATGTTTCCAGCTTAGTGTCTCGTGCAGAGTTAATCCCAGAAAATTGAAACTTTCTACCTGTTCCAAGGGTTCACCATTGATCTTTAGGTCGAGGGTTATATTTGAGATATCTTTCTGTCTGAAATGGAAGAGCATAAACTTGGTTTTTTGGACATTCAGTGAGAGTCTGTTTATATTGAGCCATGTGGCAACCTTCTTAAGCTCATTGTTAATGGTTTCAGACAGGGCGTGTGTATTGAGCTGGTTATTGTCTAGTTGAAAAGAGCATATGGGGCTAACCAATGTGGTGTCGTCAGCATATAGTATGGCGCGGAAAGTTTGGCTCACTTCGTGAATATCATTCATATAAAGCAGAAACAAAAGCGGCCCCAGTATAGAGCCTTGTGGAACTCCTGTGCTGAGTGGTAGGACTGGGGATTTTGCTCCATTGAACTCTACATATTGTAGACGGTTTGTGAGATAGTCTTTAAACCAGTTTAGAGCGCTGTCCCGGATGCCATAATGGAATAGCTTATTTAACAGAATGTCGTGATTAAGCGTGTCAAACGCCTTCGACAAGTCCATAAATACTGAGATTGGGATTTTTCCCTGGTCTAGATTATTGGCAATAATATCAACCATTTCAAGGGATGCGGTCTCTGTCGAATGCATTCGTCGAAAGCCGTACTGACTTTTATACAGGAGACTATGATTTTCTAAGTAGGTGTATAAATGGTTGAAAACTGTTTTTTCCAATACTTTTGATATTGCAGGGAGGAGAGAGATAGGTCTGTAATTATCAAATAGCTTACTGTCTCCTTTTTTATATAGTGGTATAACTTTAGCAATTTTTAGTTTTTCCGGTACAGCGCCGCTGTTTAAAGATTGATTTATTATGAGAGCAATTGGGGCTGCAACCAAATGATTTACAGCCTGAAGAAGTTTGGTTGATAATGAGTCATGGCCAGAACTTGACTTTGGTTTTAAGCCTTTAATAATATTGTAAATATAGCTATTAGAGATTGGAGTGAACTTGAAGGAAGTGTTGCTTTGAGTGCTCAGGAAATCTTTGTAATTTACCCCGGAGGGATCGGCTGGTATTGTTTGAGCCAGTTCAGGTCCTATATTAGCGAAGAATTGGTTGAATTTTGCGGCAATAACTGGGGTGTCATTGATGGATTGATTATTTACTAAAAATGTTGTGGGCGTGGGCGTTTTCATACCCTTGTTATAGAATTCTTTAATAGCACTCCAAGTTTTTTGTGCATCATTTTTATATGATTCAAATAGAGTCATATAATAACTTTTCTTAGCATTTCTGATGCATTTAGAAAGAATGGAGTTGTATGTATGGAGGTTTGTTGATAACCTGGAGTGTTCTATACTACCAGAAGGAGCCTGTTTCACTTTTCTGTACAATTTGTCCCTGTAGGCTATCGAGTGTAAGATACCCTTCGTAATCCACCTTGACTTCTTGTGCTTATGCTTATTAAAGCGAGCTACAGTAACTGGGTAACTACGCTCATAACATTTGACAATGGTTTGATGCATCTTATTGTAATTGTCATTGGGATCAGATGTAGAGTCTTGGTTCAACTCGGCCATAATATTACTTGCCTCAATGTGGTTGATAAAGTCTGTCAGACCCTTTTCACTATTAGTTCTCACATTAACATATTTTGGAGGCAGAGACTTCTTCTTGATGACATTAATACACGTAAAGTATGGAAGATGGTCAGAAATTCTGCTGACGATAATTCCTGATAGAGATTTCATTGTCTCTGATGAATATCTGCAGAAAAATTGATCAATTAGAGTACAGTTCAGGTTGGAGAATCTGGTAGGCAGATTGATTTTGGGGTAAAAACCATGACTTGTCAACATATCCAAATATTCGGCATAAGAGTCTCTCTCTTTGACTTTGAGCAGGTCAATGTTAAAATCTCCACAGAAGACTACATTATGCTTGAAACGCCCTAGTTTTTCCACCATGGGCCTGAATTCTTCCAGGAATGCAGAGATGGATTCATTGCTGTTGTTAAGTTTGGGGGGGCGGTAAATATTTCCCAGGACAAGGTTTTTTTCAAGTGTACCACCTGAGATTTCAATAAATTGAGATTCTGAGAACCTGGAGGAAGATTGTATACATAGTGGGGTGTAACAAAAATGTTCACGCAGGTATATTATCAAGCCTCCATGTTTGGAACACATTTGTCCTTGATGTATTAATGAATAATTTGGGATCTGAAATACTGAGGTTAAGGCATCATTGTCCAGCCAGGTTTCCTGTAGACATATTGCATCAAAATATACGTTGTCATTTAGTAGTCCAAGGAGATAGGAATTCAACTGGTCAAACTTAGCGTTGATGCTCTGAATGTTAAGGCTGAGAACCTTAAACTTAGTCGCTTGATTTTTCAAAACAATGTCCCTAAGTTCGTCTTCTCTGATGAGTCCAATTTTCAGCTTTGCCCAACACATGGTCGTCTGATGGTTAGACTGAGACCTGGAGAGGCCTACAAGCCACAGAGTCTTGCACCTACTGTGAAATTGGACTCATCAGAGAAGACGAACTTAGGGACCTCCAGTCAGCTTTGGTTCAATCCTTATGGTCTTTTACAAACCTCAGCCAGGCAAAGTACAACGTTGTCCTGGAAGAAAAACTTGCTTCCTTTTGCTCTGACAATGTTCCCCAACTCTGAGAAGTGTTTTTTCCAGCAGGGTAATGCTCCATGCCACACAGCCAGGCCAGTAAAGGTGTGGATGGAGTACCACCAGATCAGGACCCTGTCATTGCCAGCCCAATGTCGAGACCTGAATCCCATTAAAAAAACTCTGAAATGTGATCAAGAGGAAGATGGATGGTCACAAGCCATGAAAAGAAGCCGAGCTGCTTGAATTCTTGCGCCGGGAGTAGCATAAAGTCACCCGACGGCAATGTGAAAGACTGGTGGAGAGCATGCCAAGACACATGAAAGTTGTGATTTTAAATCAAGGTTATTCCACCAAATATTGATTTCTGAACTCTTCCTAAGTTAAAGCATTAGTATTGTGTAGTTTAAAAATTAATATGAGCTTGTTTTCTTTGCATTATTCGAGATCTGAAGACACTGCATCTTTTTTGCTATTTTGACCAATTGTCATTTTACTGCAAATAAATGATCTAAATGACAATATTTTTATTTGAAATTTGGTAGGAATGTTGCCAGTAGGTTATAGAATAAAACTAAAATGTACATTTTACTTTAACACATACCAATAAATAGTAAAACCAGAGAAACTGATAATTTTGAAGTGGTCTCTTAATTTTTTCCGCGCCTGTATATAAGGACATGACTGATGCTCAACAAGTCCACATTTTGAGGGCCACTAAATGTCATGTACAAAGTCTTGTCTACTTGTTCAAGGGTGTAGCTATATCTTCGGTATGTTTCACCAAGTCAGATCTAGTGGATCAGATTTAGTGGCTCTTACTGGAAGTCCTGGATTTCCAGGGGGCCCCGGATGCCCCTGGCCCCCTCCGTAGCGTGGATCATAGTATCCTCCTCCTGGTTCTCCTTTCTCTCCCCTCAGGCCGGTATCGCCTTGCTCTCCTTTCAATTTCTATCGGGAAAAACATCTCAATGTTAGCTCCTCATTTACCTCAAGACTACAAGATGAAATAACAACCACACATTTCAAATGAATGAAAACAGTTTTGCTCACCGCTATTACTGAATGATAGTCGATGTCATAGGCAGTGCCTGCAAGCAAAAAAAGACAATTTACAAAACATATTCCACCACATGTCATGTACATGAACACCTATGTAAGAGGAATACATTCTTCATTCAGACAAGTTCAAGGGACATCACCAGATAGCAAATTTGTATACACGTTTGTGAATGGTGGACACATATTAGTTAGAGAAGGAGATTGGAACACACATGCATAGAAAGCTGGTTGAAGTAGAATAGAATAGAATAGAATAGCATGGTTAGTCAAACTAAAAACACTGGAGTATGCTATAGCAGCCTGCTTATAATATATGTGATTGCATCGGATATATAGTTATCTCATTTTCAAACGTCTACAGTAGCAAATCACGGTGTGTGTGAGAAGAACACAAGTGTAAACTGAGTGCTGTACCTGGGGTTCCTGGAATTCCGGCATCCCCACGGTCTCCTTTGTCTCCCTTTGCAGCTGAAACAGAAAAAGAGAATGTAAATGTTGTTCACAGTTTAAACATGGAATGTTAGCATTATGGGTTTTTAGCGTAGACAAAATACTGATCATGCCCCTCATGTCAAAACTATTAATAGCTATTCAAACTTCTCACCAGGGTAGTTCCTTGATGAATCATCATATCTCTGAAATGAAGAATGAAGTTTTTTAATAGTTGAAATTACATAGAAAAGTATAATACCATAAGAATTATATTTTCACATGGCGTTTATAATTTATATATATATCACTGTTATGCCACTTTGAACATCAAGTGATGTTGTTAGCTTCTGCAATGCTGTTTTTTAACATACTTACATTAAACCTGTCCAAAGCCTGAGCAGGACCTGGTGGACCAGGTGGCCCGGGAGGTCCTGGGGGACCCTGGAAATACACAAACCCATTTACCTGTTGGTTGGCTGCTGACTCAAAGTTTGATCCATAAACAAGGATGTGGTAAATTGTGGTACATTTTCAAATTGTGGTAATTTGTGGTAAATTGTAAATTGTGGTACATTTTCAAATTCCACTATAGCCAGTGCTTAATTTGTCAAGTGGGAGCTCCCGGAGCGCTGAGGACGAGTCGAAAAAAAGCGGCGGGGAGGGGGGGGGGGCTCTGGTGGGCGCTTTCGAACAACCCACACAAAATCCCATGTTCAATGCTGTAGGCTTATTTAGTCAACATCGCAAGAAATTAGCCTACTAAAGCCTCGTGAATGGGGATGTACCCAGAAAAAATAGTAAACATACCGTAAATCCTCCAATAAAGGCCGGGATTCAATTAGAAGCCGGGCTCCAGATAGTAGCCGGGGTCGTGGTCCATACGGACAAATAAAGGCTGGGCCCCGAATACAAGCCGGGGGTAAAATAAAGTAGCCTATCTTGTTCATGAAGGCGCGTCTGGCAATTTGTTATGGTTTAGCCTAAATGCACGTATCGTATAGCTGTAACGTTTTAGTTGGCTAGGTTACCTTTTCCAGAAGGGATAATAAAGCAGTAGTAGACTTACGTAACTTTGATATTAAATTCAAAGAGATGGTGTATGCTGATTGCTGAAGAACATTCGGGGGAAAAAGCAGCAAAGAAATTTGACATTGACCCGAGACGAATGCAATAGGCTACGACTAGCAGGTGGATGTAGAAAGAAAGTTAGGCTGGATATCAAACCAGCTCTTGCATATGCATATGCAATTAATTATATTAGCCTACGGCAATTATGCCCATTATTTAAATAATACAATTCTATAACAGAAGATAAGTAAGAAATAAAGGCCTGCCCCAAATAAAGGCCGGTGCGCTGTGCAGCCTAAGTAAATACAAGCCCCGGCCACAATTGGAGGATTTACGGTATGTTATGTTGGAGAGACACACAGCCACACGTTATAAAGTTTACCGTTGTTTACTAACAGTTGAGGAATAATGTCATGCACTCGCAGGTGCGTCATTGAGTCATTGTATTCTCAACACAACAAAATACTAGCCTGACAATGTCATACTCATGATTCTAGTCAGAATATGAGTCTGATACCGGACCTTTGGGCTGTGATTATGGGGCGTGTTTCAACGAACCAGGAAAGAAAATGCCTATTCGCTGAATTGGATACCTAGAACCAATCAGAGCAACGTAGTAGCCTATTACCATCTGATAGATTAAACTTTTACCTGATCCCTAGGAAGGACGGCAAAAACATATTTTCAATGACAAATGCCTTAATCGCGTTTCTCTGTTCCTCTTTCAAAATGAATGCGCTGTCAATGTCTGTTGAGATATGCCTGCTCACGTTAATTAATTAGCATTAAGGCTACAAGCTACAGTTTATTTCGATGGGTTTTTTGTGTACACGTTAGCAATGATATAACAATAATGGTCTAGAGAACTTTAGTTAAGACAAACAATACTCTGTAACATTCGTGTTGCACATGCACAACTAACCGAGTCAATGTAGACATTAAAAAGTCGTGTAGATAGCTTAATTCACATAAAATATTCCCCACTAAGCACCCGAGACGCGGCCATCTTGGTCGGAGTTCGAATCTACCGGTTAATTCAACTCAAGCGTTGGTATCTGTCCATCAACGTATAAAGCCCGCCCTGCCAATTTGATTGGTCCGGTTTGATCCTACCGATGAAACTCTCTCCCAATTAACCCAGAGCCAGACCAAATCTCCCTGACAAAAATGTTTGTGGGCGGGGTTTGGGCTGGTATCCAGGCTAACAAAATACACCAAGTCCTTGAAAATGGATCTTTTGCATTTTCCCTCACGAACACTCTACCACCGACGCTCAACAAACTCTATCAAATGGAACGGAAGTGTGTGCACGCTCCTTTTCCGCAATAGGCTAGCCCAGATATTTTGAGTATCTCGTTTCATGGGAGAATTGAGAAATCACCATGACAGATATTAAAACCAGATATTAAAACGAAACAAACTTTAATTTATGTATTTAATTATTTGATTTTTCACACACAAATCCAGATCCAGCTGGCGGAGCGCACATCAGAGCTTCCAGAACGCGCGTCAGAGCTTCCGGAGCGCGCTCCCCCTTGCTCCCCCTCAAATTAAGCACTGACTATAGCTATCAGAGCTGGGAAGTCAATAGTGAACAGACTTCGCCAGCTGATTTTAAAAACGCTATATAGCTAACTGCTAACCACTATCTATACAATGAGTGTAGATCATACTTACAGGGTAGGGATAACCAGATCCTGTTGATGGATCCCCTTTTTCTCCTTTGTAGCCATTAACACCAGGACGACCCTGATGGCAAGGAAATATATATGATATATGTACGTAGGATGTATAATTCGATAGGATGTATACGTTGAATTTTGTATGGTGACTAATGTCACCAAGATGTCTTTCAGAAGGCCTAGCCTGACTTCATGCAGTACAAGCCTAAACATAACGTATATTTTCTTATACTTACTGGTCTGCCAGGGAAACCAATTTCCCCTTTTGGCCCTTCTGGACCATATTGTCCCTACACAAGGAGGAAGGGAATAAGGGAAATGTATTTTACTGTATTCTGTGGATAACAAGTTAACGGTTCTGTTCTGTTTAATTGAACATACTAATTATAGCTTTGTTCAAAAATATATTTAGCATTAGAGGGCCACAGTCCTGTTATGTTCTGTCAATTATCTATCACTATTAGATAGTGCTTGATCAGTTGAAGAATTTAATAATATTTAATTGAATTTAATTGACACTTACAGCTGGCCCAACTGGTCCAGGAGGTCCCACGTCTCCCTGCAGATAGCAATTATATAGATTATTGGTCATGTCAGGTAAAGCACAGTGTAATATTTAACGCATTTATGAACAAACCCTTCACTGATGCCAAACAACATGGAGTCTGTTAAAATGATAGTATAGTAATATCATATAGTTATATCTGTATTATTAAATGTACCTTGTGTCCGCCTGAGCCAGCAAAGTAAATGGCATTGCCATCAGGCCCAATGATCGCTCCAGGATCTCCTTTGTCACCCTGGGAAGTGAAGTGAAAAGCATGACATGTAAGACACATTTCAAGATCAGGAGCACGAAAAGTTTTTTTTTTAAATCTAAGCTCAGTCATCAAGTTCCTATCCGTGTTTCTGACCTTGATTGCAATTCCTGGCAGGCCTGGTTCACCTTGAGTACCTTTAGGTCCCATCGGGCCCTTTTCAAAAGGAAATAAAAATGGAGGATGTTGAGCGAGTCAAACACGGCATGTTTGAACATCTGTTTAATCTCCAGGAAAAGTGTGTTACGGAGACAAGCATGTGAGTGGGGCTGGATAGTCCAAGCTCAGAAAGAACAAATCCTGTCCAATGTTTGTACTTATTGCCAGCGGTCTGAGTCTCCTACTGCACCAGGGAGCGCAGCGGACAGAGCGACTAGACCCATCAGATGGCTTAAGTGACAATGGAATAACATGGAGGTGTGATCACTTTCTGAACTTGAAGATTTCCACCCCTTGGTCAGGTGAGTGCTTAGAGGAAAGAATGGCACTGTCAAACTTACAGGGAATCCTGCTTGACCCTGCAGTCCAGGATTACCCTGAGAAAGGCACAACACAAGCAACAATCAAATCAGACTGAAAGCATTCAGACATGCATGCAGGTTATGAATATGTCAGAGTATTGCTTAATAAACCTGTAATGAGCTTTCAACAATGATTTAGTCCTATGGATGCAATTGTTAATTTTCTGTGTATTTGAACCAGTTTTGAAATTAATTTCAAAGCAGCAGAGGATCTTTCTTTGTAATAAATGTAAACAAACTTTCTTACAGAGAGATTTCTGAGTCATCATTGTCTCAATGATTAATAACTCTTATCGTAATAGCATAGTCAAGGTCATGCTTTTGTGTGGTATATTAGCATTGGCGACACTAGGATCCAAGCACTCCAGTGCCAATATCCCATGATACCACACTCATTCTCTAGTGTATTGTGGTGTAATTAAAATGGGGAGTAAAGCTAGTGCTGATATACTCAAGGACAGATATTATATAACAGCGTTTGGTATAATACACTTTCATGCAGTTTTCTTTTGTCTTAATTTTGGAACTGCAAAATAGACAAACATGCATATTAGGAATGGAAAGAGACCGCAGGATTTTGAAACCGCTTGATATTTACCTCAGGTCCTGGTATACCCACACCATCATGCTGTAGGGGGCAAATGAGTAAATCAGTGGTAAGACCATAATCTGGTAATTCAGAGGCCTATTGATTTGTTTTAAACTGTAAATCTGTACGCATTACAACAAAGTTAAGATGCATGTAGTAAAGAAAAAACAAACATACACTTCCAGATTGGTAGATGATCTGCCCTGGGGGTCCAGGCAGGCCAGGTGGTCCAGGAAGGCCGGCGCCATCTCTACCAGCATCTCCCTGGCAGGAAACAACCCAGCGGAGAATTCATTAAAGACACGCCAGGCTGAGATGTGACTACTGTGCTAGACGAAAGTCAAGCAAGTCATGCGTTAAAACAGGTTCTAGCCAATGGAAAGAAAATAAGAGAATCTCCTCACTCTTTCTCCTTTGTCTCCGCTGTCACCCTTTGGTCCCTGTAAAGACACATTGGCAGAAGAAATAAGGAAATGTACTGGGATTTAATCAATCAATCAAAACAAACAAAATGCCAAAAATAGACAGTGGAAATAGGGCTCCTACCTGTGGTCCAGGAAAACCATCCAATCCTGGTCGACCATCTCTGCCCTGTGACCCCTCATTGCCCTTCTGACCAGTAAGACCTGGGAAACCAGGCCTCCCCTGTGATACACGTGAGACCAAATTCAGTTCAGCAACTCGATCATCCAAGCCATTCCACATTGATGTATGTGAAATGTATATGCACATTATCTATTAGGTTAAAATAGCTATTCTTACCGGAAGGCCAGGAATACCGGGAGGGCCCTGAGAAAGAGACATAAACAGAATGAATACGACAATGTAAGAGGACTTGCATGTGATGTCCACAGACTAGCCCAAGGAAGAGGTGTGTAGCCATGTGGGAAAGCACTGACCTGTACTCCAGTAGGACCTCTTACTCCAGGTCCACCACCAAAGCTGCTCACCCCAGAGCCCTCCATGTCATCCTGTTGAAAGAGAAGAGTCAGTATGGGCCAACAACCAACTGTCTGACCTCGTAATGGTGACGCAGTCTGAGCTAAGCATAGTGTTCAGTGACAATACAGGGAGGACACTGATGCTTACAAAGCCAACCCGGTAGCCTGGCCCAGGAGGGCCTGGAGGTCCTGGTTGTCCGACGGGTCCCATGGGCCCGGGAAGCCCGGCAAGTCCCCCCTGTCCTGGAGTGCCAGGAGTACCTTCGTCCCCCCTGGAGCCCTGTAGACGGTGCAAGGAGACGCAAACATTGACTGACATTGGCAAACATTGGATCATGCATTCCCATCACTCTAAAATCAATGCGTGGGAGTGAAACAGAGATGGTCAACCTATGACACCAAAACAGTATTCAAATGTGTTAAACACAACAAATGAGAATGCAAGCAAGCAAACAAACAAACAAAGACAGAGAGGTCCAGATGTTTTTTTTTTCTGATGACTATTGTCCAAAAATACTGACAGATGGATCAAAATCTAGCAGAGAGGGTCAAAATCATGTTAGTGCTAGTTATTATGGCAAGATGCACACAAACACTTCCACAGACACTGTCACTGCAAGGCCTTCCGCATGTCACACAAAAGATACGCCTTCATCACACGGACACATTAGAACAACACTTCAAAGCCTGAGAGGGGGTACCTGCCACTCTTGAACATTAGCGGATGAAGATGCATAGTAAGAGAGAAGGTTGTAGAGATAGTTGGAAAAGAAGGAGCCTTGCTAGAGGGTGACAGGAGAGAGAAAAGCTTTGAAGCCCTAGACTGCCAATATGTACAGCAGACCATTACAAGAGGATCCCACCAAATAGGGGGGTGCAACTGAAACACAAAGCTTATCAGGAGAAGGCATATGTATTATTTACTTTTAATCCTAAAGCAGGACTAAGCCTGTTATAGATTGTCCTTGCTGTACATCTTGCAGAAAAGCCCTCAATTTTCAAGTGGCAGCTAGTGTGTAAATATAATGTATGCAAATATGCATGGATGCCTGTTTGTGTATCCAACTCAGATGAGAGCTCACCTTTTCGCCAACTGCTCCAGGCAGACCCAAATCACCAGCATCGCCCTGAAGAGAAAACAAGATTTCAAAATAATACCAAGACAACATTTAATTTATACATAAATGGCTTCAAAACCGTCAGAACCTTTTAAATCCTGCATATTATTTTTATATTTCAATTCATATTTATTCATAGTTGAAACATAACCAGAGCGTGTTACACTAGTTACAAAGGCAAGAAAAACAACTATAATCCTGATATTTCTCACCTTGGGTCCTGGTCGCCCTGGTAGGCCAGGTTGCCCTGCAGGGCCAGGAGGTCCCTAGAGTTAAAAGAGTATGATGGCCGTGAGCAAAAATTACATTTGCATTACATTTACCCATTTAGAAGAGCCTTCCCTCCCAGGAGTTATACAGTAGAAATATACATTTTAATCAGTATTTGAGCTCTCTATGATCTTGGTATTGCTAGAACCTTGCTCTTCTAGGAGAGCTACAGGAGCATTATTGCTATAGTGACAAAGTAACTAAATAACGAGCTAAACAAAGGTAAATAAAATAAATTAATAAAAGTATATCAATAATAAATATCAGCATGTTACAAACTATTGTTCAGGCAAACCTACCGATGCACCAGGGAGTCCAGGTGACCCAGAAGACCCAGATCCAGAAGACCCTCCATAGCCTGGAGATCCTGGGAGACCAGGTGGTCCTGGTGGTCCAGGCAGTCCAGGTAAACCCTGTTAAATAGACCACATCAGTACCTTAATGTGTAAAATGAATCACATGAATGGCATCGATGTGGTTCTGGACAAGAAACTGCAAAGAGGAGAAAATGCACACCATACATAATTCCTGAATAATTTTACTACAGATTTTTGAAAGATCTTGGTGATTTACTGTTTCATAAGAAATGCTTTCACAGTGACAAAACAAGATCTGGGTCTAGAGCTCACATAATGCAACTTTCAATCATGCCATATACAGGATGCTACATCAATAAAAAATGCTACAAGATGCTACATATGAAACACTCAATAAATGGATATGATGTTTGCTGTGCACCATCAAATTGCTGACAGGTTCAACGTATGTTGATCCGTACCCTCAGAAACCAAGTAAATCATGGATTTTGTAATAATAAACATTTGAATATTTCACAGCAGAGGTGCTTCTTTGCTTAGAAAAAAAGAATAAACATTCCACCGGGGCTGTTGACACGCTACATTCTCTATGTGTTTAGGTAGAGGCCTGTATTTAACCCAGATGAGCCTGGGGTTGTTTATAAGGGTTTAGTCCTATACAGCAGCTATGCTAACAGTAATGAGGAGCTCTAAAGGCTTTATCTTATATGTGTAACAACCTACCCGCACACTCTCCAAATCAGGAAAGCCAGAACCCTCAAAGTCCGCGAAGGTCTGTAACCAAAGGAAACTCACATTAGTCTGAAACACTTCACACAAATGCACAGAAAACCTTGTCAAGGTGTGTGAGTGACAATGTGGGAAAGTATCACAATTATCCTATTTGAAACACTGTCTAGTTGGCTAAGCCAAGGGACTGAAACTCACATGTCTGTCTCGGGATGGC